>NW_020451047.1:130797-382740 GCF_003343035.1 Apteryx rowi | reverse complement strand
CCTCATCTACCCAGCCAGTCATTCCATCAGAGAAGGCTGTCAGATTGGTTAAGCATGATTTCCCCTTGGTGAAGCCATGCTGACTACTCCTGATCACCTTCTTGTCCTCCACATGCTTGGAGATGGCCTCCAGGATGAGCTGCTCCATCACCTTTCCAGGGATGCAGGTGAGGCTGACTGGCCTGTAGTTCCCTGGGTCCTCCTTATAAACTGGTTAGGAATTACATTACATAATACTTGCTGCTATTGAATTAGAGGGGAAGTGTTTTTGTCTTTTTTTGAATGGGCTTTTTTACTGRAGAAAGATTTGAGGGAAATGACATCTTGTAGAAGATGGTCAGCACTTGCTGGTCCTAAAATTTTAAAAAACAGTTTTGAGGTGTCCTAGAACCCAGCACGTAGATTGGTTCTTGCAACCAAACTAGTTACTGCTGTATTTTTTTTCTCCTGTGTATAGAAGTTGACTGTGGGAGAGTAGCTGTGTCTTTTCCTGCCCTCCTTTGAAATCATGTCAGATTTGGTACTGCCAGTTAGGTTTCTTCACTTGGGGTTGAGATATGCTAAAGCTACTTGTGCTAATTTGTATTAATTTTCTCTCCAGTTCTCTTCCACTTACTCAGTTTTGAATGAAAACCCTTGATCACTTCACCAAAATGAATAATTAAAAATTGCCTGTGGCATATAAACACACCACAGCTCTGATGTGACTCTGGTCATATAATTCTACTGTTAATCAAGAATGAGTCCACTGGTGTAGACAGAGTTATGTTGTAAGTAAATAAGATCAGAGATTTCTTTTCATTAAGTTAACTTTGTTTTCTGAGAATACAGGTATGTGAGACCTTTAATAGACATATTATTGGCCATATGCAGCTCACTCCAGTTCCTCAGAGAGTGCTCTCTAGGGTAAAAAAAAACCAAAATCAATGTTTGTTTCCATCAGGCTTCCGTAACCAGATTAGCTGCAGAATCACTACTGTTTTTGCCTGTATAGAGCCGCATATGACTGCAGCTGACTTTTTTAATGTGTATCAGTGTGAATTTTCTGAATTTTGTATTTACAATAGTAAAAGAAATGCTTAACATCATCTTTTGCAGAGGAGCTTTTATTCTGTTCCATGTGTGTCTTTTCCCATGCCATGGTGCTTTAATGCCAAACTCATTGAGATGCATCAATCAGAAAGTGTTTTCCAAATTTGTACCTGAATGACATAGTCATTCCACTTTATTGTATTCTGACTGTATTCTCTATATAAAGCTATTATTAATCTGAGATGAATAAGGCTGGATTTCAGATATGTCACTAAATGTAGGCTATCTCAGTCTTAAAAGAGGGTGAAGGTGACCTTCATATCCAAGTATCTCCTGTCTTCCCTTTGTAGATATGATAGCAGTCTTATGTAGTAGATTAATGGGAAAAGTAGAAATCAGTGACTGCCAAAAGGAGCAGAACAGCTCTTTTAAAAGCATTTTTCCCCAGTTCCAACTAGTGTTTAAATTGAAATAAAAGACAATATTAGTTTAATGTTCCCCTTGTGAGTTAGAGTATTTTCCTCAAAAGACAATATGTTGAACTGAAATATATGAATGTTACCAACTGTAATTGCCATAATACATTAATGGAAAACCTAAATTTAGAATTAAATAGATTAACACTTAGCCTGTTTGATGTGGAAGGAGCAGCAGGCTCTCCAGCTCCAGACCACGTGTTTTTATTYTGCTACTTCTCATTGGCCATCTGTTCTTTGTTGTCTGTCCCAGTTCCACCATCTGTCCCCAAAATTATACCCAGCATGATGACCTCACCTACAAAACTGCAAGAAGGCAATAGACCTGTCAAGCAAAGCTAGTAAACAACCACCACTTTCTTCCCAGTTCTCTTTGTCCCCAGTGCTGGAAGCAAAGAATACAGATTAATGCCCTAGATTTTGGTTCCAATTCTGTTTCTTTTTAACCTCTTCTAGCTTTTTCACACTGGGGGCAGGGGGGAAACAACAAAAAAAAAGAAATAAGTGAGTTAGAAAAACAGGTGATGTGAATGGCATGGGAGGCAACATTCCTTAGAGGACACCTGCAGCTTGCAGAGAAAAAGTGGTCTCAGGTTAGAAAAGGCAGAAACTTCCTATAGGCCAGTGAACCTATAGGCCAGCCAGTCCCTCATGGTATGAGCAGTTTTTCCTCCTCTGGCCTAACGCGTTGCTGTGTCCCAAAGGCATCTCACTGGGTTGCCTGGTGCTGGCGTGTATTTTTGTGTATCAGATTTGTAGGTCAGTGCTGATGACCAGAGGGAGATTTTTCCTTTGCTGTAGTCGTTTTGTACTGACAAACACAAAACAGGAAAAGGAAAAAGGACTTGCCTGAGGACTTGCCTTTAGCTGTACAACAAGCTCTCAGGGTTGGGAAAAGAGAGGAAGGGAGGAAGCACAAACAGTACTATCTCAGTGCAGCTACCATAAAAGCAGTGAACAAAAGCAGCAGCTGGATATTAATAACCATCTCTCTCCCCTCTTTAGAAACTCCTGTGCACCTATTCAAATTTTTTGACAAATAAATGGGAGAAAGACTGTGAGCTAGGCTAGGAAGAACATATTCCTCTTAGTTGCCTTTCATACAATCAGTATCTTCTGCATGCTTCCTCTAAATACTCTAGGCCTTTACACGTGTCCTAAAGCTGAAGGTACCAGCACTGCCATTACCTGCAGTAATAGGACTTAATAGCGGTGCAAGTTTTTGTAGAGAAAACAAACAGAGGAAAAGATTCCTTTGTTAAATAGGTTTTGCACAGGGAAGCTTTGTCCATCTAAAAGGTAGACAATTGGTTTAAGGCAGCTATGCAGGCTCTCTCCATAGTCATTGGAGAGAAATAAACACCAGGCGTGATTACGTCCACACTTAAATCAATGTCTGAAGTGCCAGCCAGAGCCATCTGCCTGTTTCTATTGAGCGCAGATGTCTTAAATAAATAGATAACTTTTAGATAGCTCACGTTAGATGAGGTGAATCCTGCTCTCAAAGTCCGTAAGAAAAGAAGAATTATTCCTCCCTTAGGCTGTAGACTTGTACATGGAAAAACACTGGATAGATGGCCCAGAACTAAATTTTCCATTCTTCCCTCATGCACAACTAGTTTATCTTCTTTCTTGTTTGTCTGATCCATTCAACATACATCTGGCACCTGCATATAGGCCAAGGGCCATCTTGATTGTGTCAGGGCTGCAGGCAGATGACTGGGCCCTGGCCTGCAGTCAACCTAATTGAACAGGATGTGAGAAACTACTGGGCATGACATAAGGAATTGCTTGATGTGACAGATAACAATGTAGAAACCTGGCAAAAGTTACAGATAGCACTGTGAAGGATATCTGGATTTCACAGATATTTAAGGGAGAGTTATGTAAGAAATGGCTCAATTTCACAGATAACTGGAGAGGAGTATTGCAGACCTTTTGGGAGTACAATCGTGCAAGGCCAGCAGTACCTAGGTAACCATACAATAATAACATATAAGGCCAAGATTACCTAGGTAATGGGATCAGAAATACCAAATTTGCATATAGACATTACAAAACTGAGACCAATGCAGAAGAGGTAATTAGGTTGTCTAGCTGTGAGAGGATTGAGGTGAGAAAAGGGGGAACAAAGGCAAAGAAAGAGCAGGTCACGAAACAGGAAAAGGTATGCAAAGGTCTGAAATGATGCAATTGGGGCTGCCCAGGAGTACCTGTCAGGCCGTCCTGTGCTTGTTTGCCACAGCCTGGAGCAGGACAATAAACCAAACCTGTTCTGACTGCACCACACATGTCAAACTTGCTTCCCCAGTTAGGAGGACTCAGGGGCAGGAGAGGTGCCTTCCCATACTCGCAGAGGAAAGCCTGGGCTGGATGGACCAAGTGAACTTCCCACTCCAGTCCTGATGGCATTGACATCCTCCTAAAGTCCTAGCAGACTGCACAAATCCTTTCACTCTGGCCTGTCAGGATCCTGCTTTTCATCAAGTTTTCCCTAAGGGCAATGCTTCTACCTTGTCAGTTTTCTCTCTTTTGTATTGGTTTTATTATTGCTACAAACCTCTAGTCCTCAAACTGCAGAAAGTCACTTGCTGAACTCTTGAGCTACACTGATGCTTTGAAATTCTCTTGTTGGTATTTAAACTATTTGTAAATGACAAACATGAACATCAAAGTCATATTGTAATTGGCATATTTAAAAATCTATATCTTATCTTTTGTGTCCAGGTGAGATCTAAAGGTTCAAGACAGCTCCTGCTTGACTTTCAGAATACTGAAAAATGGTCCTGCTCTTCTTAGCAGGGAGATGTGAAGAGGATAAAAAATGTGTTCCTTGGTCTCCAGCTTCAGTGAGAGAGGGAGCTTAGTGCCTCAGAGGATTATCCACCAAGAGCTCTCACTGCTGAGTGGGAAAGCAGCTGTGTTAGACATCAGAAATGGCTGAAACATCGCACTTCCGAGGGGCCTACACATTTGAGGTCAGCAGCTCATTAGACATTTTTTGTACATTTGGAAACCCTCAGTCCCCTGTTTGAGGGTAAGTGCCTAATTGAGCAAGGTTCCCTTTTTTTAGAATATATGTGGAGGAAATAGTACTTTCTATAATCAGATTGTTATCCAGAAAGGGAGAAATTTGGGTTCTCTGATTTCCTCAGTTTGAGAGGATTGAAACCTTCTCCTACCTCTTTAGGAAGTGAGCTCACCACCATGCACGTGTTGAATGCCTGGAAGCAGAAGAGCAATAAAAAGGCTGACTTTAGAGCCACACTTGGAGTAAATCAGGAGGAAGAGGGTGACCTCAATTCAGTTTAGGCATTTTGCGTTAGATAGCTGTTGGCTGGCAAATAGCAAGGTCCACATACAAGATCTCAGCAGCCACTTGGCTGGAAGAATAGAGCTTTACAGAAGACTCAGGATTGTTTGGGTGAATCAAACATGCTCCCAGGAGGTCTAAAGGACTGCATTCCTCTGGGGATTTCACTGGTGAATAGAGGCAGATCTCCTTGATTGTCCCAGGCTGAGGCTGAGTTCATCCGCACTTGCACAGATGCTGAAGGGGAACTCCTGCCCAGAGGCATGGCTGCTGATGCCAGCAGAGGTTTTCTCCCATTATTTTGCCATCTTTCTACTTTAGTCCAGGTAGTTTGTAAGCATCTTCACTTGATAAGACTAGGGTGATTTCCTTTGAAGGATGAGTTAGAATCAACTTTGTGCTGATGCCGTTTCATTCACAAGCTTTGTTGTATGGCACGATTAGCATGTTTTTGTAATAAGGACTGTCACATTGTATTATAACTATAGGAAGCCCTGTACCTCACTGGAACCTACTGTGCTAAGGAAATAAAGGAAAAATATGATCTTTACATGCCATGTTATGGAAGCTAAATATATTACATATTATTTTTTGCTTCAGAGACCTTCACTCAAAAGTGTGTTCCTAAAAGAGACACAAATATTCCCAAAAGGAAGTCTCAGGGATTTTTTATTAAGGTGCCCTTACTGAAAGCAATGTCAAAGGCATCAATTACACCCATCACAGCAATGCGCTGCTTTGCATGTTACTGTTGGGAGACATGGCAGATACCTTCTTTTTCCTTGCCTCTCTGCAATTTGTGCTGGTTTTGTCCCCTGTCTCCATCCTGTGTGGTAGTACAAACATATTGCATGGTAAGTTTTCTCTCTTGGAGATACTTATGACCTCCTCCTTGGTCACTTTTCACTGTCTAGAACTTGCTGCAGAATTACATATATCTGGTGGTTTAGCACTTTCCACTTAGACATAAATATTTACATTTCTTTACTTTTTACATTTTTTTCTCATTACTTTTGTTAGGCTAAACAACTTTACTGTCTTTAAGCTGTGTTAAGAAGCACTGAAAAATATTTCGCTAGATATGGCTGTTGACCAGAAGTCTATGACATGTGTGTGTCTCATTTAGGGTAAGTATTCTGCACTTATGCTGAAATGATATTCCTTCCACCACAAAGAACCAGTCAGCCAGAAGAAAATTAGAAGCTCTCACGTTTCTATTCATATGGAGAGATTCTCTAAAATGTTGTCTCTCTGGAAATGTACTTATTTCAAAAATCCAGTGTTACAACAAGGCTTGTAACATACAAAATAATGTACTCATAAGTTAACATCTTCTCTCTTTTGACACAACTACTAAATAATCTCTGTGTTTTCCACTAACAGTTCAATACATGCTTCACTTCCTTTTTATCTGCATAAGAAAGGCCTTTATTTTATTTTGCTTACTTATCTGTATGATAATTCAAAAGGTATGAAATGTTTAATTAACTTCCAAAAATGATTTGCCACAGAAGTGATGTTATAACTTCACAAAAAAAGGTATAAATTTTTCCCACCAGAGTGTTTAGCATCAATAAGTATTTGTCTGGATGTGTGTGTGGGGGGGTGTTCACACATGCTTATTTCATTTTTTAATTTTATTTATTCTACAAATAGTGATTTTGCTCATACTTCTATTCTGCCCTAATCAGAGTCTCGTGTTTCTTAAACAACCAAACTTACTGTGCAGCCAGGATTTCACACTCAATTATAATATCACAAACTTAAGGTTTTCACACTTTCCTTTTGCTTACACAGCAGAGAGGAAAGGGAGGACAAAGGACAGTGCCAAGATTGTGATAGAAAGCACCACTGCACACTTCAGAACTGCAGTTTATCTGTGTGTGTAAACTCATGATCATTAAAACACTTACAGATTTGCTGGTCAAAAGTGCTAAATACAGACCAAGCTATAATTATTAAATATTCTAAAACCTTTTGGTTTAACTGCATGAGACAATCAGTATAACATGCCGACTCTCGCAGAGACCTAAAGAAATTTTTAAGTGTGCTACATGTATTTGAACTTCATACACTCAAAGTAAAAGGGGCCTAAATGAAGTAAATGATATTAAGCAAGTTCATTGTAACTCAGACTATCTATACTGTTAGTTGTTAAGTAGGTAAGATGTCAGTAGTTGAAAGAATATACTACCTACCTAAATAGGGC
Source organism: Apteryx rowi (assembly GCF_003343035.1). Classification (NCBI taxonomy): domain Eukaryota; kingdom Metazoa; phylum Chordata; class Aves; order Apterygiformes; family Apterygidae; genus Apteryx; species Apteryx rowi. The sequence continues at coordinate 375,710 of NW_020451047.1, read as the reverse complement.
TTTCTGGGACCACAAACCTAGAAGACTTTCTAAACATGAAGTCTTTGGTTATACAGAGAAACATTTTTCCTGGCCATGTCTTGCTAGGGCATAGTATACAAGGAAAGACACTGCAAGACAAATGGATTGTAAAGAATTAGGTCTCATTAGCTGCAGCTATTGTGTGTTTCAACCTATATTTTCATATATGTATGTCATATAAACACATACATTATATATATATAATATAACATAATATATATTATATTATATATAATGTCACATATTATACATGTATATGAGCCTATATGTAAATAACATATATGTATATATAGTCCTGTGTGTGTGTGTGTGTGTATGTATAATGTTTCTATTCAAGTTAGTTTTGTTTTGATAGGATGAGACTGTGGTCTTAGAGCTTGCTTGCAAACTTCAAGAAGTGGGGAGGAGGTGCTTGGACTCTGCTAGACTTGATGGTTCTAAGACAGTATGGGTAGGTACCAGGTGTGTAACCAGCAGCTGGAAAAACTTTCCAGAGCTATTGTCTCCTTTTCTTTTGCTGAGCCCAGGCAGTTAATTGGGGAGAGCTGGAAAGGAGAGAGACTTTGACCTTAGCTGTTGCACATCAAGGTTCTGGACAGGTTGCTGATTTTCTTTCTATTTTTCTCCTTGAGCTGGGATACTGGATTCAGTATTAGTGAGGAAAGGTGTCTGAACTCTACAGCAAAGTCAGGAAGTTAAAAAAAAAAAAAATCAAACGAGAAGGAAATGACACCTTGGAGAAAGTGAAAAGAGTGGGTTGGAGGTGCATAGGGATGGAACTGATTTCACTACCTTTAGTGATCTAAAATGAAGGTGTCTGGGATCACTCCACGGTCAATAGACTCAGAAGCCTCTGCAGAAAACAATTCATTTTGTTTTAGACTTAGGTTTTCAAAGGGGATCAATTCTATTGAGAGGTATTTATTTCTTTCTGCTGAATATAAGGGGAATCCAGATGAGCACCTTATCCAAATATCTTTCTTTTGGATGGCCGATATTCAAAGAGATGAACCTGGCCCTCAGTGATAAAATGAGTGAAGAAGGTGTAAATGATAAACAAGTCTTTCTGGAAGCTGGATCAATTTTCAGACACTGTTTTTGAAGCAAAAAATTGTTTCTAGTGGCAGCAAATATGTTTTATAAGGGAAGTCTGCTTTCTTTGCTGCTCAAAAATAGAAAGTGGGTCACCTTTTACGTTCATAAACCACTGCAAGAAGATTCTGTCTTTCAGTGTTCCAAAAACAGAAAAAAAAAGAAGACAAAGTGTCTTTCATTTTTAGTATCCACTGAAATCTGATATAAAAATAATACCTTATTGACATTAAAGAGGGAGTGGAAGGAGAACGACTGAAGCTATGTAATTGTATGGCTGGTCCATGCAGTTTACTTCAGAGGTAGTTCCCTCTGTCATCCTTTTTTGGAGAAGAAAAAAGCAAAACAACCCCCCATAATACCTGTTTGCAAAAGGCGTATGTATTTAATATGCCTAGCAATCTGAGCTTTCTGCCAGAGAATCGTGAAATTGAAAGTGGCAAAAAAAGTACTCCTAGACAATTGCAGGATAGTACCTGCTAAAATTACTCAGCAAAGAACCAATATCTCCTTTAATTCTATTATAACAATTATGAAGTTTACAAAATAATTTGTAAAGATTAAAGCCTATTTAGCAAATAAATACTTGGTAACCTATTATTAGATAAATACTATATAGTTATGACTCTTTTGCTCCTTCAAAATAGTGGAAGCTTTTTCCAGGTGATTGATCAGCAGCATGACTTGAAGGAACAATAGACTTTTAGTGAAAAGAGCTCAGGATTCAGTAAACAAACAGCCTTTTAATAAATGTAGTGCTGATGGGACAACAGCACAGAGACAAACCCTTGTTTTATGGAACTGATCTTATCAAAGGAGATTCCCTCTGCCTTTTTCAGTCAGTTTGCAAAAGCAAGTGGTATTTTAAGTTTATTACTGATATTGTCTGAAGCACAGGGAAATGACAGAAAGATCCTCCTCCTCTGCTGGAGTGGGAAGTGGCTTTTAATTGCATTTTATGAGTAATTTTCAGAGACATTCTTGTTCATTTTTTCCCCATATTGCACCTAGAGAGAAGAGAAACCCAATAGATAACTGAATATACTTTAAAGACTGCAATGAATTTGATTAACAATGGACATGACATGAAGAATTAATAATATGATAACCTATTTGCATGTGTGGAAACAGGTAAATGAACCTTAAGCATCTAAAATCAGAGAGCAAGAAGGAGGGGGGAAGTGACTGGAGTGTAACTTTTCTCTGCAAGTTTGTTATACTAAACCTTCATCAGTAGTGCAAGACGGCAAAACCTGGAGGAGGCCTCGGGGCCATCTGAGGTGACACTGGAATTGTCCGCTCAGGTACTCTTACATGCATTGCTACATTGACTTCTTGGAGATGGTGTAACACAGGTTTCTCCTGTCTTCTTTGTTTCACCTTGCATCAGAACTTTGTTTTTGGATCATTTAGAGTTATGCACACGGAGATCTGGGAGGATGCTGAAGGTCAGCCTTCAGAATAACTTGTGGAAATAGCAAGCTATAATGTAAAGAAATACAGTGCCATTGACATCAACGCTGTAAGCTTTTCTTCCTCCAAAATATTTTTACTTTATATAACTGTACTGTTGGTAACTTTTCTCATTTTTAACACACTGACCATGAATAATTTTTCCCACCAATTGCCCAGTTCTGACCTTCAAAGTAAAATGGATCTGTGCCTATCCAACAAGGAAGATGGGGAGTAAATCACACAAAAACTACTGGTTTGGTTTTGTGACTTCAGTGACTGGAGTGGATGTCATGGCTTGAACAAATAACTCTGGTCACAGACACAAACAATTTAGCAGTTATTGCATGCAAATATAATGCTCAGCCTTCCCTGGGAAAAGGAAATAATCAATGAATAAATCCAGGCATTGGTATGAAATCTTGTTCAATATAGGCGAAATATGAGTACTGGACAACAATCGCATAACACCAGGGGGATTTTGTTCAAAATTAATCTTATTTCACCCATCCTTAGCTAATTTGATATATAGCATTTTTGTCTGAATGATCAGAAGTATTTTGGCACTTGCATTGTTCCCTTCTCATCAGAATAAAAATAGGTTTTGTGAAAAGCCACAGCTTGCCAAGTGACTCGTATTTCATTGTTTCTTTCTTCAATTTTTGCCAAGAAAAATGAACAAAAATCTCTCAAAATACTTAAATTTCAGGGAGATTATATGCTTCCATCTAATAAATTATGAACTGTAATTTGACTGTGGTTGTTTCAATGATAAATTACTTTCTCTGGCTACAGCTTACATACTGAAAATTAATTTTCTTCACTACTAACATAAAAATGTAATAAATCACACCAAGAATCCATCAAAAATCCTTTTAAATATCATTAAGTTTTATCTAAACAGTCTGCTGTACTGTTAATAATAATGCTAATAATAATCAGTATCAGAGCCCCATGTTTTAAAAATGCCGATCACATATTAATGCTGAGCCTAGGCGGGTCCTAGAAGGTAAATGCTTGGCAGCCTTTTGGTTTCCTTTGCATGACCTGAGCTCTACAGGGTGAAACTACTGCCTTAAAAATTTCCCTGATGATCCCTTCGGATTACTGCAGGGCAATGGTTGGAACTGTATGGGAACAGGGAGCTATAAGTGGATTTTTGAAGCTCTCTCTTTGCTTTTCTGCCTCAAGCGTATCTTGTGAAAGAAAGAAAAGAATCTATCCTGGTATTTGATCTCTTGTTAGATCATAATTTGTTTTTCTTTTCATATAAGGGAGCATGAATGCATCTGGAGATGTAAAGACAGGCTGGATTTCGGTCTTTCTGTTTCATGCAGAAAATGCAAGGAATTTTGATTACATTTGGAGGAAATTCAAATTTAAAATGATACCTTCTGATTTTAGATTACCTTAAAAGACAGTAGCAGGTTACATATAAAAGGTTTAGCATGTGAATGTATTTTATTAGTTGCAGAAGAGGCCTGTAACAGGTGAGCCATTTTTTCTGGGAAATCCCCCTTTTAACCTCCTGAGAGTCTTTGAAGCATTTTAATCTTTACTTAATCAGCATACTTCTTCTAGACTTAAAATACCTCCTTTCTCTCTGTTACTTGTGTGCATATATAGACATATGTACATGTCTGAAACTAGGTATTGTTGATGTTTTACATTTGTTTAGAAAGTAGTGGTGATAGGCATTCCTGATTCATAAATAAAGGTTTTGCCCCAAGTTCTTCTACAGAATGGCAAATATTTTTCATGTCTGCAATAGTGTTGAATGTGTCAGTGGGAAATAAAGTGGTCCTTCAGTTTTGCCCYATAACTCATCTTTAGCATCTTGAGACACCAAAGTGAGGCTTTGGTCACAATGACACTTTAGTTAGTTGTACCATTTTATTTTACTCACATCTTTCCTGTTTTCAGAAGAGTATAGCATAAAAAGCTGTGATGTGAAAGCAGCTGGGAAATTTGTTAAATGACATTTTCACTTTTTTTCCCTCACAATCTTTATTAAATCAGACAATGGAGAGTTTCAAACAATTAGAAGAAATCCTGAGAAGCAAGCCTGGGCCCTCAGTGCTCTGAAAGCAGCAGGATTCATTAAATTTGATCAAACCCACTTATAGTTACACTGCAGCAAACACATGCAGGACAGATCGAGTTCACTACTGACACTTTGATTGCGCTCTGTAGGATTTATGGTTAGGGAAAGCCTCTGACAGTGTTTTGGCATCTCTTATCTGTAGGGTACTGCAGGAATAAATCCTGTGAAATGTAATCAAATGTAAATAGAAAATCCTTTGTGGGAGATATCTCCAATAGTGACTTTTCCTCTTCATCCCCTTCCCACTCCAAAAAGCTGTTTATCTACACGGACAGATCTATACCTGGCACCTGTAGCTGCACTGCACCGTGCTTTGTTGAGACAAAGAGTGATATTCAGAAAACAGAGCAGTGTAGACTTCTCCTAGACCCATGCCAAACTCTGTTGTGAAACTCTTTAAGCCTTCTGGCAAGGTCCAGGCTGGGGTCTTCATGCATCTGCAATGAAAAAGAACATATCTCAGGAGAATACCTCTCCACTACACCAGAAGGAAAACAGAAAATAGAATATAACATCCTGTATATGCTTTGGACAGAATGAGTCACTAAGCAAGTGGCTTTCTTCTGTTTTGAAGTACGTAGGTATTGACGAACACTTCTACTGCAGCTGGGTATATCCTTGATCCTGTTTGTTTTTCTCATAACCTGCAGTTAATGTAATTAAGTTTCTTATGTGATTTTATGTGTTAAGTGGACCTGAATGCTGGGCCCTCGCCAGGTGTATTGGGAACAGGGCCCAAATGGAAATTAAAGACAACTTAACAGCATCTCTGTGTCTTTGTCAGCCTACTGCTGGTCACTAGCTTCAGTCTACTTTGGGCTGCCTGTGGCCATTGCGAGCTGTCCTAGCACACACAAGTAATGGGAGCAAGAAGATATGCAAACAAATCCTTTCCCTGGCTACACTACCTAGTGTTGCAAAAGGTAACGGCGTATGGCTTGTGCCCCATTTAGTGGAGAAATCATCAAAAAGTTCTCCTGGTATTGTGGTGCCAAAAAGGCTGTTGCTTAGAGCAGCTGCCTGGCAAAGGGGCCAGAGCATGCAGCGGGGTGTTCTGTCTTTGCACCTCGCTTCTGGCTTTTAGTCTCTTTCCCTGACTCCAGAGAGAGCTGATGGCTCTAGGTCAGCCATGAACACGTGCAAGGGAAGGAGTCTTCCAGCCCCAGGCCTTTCTCCCACACGGAAGTGCTAGCAGCAGCTCAGGCGCTCAGCTCCTGGCTCTCTGCAGACACAGGAAGAGACACTTGTTGGGCAGTTTCCTGCCTGTTCTCAGAGAAGGGCGATAGGCCAGAAAGAAGTGTCAGAAGGCCAGATTTGCCCAACAAGCTGCCAGTTGGATCCTGATGGAAAGGGGAATTTGGCAACAGGACAAATGCATAGGTGCAAATCTGACTTGCTGTATTAAAGAATGACTATATAGTATAAAGGAAGTAATACATTCTAGTTAACAACTGGTAATTTTTTCCTTTGTTTCCCAGTAGTAAAACAAAGCATAGATCATTAAGTGAGTTGCTATTTTAGGTCCATCATGCTTTTTCCTAAGGGTCGAGGTAGGAGGATTATGAAATATAGATTTTCTGTTTAAAGCTATAGCAACTCAGATCTGCATTCCATATCACATCTATGTAGAAACACCCATCATACTTTTGCTTTCAATGTTATTTTTTCTCCTTAGTGATCTCTCCATGCAGAAATATTTTCTTATGATGAATTATGCAGAAAGAATGTCATTGTCATACACAGATTGAAATAAAATGGATAGGACACATAGTCTCGAAATTCCTGGCAAACTCAGATCCTCATTAAAAAAAATCCATCTTTTGAATGCAAGAAAAAGTTTAGACATGCTTGTACATTTTTCAATATTTTTCCTAATTTTATAGCAATTTACTTCATCTGGAAAACACTGTAAATTGCTGTCAACACCCAAACAGAGGCTCAGTAAACATGATGATTATTTGTGGATTTCTAAGGCAGAAAATGAAAAACATAGTACTTTATTTACCCCCAGATGGAACAATTAAAGCCATCTTTGCCCTGACCTTTGATTCAGTCATGTTTAGACTAACTTTCTGYTCATCTTAAACAGTGTTGTGAGCACTGCCTAGTCTTCCCATGGCTGCATGACACTGAAATATTAATAGCTAATTAGACAGCTTTTCCCTGGTAGCAAGTGGCTCCATTTGTTTTAGAGACATATGCTTTTGTTGTGCTGATGGAGAGGTTAGCAATGCTTGCGTAGATATCTTAGAAAAACACAAAAGGAAATGAAGTTAAAATTTACATCTTGGTACACATTTTTCTTTATGTAATTTGGACAGAGCTGACATTGTCTGCTTACAAGAGGCCTGGTACTGGGAATAACAGGACTGTTATTATAGGCAGAATTGAAGTACGTTGGCAGAATCTGTGGGAAAGTTTGTCCATTTTAGTCCCAGTTCTACTGGATGGCTAAACATTCCTCAAATAGTCAGCATGCTGGCCCAGAGCCTGACAAAAGTAACTGAAACTTTCTTTCTTTATCTTTTAAACTGACAACAGAATTAATAGAACAGATTACCTACAGGGGGCATTTCCCCCCAGGATTATCAGTCTGGTTTCAAGTAAGAGATGCAGGAATGTGTGTAATGAATCTGATGGTTATGTAAGGTCCTATCAACATCTTTTGTGCCGTGCATAATCCACTGCAACATTTTTCCTTCCCAGCAAAAACATCTGTTGTAATTGCATTAACTGATGTGTATCTGCCATTTTAAAAGATATTAACTCCAGGACTATGGCATTAAAACATAAGGGTTACTAACATCTTTTAARAATGTACAGCTTTTTGTTCCCTCCACATAATTAACACTACAGTCATTCAGACTTAAGAATGACTTTCTCTTGAAATGCTTGTACTCACTTCTGGACACGTAAAGCACCAAAGACCAATTAAATCTTCTCTCTTCAAACCATCCTCATACAATTTGCTCTTTTTTGGTGATAAATTTAAAGGATGTTGGAGTAACTCTAAACAGTATTTATTTTTAGTAGCCAAAAGTCTGACTAATGTCTGCTTCTTTGCTCCTACTTCTCAAGTCTTATCAAATTGTGGGTCTGGGAGAAGACCAAATTTCAGTTGTGTAGGGTGTGAAGAGGGGTAGTTGGGTTAGAAATAATTTTACATTTCAAAAAATATATATTCTTTTAAAAGAAAAGATGGAGAAAGAGTCCAGTTAACTTTATCAGTATGTGTAGAGATGTGATGTGTCAATGTGTGAGGACAGGTAGCAATAAGATGATTTGAGTTTGTTGTCTATGTTTACTGTGTAGAGTCAGACACTAATTTGGTAATACTTTGGTGTTGTCTTCAGCATATTTCTCTGTAAAACTGAATATCTGGTTCTACCAGTTCATTTTGAGATTCTATTTTTTATACCTAGGACCTGAAATAGAAAAATAATAATCCCCCCAAAATATTTTGTGTTATTTAATATACAAAAATTGAAAAGGGAGATGTTAGCCTTATATTAAGTAAAGCTTAAAAATCAGCATAGTAATAATCATTAGAAATGTCTTCTCCTCTTACTGATTTACAATGATTTTTTCCTTTCAAAGCTTTCTCTGTAGCTGAGAAGACTTTGTCACAAAATTCTTTTGGTCATCACTGGTAAGTAGTCTTCTTTTGAGTACTTATTAGTTGCACTGAATTTCTGAATAAGGTCACCAACACATCCATATCATCCAAAAGAGCAAGTTGGAAATGTGGGCTGAAAATTTGGAACAGAAAAGAGACTCACATGCTTAATTCTCAGGATTGCTGAGACAGCAAGAACTGGAAGAAGCTGCTCCTGAATGACAGAGGCAGAAGCGCTGGGATTGTAGATGCAGCGGTCTAAGCGCTGGGCAGAAACTAGCCGTGATGACAAGGATTTTCTCTCTGCAAGTATTTTAACAGAAGTCTGGCAAGTTTGTGACTTGATTCCCTTACTGTGTTCCCAGTCTGCCCTTTTTGAGCCCGTGCCCAATTCTGCTTGGTTAAAAGTCTAGTCCAGCCTACCTGCCATGAGGCTCCAGCTGCAACATAGAGAGGACCTGAGCCAGCCCCTGAGGCAGATGAGAAGAGAGACCCTAAGAATTTAAAGACCAGAGCTAGGGATTTTACAGCAATCCCTGGGCTGGAATTAGAATTAGACAAAATTCTTCTTCAGTTGCCCTTTATCAGAATCTCTAAAACAATGAATTCTTCTAGTCCACCACCTTGTTTATCTCAAACTGAGGGTCTTTTCAGACATGTGAGCAAAACAATACTGATAAATAATTAAGKTTTTTTTTCATTTTTTCTTTATTTTWAAAAAATACTGAAGAAACTTCTTCAGTAATTTTCAGATAGGGAAAGTTTTTTATGTGACCCAAGCTTTCTGAAATGGGACACTTATAAAATTAAGGTCAATATCTCGAGCAATTAACAAAACAGAATTCTTATCCAGTGAGAAATTAAGGTATATTTCATCATTTATTTTATCCTGAATTAAAGCATTTCTTAAAGTCTTTGTGGAATGAAGACATAAAAAGATTATGTTTGGAAACATTAAAATGTTTTGACAGCATTTTATGATTATGTTGACATATCATAATATAAAATTATGAGCTATAATAAATATACATTTTACTTTATAATGTCAGAATGTGTGTCATAAAACCAACCAAAAAAATTTAAAAAAAGTTTCAACTCTATCTAAACAAAACATTTTGATGTTGCCAAAATGTAAAAAAAAAAGGTTGAAAAAATTTTGACACTTGCAGAAAAATGTCTCAAAAATTAACATATTCCCTTGAGATGTTTTGATTTTGACAGGAATTGAATTTTCTGGTTTAAAACTCATCTGTCAAAATGTTTTCACCCTGTCTGAGTGAGACTATATTTGTAGCCAAATTTCTGTCTCAGTGCATGTTGCATGTTCACTAGCACTGTACCTTACTGCCTCACCTATGGGGGCAGGTTTGATCTAGAGCCAGTCTGAGCCGAGAGTCACATTTTTGTCAAATTAGCTAGTGCWCACGACAGTCTTTTGTGCTGGTGTTAGGCTGTTGAAGGGCAGAGAGAATACTTAATCTTGTTTAAAGTCCACCAGGACAAAGCTATTGCTACAGAATATTTTTTGACATGGTTCGACTGTGCGAGTCTGTGTTTTGGTAGGACGTTTCAGCACTTTGCATCTTGAAGTGATTGTGTTTTTGATCTGGGCTTGAGTGCCATAGAAGGAGATCTTGTGGAGCCGTGGCCTACAGCCAGTGCAAGCTGACATTCATTAAGCAGGGGAGAAGATACACTGCAGGGGCTAGCATGAAAGGTCTCTTGGAAAAACAGCACTTAAGCAAATTCTGTGTAGAACAAAAATTTTAAACTGTTTATATGTTTTAGTCTAATAAACTCGTTTTCCCAGAATCACTTCTGTTTGTTGCCTGACATTCAAAAGACCAGAAACAGAGAGGTTAACCTTATTTCCCACAAGAAGAAAAACATCTAGTTCCCTGGTGGAATGTTGGACAATGGGGTGACTGTCTCAGTGTGAGAGTAACTTAAAAGAGAATGGGGCTGTAGACTGCTTTTCAAGCACCCTTCCATAATTCCCAGCATGCCCATCTTTGGTGTTTCCGAAAGGGTTAGCAAATGCTGTCACCTAGCCTTACGTCTGTCTCTCTCTTTGCTTTTATATTTCACTGGCCACTGAGGAAAGGCACCATAATTTACATTGCACAATGATCCGATTGAATCCCTGACCTGCAAAAATGGATATTTTGGGAGGTGGCTATGGAGAGGGAGTACAGGGAAAGGAATAAGGGTTCTAAGTTTTATTTCATGTTTATTGCATGCAAGTACGTTCGAGTTAGTTCATCTTAGCCAAGGTTCTAGCTAAGCTGCTCTCTCAAGACTGTATGGAAAATGATGAGTGTGATTATTTTTCTTCCCAGCATTGCATTCTTCAGGAGAACTTCAGTCATTCATAAGGAAATCGGGGTTTGGAGATGAGGATGAAACAGCATTAAGTACTTTTTTATTCTTGTTGTTATAGTTTGAAGTATAGAGAAAAGAGGGAGAAAGAGAGTGAAGAAAGGGTCTTATTTTTACACAATTTTTACACAGATTTAGCCAAACATATGTCACCAGTATCTATATTGTGTTAGTTCTGAAGTCCAGTTCTTAGAAGTAATGGGAGGAAAACAGCCTGCTAAACACATGGGCCCTGCTCAGTTAATCTGGTACACAGCCAACTGGTTAAAAGAGGCAAGGCACTTGGGGCAGGACGAAAAGCTAACACAAAGATGCGGAGTTCGTGGTGCGTTGCCTCTTCACCTTGGTGCCATATTTTTTTCCTATGGAGTAGCCAGGCTCTTGGCAACTACACGTCACCTAATAAACGGTATGTTAGAGAAAGTTACAGTGCTGTTAACACCCTCGCACCTGTATCCCAATCAGCTTGGAGCACTCTGGCTTTGATTTTCTTTCATACAGAACTTTTTCAGCTTTTCTGAAGTAAATCCTGATTTATGTTGCTATAAGATTATAATCATGCCCAGAAGGCATGGCATATGTTCTTATAATCTCACATTTTACGGTTAACAAAAGCTTTTGGCAAAACTTCATTTAAAAACTTGCCAATTTTGCTCTAGATAAACAGATACAGTTTTCCCACAGAAAATACCTGGAGAATACAGCAACTGCTGGGATAATGTTATTTATTTTCCAGAGTCACTTAGTAATTTTTAAGGGCGATCATTATGCTGAACTTGTTCCACTTGAAAATACATAAATAAACCTCTCATTCTTTTCTGGTTAATTCTCTTTTTGAATTCTGGATTTAATTTTAGTTTTATGGATGTGCACGTGTCTCAGAATTTTATGATGCTTCCCTCTGTCTGTTCCTATAATTCTTTCCTCTTCTCCTAATGATAGTTCTTGCTCGCGCAAGTTCTGCGCTGCCTGCAAAGATTTATTTGATGATTATATTCAGTTATACCTGCAAGGTCCTGGGGCAATATAAAATTTCTTCCAGCCCTCAGGGATGGGGAAAGTGTCTCTTGCAGCATGCCATCTTCCTTGTGGCTATTAAATTGGGCTCAGGAGAAGGGTATAGGTGCATCATCCTGCTTTTCTCTCATGCACTTTGGTTTGCTTTGTTCTTGTGGGTGTAGTAATGAGGGGAACATTCATACCAGGCAGCAGTTCCTGAAACTGGGAAGGGTTCAGGAGAGGGAGTAAAACTCCTTATTCTCTCCCAATGAATGCACATATTTGGGATGAGTGTGGTTGCAGCCCTGCCTGTAGGTTACTCATTGGCTCCTCTCTGGGGAACCAACGCTGCCTTTTTGAATGCAGTTGGATCTGCCTTGTTTTTCCAAAGGATCATGGCCCTGTAAGAAACTGTGCCTGGTGTCTTGAGGGATTACTCAGTAGAAGACTATTACCTTACAAACTTTCAAAGGAAAGGAAGGAGCTTTCAGTCTGGTTTTGGGATCTTGTATTTTGGGATAGGTCTGTGTGCTTGTGTTAGTACTTGTGTTCAGTGGGAGGATTGCCTCCTCCAGGACAAGTGTTTAAGGGCTGCCAGGTAAGAGTAGATGGAGAACAGGTTGCCCTGCTGTTATAGAGATTAATTTTGCAATTTCATTTCACTAACACAAGAGTAGCTTATCTTCAACGTAGTGACAACTAAAATCCTGCTCTACCTTTGGTAAGAAAAGACAAGTTAGCCCATCAGCTGTGTCTATACAACATTTCTGATTTCTTCTGACAGTAGAAGTAGCTATTGTAGACTTCATCGATGGCAGGTCCACCACCACACCAAAGGGCCATGAGAGAGGCACATACACTGAGGTGGTATCAGCTTTTTAAAGTGATGATATACTCTGAACATGGTACACACTGAACACTGTACCACTGTCATTATTAGCTTCCACCCCTGTCTCTCCAGAGCGTCAAAATAGTTTGGACTGGATTTATAAGTAAAAAGGTAGCTTTCTTGATTGCCAGAAATCAGTCTCCCTAGGATTTTGAAAGTAAATGTTTGGCCTTTCTGGCTCACATCTCATCACCAGTTAATGGATAGTAAGTGGAACTAATATAATGCTCCTAAAGGGATAAGAGATATGAGAGTCCTGTTCATGCTCCCATGCTGTCTCCTAACACCAACAGGATTAAAACAATGGTCAAATCTTAGGCAATTAAAGCAAACAGCTTACAGATTCAATGCAAATAAAAAGTGGATTCGTTGAATAAGAAAACGTAAGCAGTTATCTGACCATAATTTTACCATTAAAAGCCTAAGGGTAGTTCTCAAGGTAATACCACAAGCTAACATAATTAATGTGTAGTATTTGTGTATTACTGCAGCTTCCAGGCTGGGCCAGTGGGTTATTTACTGTATGTACAATGAGGAAAACACCACTACGGACACTTTGCCAGATTTCCTAACTCCAGGATATAAGTTTGTTTTCCTAACAGCAAAGAACTGCAACATACATAAAACTTTTCCCACTGATTTAGCGGATGTTTTGTTTGTGGCTCGTTGCTGTCATTAAGCTCACCAAGAAGTTCATTGGATAAGCTGGACAGGAAACCAGCAGCAAATGGAGGTTTAAGTGCAGAAAGGAGACTATACAGAGAGTAGATACCTATATTTCCATGCATTAGCTGACAGTATCTGCAGGCTGGGTTTTATTTTGTTTCTAGATTAACCATTAGTGCTGGCTGAAGGAGAATGAATTTTGTCATGCTGCACCAAACCTTAACAAGCTTAATTTTTCTTCTTGTCAAAAAAAGTTTAGCATGAATGCTAATAATGGTTCCTAGCATTTTACTCTCTAATACTCCTATTTCAAGTAGTAACAGTTCATTCTTGCTGGCGGTCACTGGGATGCCTTATAATTAATTTCATGAGAGCAGTCTCTGGCATAAGCAGTCTGTCTGGCCCCGAGGACCCTCCCAGCCCTGCCTGTCCCTGCCCCCCACACCTCCCCCCCAGCCCCGACCCCATCTAAGCCCAGCCCAGGGCTGTCGGTCGCTGCCCTGCGATGCTGCAGCAGTGCTGGCTCCAGCCCCGCCATGGCTCTGCTCTGCCCAACTATGGGAGTATTTGTTAAAGCTGTTAAAGTTGTGCGAGACTGACGGGGCAGCACAGTCCTGATTTTAATTTTGTCAAAAGAGTAGCAAAATTCCTATATGACATTAGTGGGAGCAAGTTCATCTTGAATGCTGGGAACACGTGAACAAACCACATTATCACAGTAAAAGTAAAGCTGGAACCAGTGGAAACAGAGAGGGGAAGCAGCCATAATGCGAGGGAATTACTTACATGTGTGTTTATGYTGTTTGTATGCTTATACGAATGAAAGCACATGTTTTGTCATACATTTTCTGCCTTTGCCAGCTGGTTTCGCCTTAGCTGACTCAATCTGTTTTGTTGCTTTTTAAACTGGTTTTGTTCAGCAGAGTCTTAAACAATCACAGTATGATTAATTATTATCACATAATGCTAGCAATTTCTGTAGTTACAACATTGTCCCTTTTTAATAAACATGCAGTGGTCTGGTACAGGCAAGATGGGACATCATCCTGGGAAATGGCTGAAGCCACAGCCCTGAGCTGGAAGTCAGGGCAGCAGGGTTCGGGCCTGACCAAATTCATATCCAAATGCAACTCCTTGCTGTACCTGAAAGTCTCTTTTCTAAAGGGCTTTGGCTACAAGTGCTTTGCAAGAACCAAGCATTTTTTGACTAAATTGTTTGTGTATTGAAAGTAGAAGCTTATAGCAGGAATTTGGAGGAGAGGAGAAGTGTCTTTTCAGACTTCTTTCACTGTAATTTCTTTTAGGCTGAATTGGCCTTTTAAAATGTATATAGCTACTCAGTAAGAAAACAGTCAGTGTGGGAATGATGCCAGCAGTTTTCAACTACTCAGTTAAATCAAAGTAACATTGGGAAGTCTGTGAATGGTACATTTCTGGTTGGACTGTATTTAACAACCACTGGAAAAAGGGGAACATTGTATGTCACTGACTTATAGATGTAGCTTTTCCCAAATCCCATTACAGAAAAATAAAATGGGTTCCAAAGAGTCTCCAGAGAAAGATTCAGATAGTGACTGAAGAGATTTAGAAAGCTTTTTGTTGCCTGGTACAAAACAACAACCTTTAAGCAATCTTACTGGGTTACTCGGGAGAACATCCCCCTGATATCTGTAACACAGCAAATGGCAAAAACAAGTAACTCTATCTTCCTGAAAACAAACAAACCTCAGAAATATCAGGAGAGTCTTTTACCAAGACAATGAAAATTTCAATAAAAATCATGTCAGATGAGAAAAAGAATGATTGTTTATAGAAACTGTCTAACTTTATAAATTGATGTTTCTGATCATAACACATACAGAAACAAACCTCAGTAAAAAGATTTTTTTTTTTTTGGATCAAATGTCAGTTCAGAGAATGGAGAAGAGGAAAACAAGAGACTCTGTAGGTCTCTCCAGTAGCTGACTGGGACCTCCTGGTCCCTCCAGGAGCCAGCTCCTCCAGTTGTCTCATTCACAGAGACACATATATCCAGCCCAGACTTACGGCCACTTTGATATCCGGCTCTCGAGCCACTTAACCAACTTGCCTAGCCATTGCACATGGACAGACGTACCCTCGCTCACTCCAGTTGCTGGTACCACAGAAACATGGGCCTCTATGGCCCATGGTTGCTGGCATGTAGTCCTCCAGACACATACATGCACACAAAATAGAGAGTATCTCATCCAGGAAAACACTTAGAAATGGAGTTTAATGAGACGACAGGACAGACTATGGGGATCAGGCGCAGAACACGGCCAGACAAACGTAGTGACCAGCTTGTCTCTAAACATACCACTGGCCCCTTTTATTCCCTCATCCCTCTGCTTTCCCATGCTTGTTCCTCTCCAAACCACCTTGATCCCTCCCTTTTCCCACCTTTGGTGTCTACTCTAAACATCCCATAGTAAGTCCTGTACAATCCCTGAATGTTCTTCCTTGACATCCCACACTCCCTATGCTGTAACCCCCCAGTCTGTAAGGTGATCTGGTGAGGCTCTCCTGTCAGCTCCCAGTGATGGGTTTCACCACAGGGCTGATGGTTCCCGTGGGACAGCCCTAGGGGGGAACTGGGTCGTGGTGTCCCTAACCCAGTTATTGGGGTTCCCCCCTGACCAGTGTGCCTCTGCGCTCCTTTGTGTGCATGGAAATGAGCTTTTTACGGCATAGCCAAACGTATATGCTACAATACAATGCATCAATCATATAGCAAACTGGAAAGTTAAACAATAACAGTGAAACAAAATATTTTTAATTTATCAAAATATTTTATTCCACAAAGAAATAGCATTCAGCATTTCTGATTAGCTCTGGATGAAAACAGTTTTCAATTTGTAGCATTTCCTGCAGAACCAATATTATGTTCCTTGACATAATCTGGTTATGTGAATTGGAAACCAACTCAAACCATAAACAATTCTGAATTGTTATGCAGCAGCCTCCTGGAGTGTACTTCATAGATATAGCTGTGGCATTKGTTGAGGGTGCCTAGCAAAATTTAGAAAATAGTTACAAGTGGAAATTTGAAAACTAGTACTTGGGAGGGGGGGGAGAGGGARGGAGTTAAAGTCGGAAAATCATCACTAAGAAGATATTTAGAAAGTACTCCTTAAAGAAAGCTTTGAAGATTACTTGGGAATCTTTCTTCTGAGATTGTTAAAGCACTTAAACAAAAGGAAAGAAAGGCTACAAATACATCATGCTTTGGGGAATGAGAGGATGTGGTTCTTCCTTGTCTATACCTGAAGAACTGCAATCACTGCTGAAGAATTGCACTTTACTAGACACAAACTAGCAAGCAGGACATAATTCAGTCCTGTTTTAGCAAGGGAATAGACTTGACAACCTCATGGGCTCTTTCCATCTATAGTTTTCACAGCTTTAAACTTAGAACCAGTGGAGTTATTTCTGAGCTCTGAATGAATGCCTGATGTTTTGGAGAGGCATGCTCACTGCAAATAGAGGTGTTCCACATGGGCCAGTTTTCATTCAAAATGGGAATGGTCCTCTGTGGCTGAATTTAAATACGGGACAAGGTAACAGCTGGTGTCACTTACTAACTTGCAAACACGTTAAGAAAGGCTTTTACACTTCAGGTGATACCAACCCAAGATTAAAAAAAAAAAAAAACTAAAGCTTCATTTTCCAAAATACTTACCATTATTTAGAGTTGAAATGGCAAAGTTGCACACCATACACTTTTAACTCTCTAGACTTCATTGCATCATAGATATGTTGGTAATATGATACCATCTGCAGTTTAAAATAGCTTTAAGATATAACAGAATGACAAAAATGCTGTGAGTGCTATGTAGTAGTTATTGTTATTTTTAAAATTGGCTTTATAATATATTCACCCAAGACAATTAGTGGATGTGCTAGAAGTATCATAAGAGTGTTCTCATGATTTCTTTTTCTACGCAAGTTTGAGCATTCAGGATTTCAAACAAACCTCAGGAAAGTGTTAAAAGTTTGTAATGCCTTTTTGGACTGCCCTCTGAGTCTGAATTTTATGGTTCACTTATCTATACTGCATAATAATATTACAGTAATTTTTCATTCATTTATTGAACGGCTTTGACAGATTGGAAAGAAACAGTTTTAAGTTCTTTTACCTTACCTAAATATTTTTAGATCTCTCTGATTTTTTCAGAAAGAAAAAATGTAGAATGAAATTGCATTAAATAATGTGGCACACTTTCAGAGGAATACTTAAATTCTTAAAAATTATCTTCCAGTTTACTTTTTTAATCAAATAATTTATTAGGAAAAAAATCTGATTTCATTCAGACAGGGAGAAGGAAGCAAAAGCTTACTTATTTATCTTTAATTGTCTGGATATGGGTGGACAGTGCTATTTGTTGTTGCTTTGCATCTAGCTTTCAATGAAGAGTTATCTTTCTATGTAAACATTAATGAGTGAGAATTTAGAAGCAAATAAAACTGATGGCTTGAAGACTTTATACAGAGATGTAGTTAGGAAACCTGAAATAGTATTTGCACCTTCCTACTGTTACTTGTTCTTTACATATATTGCAAATTGTGATGTCCTTATGTATGAGTAGTATATGTGAATGCATACACATACATGCATGCAAGTCTGTGGTCATGTAATTAATTATCATATTATAATGCACATACCTAATGGAGTACATGTTGAACCTCAGATCTGACATTTCTTATCTGGCATGCTCTGTTTTGCAAAAATGTCCTTTAACCATTGTTCTGTGGTATGTGATGATGATGATGACTATTTTTCTTCACGTCCTGTCATGTGGCTGAAAACTGAAACAGAATTGCTTATCACTTGATTTCGATCTTGCTTGGTAGCTGTAGAACTTGTGTGATTAATAACTACTGAACATATATATTCTTTTGGGGAGAGATGCTGGCACTGGGCTGAGATATGCCTAGCTAATGGGTCATGTAGAATGCTTTTATAAATAAGTTTCATTGGATGCTGAATTTCCCTTTGCTTGTACTTGCCATATTTCAGCTCATTGTTAAAAATCTTTTATTCTTGTTAACGGTCTTAATTTAGTTGTTCATGTTTAGGGTCAGAGCTGGATGCCCTCACTTGTGCTGTAACACACTATTATGGAAACAGTAGACTTGATTACAATGCTACTATTAATAGGGTAAGAAATGAATAAGGGGTTTTGCAAACTAGCTTTGAAATTACCATTTAACTTGTCTACCTTTAACATAATAGCGAATATCACCTCTACTAAAATAATGAGCAAGTTTTAAGAAGCTGAGTAAACCAAAACTGTGATACTGTAATACAAAATTTTCTGCTTTTACAATGAGATCTGCTGCCCTTATTGAAATCATTGATTTTCTGCTCCCACTATCCTTTCTGCTTCTCCAACTCTAAAAGCACCATCTCAGACAGAACTGTGTCTTTAGAATTCTTTTGTGCCTTAGTCCTCCTCTAATTGTCATTTTCTTCTTAGTCTTTTTCAAAGGTCTTCAGTCTGACCTTGTTAAAAAGTAATATGCATCAGGATTACAGGCTGAGTACTGGACTGTTTTTTGTTCTTAAGTGGTGATATTTTTATTTTCGTGATTCATTTTCCAAAGAAACTTTGCCAATTTCATCATATTTTATTTCCTTAATCTTTCACGTATGCTTAACAGTTTTATCTGCAGAATCATCAGATTTTAGCAGTGTGGGTTTCAGTGTTTTTCCTTTGATGGGAATCAGCGCTGCTCCATATGATTGGGATGTGGGAGAAGAACTTCCAGTCTTGTGCAGAAATGATTTATTTTCATATTCAGAATTTCTCACTAGATAAACACTCTCCTTGGCAGCTACAGCATCATGTATCTCTTCGTATAATAATTTTGTGGAGGAGATACATATAAGTTCTTTTCCAATATCAAACTTCTTAGATTGGATAATTGTGCTTACATTTACAATACTACATGAGAAATTTGACAACATAATCAGTTAATTTGTGAATGGCGAATAAACTGCACTTTACATCCTATTAATGTGACCTCAGTCTTCCTACATAATTCACGAACGCTACAGTAATCAAGTGCATCACTGGGGAAAGAAACACTAACATTCTTGAAATCTTTAAACTCCTTTTCTTCATTTCTTTTGTTAAATTCAGCTGTTTTAATCTAGTATAAGCACAAAGCAGGGATCTTCAATTATACTACTGCTGTTTCTAATTTATACTCCTTAATTCTTGTTTTTTTGTAGAGGCCTGGCCAGCACAGTCACTTAGACAGCTGTGAGTAGTGTCTTGCATCCCTATGCTCAGGGGGATCCTGCCTGGTTGCCCTTCCCAGCTCTGGGACGTGCCAGGTGAGTCTGTATTTGCCTAGGCCCTATGTACGCCTAACTCCAGCCTTGGGCAAACATGGGCCTTGAAAGCTCAAACAGTAAATTCACTTACAAAAGAATTTGAAGTATATTGTTAAATAATTAAGTCAATTTCCACAGTAAAGATGCGTATTTTATTCTCATGGGTGAAAAGAGTAATCATACAAAACTGCAATCCTAACTTGCTCTTGGTTACAGAGATGGCCTTGACCCTCCAAACTTGGTTTTCTTTTTCTGYCCATTGAAAATATTCATCTTAAGGGGGACCTATTTCCTGAATCTATTTCAAAACAATTAAAAA
Organism: Apteryx rowi; assembly: GCF_003343035.1. Classification (NCBI taxonomy): domain Eukaryota; kingdom Metazoa; phylum Chordata; class Aves; order Apterygiformes; family Apterygidae; genus Apteryx; species Apteryx rowi. Next base: position 355,812 of record NW_020451047.1, on the reverse strand, counting down.
TCACAAAGTCCCAAATCTTAGCCTTTCTTTTTAGAATTGTTGTTAGGATTCAGCCTCTTACTCAGGCTCAATAGTACAGTTAGGCCAAGCTTTCCAAATTTTGAAAACTGAGGACAAGAATTTTACTGTACAGTTCACAGGATGCATGTTGGCTCAACTGTTCTAAGTTATCAATGACATGGTTAGTCTGAGATGTGAATAAGATTATTCAAATGAAAACAGATCTGCTCATCTTCATGCTTTTCTGCTGTGGAGAAGAACCTATAAAATCTATCCATTGTTTCAGTGTACATCTGAGAATAATTATATTTATGGATTTGCACACACATGAAGGAGATATGCCAGATGATTTGATTTATGAGAATTTTGCTTTTGTGACTGGCGATTCTGTGAAGTGAAATTAACTGTGAAGTAAAACAGGAGTTCGCTGTTTGCAGCTTACCAGAGGGTATTGGGTATTCCCAGTAAAGCACTCTGTTATTACACCAGCTTTCCACCAGTCCTTTTTGTGCTCCAGGATGTTAATTTGACTTCTTTCTGGGGTTCTACTGCAGATGGCCCTTAACTATTGTCTTGATATTTTGGAACTGATACCACACAACAAAATATTTGTTTTGAGCTAGTCTGTCCTGTCAAATGAGCTAGCCTGAAAAGCACCTTTGTATAATGTTGTCTGAAATATGCACCAGAAACCTCAATCAGAATTGCTGAGCCAGCAAAAATTGTTTACTGGTGCACACCTGACAGTGCTCTAAAACCTTCTCTTACCACTTTGCACCAGCAACTCATCACCTGTGGTGCATGCTTACAGATACATGTATACTAAAGCTGAATAAAAACAATTTATAAATATGTTAATCTGAGGAAAAATATGAGCCAGACTCTGATACAAACAAGACTTTTATCTGTATCTTGTTCTAACTCTAGCTAATATAATGAGTATGTTTAGGTAAAACAGGCTTTGCATATATCATTAAATAGCCAGAAAGAATGTTTGGTTATTCTATGTGTGTCTAGTAGACATGTGAACAAGGAGCAAAAAGAATAACTATAGTCTTGCTTTATCACTGAGTGAATATCACCTGTTGGGACTGCTTGCACAGTGTGAGGACTCCTGACTTGGCAAAGGAGAAAAATAGCAGTGTTGTCATAGCCTTGCACCATGGCAAACTGTCCATGTGCAATAGGCTTTACAGAGCCTGATGCAGATCTCAGATGGTAGTCAGATGCCAGAATAATATACATATAATCTACTTCTCCAATTGTTTTAACTGGATTAAAAACAAAATAAAACAAATGGGGTGGAGGGGAGAAGAGTAGTTCCTATGCAGGCCATATAACACATGTAACATGCATCATAGACATGACTGTTTAAAATGCAGTATATTCATTCATTGCACAAGACGCCAATTGATTGGGACTTACTCAGTATTTATTGACTATGGAATGGAAATGGCTAAACCTAAAGGCTGGCTCCATACAGTAGTTCATTTTGTGTTGTTTATGTGAATTGCTGAATATTACTACCTACCCCCCCCAAAAAAAAAAAAAAGAAAAAAAAAAGTGGACATTGCAATTGGTTTATGTCCTGTTTGGGAAATTGTAGTGCATATCCAGGAGATTTTCTTTGCCCAAAACCTTCCTGGGCAAATGATTTTCACATTCAGAGAATGAGGTTTTAGAAGCAAAACATTGCAACTGAAATAACTCCCAAATATCTGTACAGAATGAGAATACTTTATAAATGATGCATTTAACATTTCATCAGAAGCTTGTAAAGTCAGATTTGCTGAAAAAAACCCGCAGTTTGATTACCTCAAGCTCATTCTGTTTAGGATGTGCTAGTAGTACATGACCTATCAAAGACATGAGAACTGCCATAGTATATGTTACTGTGTACTTGGTAGTGTCCTCATAATTAAAATAATTCACAGGCTTGACTTTTCCTTTCTTTTGTATGAATTTTGCATTCATTTAAATTAATTAATTGACTTGAACTGAATTAATCCTCATTTGCATTCATATAAATCAGAACAGAATAAGGTTCCAACTGTGAAATAGGAATTGCTCTGGGTAGTGCTACTTTGTGCCCTGTTATTCTGCCTTTGGAGCTCTGAAGACTTTTTGGGTAACTACAGTGTGAAACATGGCACGTGTAATTTCTACCAGAAGAAGGAGCAGGACTTAGCTTCTGTGGGGAGAGCCAAGGAGAAATGAAAGGTCCTCCCAAGGCTGGCAATTTTGTCTGTCTATGCCAGTAAGGACAAAGAAGAGAAAAGGGAGATCTTACTGTCAGCAGCATTAGTAGCAGCTGGAGGCTTGGGATAGGTGGGGATCTTCAACAAGAAGCATGTTGTGGCAGCTGGAAGAGGAAAGAGTTGGTGAGAGGGTCTAGTTTCAGAGAAGGTGTGTGKGGGCTCTAAGATGTGCTGCACCACCGAGAAGAAAGGCAGCATCTCTAATGGGAAAGCTTTGAGACAAAGGAGATATAAATGTGGTAGTTCTGAGCTGGAAAGCACCCAAAGACCTTAAGATGGAGGAATAAGGATTTTGTGGCCTGAGAAGAGGGAGTTAAGGGGACTAACTCTGTGGTTTGGGACCAAGCATTTTGAAAGAGATGGGGAGGGGGGGGAGTTCAGGGGCCCACACTAGGGTGATGTGGAAGGGTTTTCCAGAAGCTTGGACACCTTTGGCTGGGACCTCAATTTGGAGACAAGGATTCCTGCTCTAACCTTACCCTCACAGGACATCTTCTTCCTTCTTCCTAGTTCCCTTCCATGCACCCTCTCTTGTAATGTAGGAAATATGAAGGTCTTATACTGAGAAAGTATCTACATGGTTGGCATCATTTTAATTATTAACCCTTTTGGAGTGGCTTAAAGYGTAGGAGTTCTAGAATAATCCAGAAATAGTTCTTCTCAAAGATACAGGAGCAGTAGCACCAAAGAATGGCAAGAGATAATTGGGGAAGACCAAGAGGAGATGCAATCAGCTTAGGAAAAACTAGAAGAAAAGCATAGGCTGGAAACTATCTCCTAAGGTGCCTAGGGCTTGCTGGGGTGCATTTGGAGGCCTACACAAATAATTCCAGTTCACCAGTTTACAGCTTGGTGTTAACAGATATGTATCTTTTAATTTACTTTGATGGGCAAATTGAAGTTTTTTCTTGAGGTCGAGAAGCCGGGGCACACAAATACCAAACACTCAGATCTACCTACCAAAAGGCTAATGGGAAAGCCCAGGTGCCATTTGGGGTAGAAAAACTACTCTTGGAGGAGACAGGGGAAGATAGGAGAACTGAAGTATGTGTATGCATGGAAAACACATATCTTTCTGCATTATGACAATTCTATTTTTGTTTGCTGTAGCAGAACTAAGTTTGGAACTTCTGTCCCACAGGAAATTTGGATATTTTAAGATTTGCTTTTTTCCTCAAATCAGGACAAAAAAAAATTATAATGAAAATTCCAGAAGAATCTGAATCCAGAGGCATCTTGTCATTTCTTAAGTTGAAATTTTACCTTGCAGCTTATTAAATTACTCAGAGAGGTGTTATTTTCTACCTTTTCAAAATTAAGCTGCGTTTTGCCACAGTGGCAGGTCACCTCACAGGAACTGGATTTCCAGAGTCCTGAGTGGTGGCCCCATGCTCGAACATGGCTGTCTGGTGTTGGAGTTGAGTTCTGTACCCATGTACCATAGGGCTTCTAAATATCACCAGACATCTATGTTCAGGCAGCCAAACTGCTCCCTCTGTGTGTCCCCCTACCCTCATGATCTGGCTCTTTTTTAGGAAGCATCTCTGGTGGACTCCAGCACTGTCATGTGGCTCCCAACACCCTGCTTTGCGAGAAGGAAATTTGTATTGCATTACAGGAGATGTTACATTATCGTATGAAGCCTGACCTGTAGAAGCAGACTCAGACTTTCTTCTCGCACAGTGATGTACCGACTGTCAATATTTCTGGATCACTCTAAATAAAAAAGGCTGTCAGATACAGACCTGGAAAAAAAGACTCATTTGCTTTGTAGTGCAAAATCTTGGGCTGATTGGTTGTTTTTTGATGTCAGCATTTTCCTAATCTTTATAGAAAAAATGCTTGCTGCTGTGAAAGCTCTGAGTAACACAATTCTCTCCCAGCTGGACTGTTTGCATAGCTTCCTGCTCCCCGTGATAACCACCTCCTGTGAGCAACCAGCAACCGTGATCACCCGAAATGTTCAAGCCAGCAGCCTCTCTTTGTGGGGGAAGCTGGCTGTGCCACCTTCCGGGAGAGGAGCTCCTTGACTCCTGTATCCATTTCTTCCTTCAGCTCTTTTGCCCCAAACATGATGGTGCCACGTTGCAAGACCCCCCCTAATTTGTAAGGCCGTTCTTGTGTCTTTGTGAGGCCTTTGTTAGCAGCTTATTTTGAGGTTGAAGTGATTTCTTTCTGATATACATACATACATACATACATGTGCACTGGTCTAAGATGCCTGAAGAATAGATGTGACAAAGAGGATGCTGTGTGGGCTCTGTGGATAAGGCTGAAAACACTAAATGGAGTAGCTTTGGTAAAGATACACTTAATGTTTCATGGGCAGCTTATATTGTTATATTTGGATGAAGAGGACCTACTGGGGATTTATGATATATTTCAATGGGGTTGTACTGCATGGCTAATATCATGCCACTTGTTGTGGGGTGGTACTCATGATAGTTGCTTACACAACTTTTAATTCCATTTGAAGTCAAGTCCTTAGCTAGTGTAAATTGATGTTGCCATATTTAAATTACCTGAGCTATGCTAATTTATCCTGACTAGGAGCTGGCCTTTTTACAGTTTGGGTTGTTAACTGCTAAAGCAATTGCAAGTGTTCCTGTTTATGAAAAATCCTGACAATAAGATCAGTTCTTTTGTACTTGGAGTTCATGTTGTGTTTGATTAGATTTAAATTAATTGGACAGAAGATGATTGTATAGATATGCTTGCTGCTAGTTTTCTAATTAACAAAAACAACTCTTCTCTGACAGTGTGTGTCCCCCTGCCCCACCAAATGAAAGCTAATATGATAAATTCTCCTGATCATTTTTCCTGTTCAAACACATGTAAACATTTGGGATAGCTAAGTAAGTAAATTATTTGGCTGGAAAAGCACTTGTGTGATTGTCTGAGCATAGACAAAAGTAGCAGTATACTTCCATGGTAGAGCTGTAATATATTTAGCTCTGGATAAGTTATTCGTTGGAAAACACTTGTCCTGAAAGAGTGTCGGTGTCTGGCATTGCTTTGTAGAACTGACTATACTTTGCTTTTAAGGTTTTAAATGAAGATGTATATACTCTGGCTGCTAGTGAAAGGGACTGGCAGTTGATGATGGCTGCAGCTGGGGAGTGAATTAACTGAGGAACAATCTCGATTCATACTTTTGAGAAATTGTCCAGACAATCATTCCCTAAAATAAGATCATTTTGAAAATGAGGAGCTTCTGGCTCCCAGATAGGGCAAGTTTGCTCAAATAATGTCAAGGCTGAATCACTTATATAACCAAAGTATTTCTGCAGTTGGTGGATGTTAAAAATATCATATGTGCAGTGTATACTTTTATTAAAACATCAGAGGAAATATAATTTAAAAGTGGAGGGGCTCAGATCTCATGAGACATGGCTCTAGCAGCATTTCCAGCTTTACAAGATGTCTTGCGTGACATACAGTTATCACAGCATGTGCATCCCAATTTTTATAGACTAAAACACTGGAATAAGCGTGAACACTTTTTGTTACTTAAACGGATCTAAACCAAATGTTTTGAGGTTTGTCCATCCTTTTCATTACAAAACAATTGGACATTTCCAACTGTAAATGCTCTTATAATTTACCCTGTTTCACTTGTAAGCCATCCTTTTGAAGAGAGTGGAGAACACTACCACTTAGCAGGATTTGGACAGCTAAGTTTTTTATGCAGAAAATGTGCTCTGGAAGCAACTGTTCTTAACAGTAACTTAAATGGGATTTGTGCCAGTGTAAATGAATCTAGTCTACTGCACAATTGTGATTAAATATCAAATTTTTAAAATTAATTTTAATATCCACTCACTGTAACTGAGAAAGGGAGGTGCCATGAATTGACAAGGAACTGCTCAGAATGGCCACAAATACTTTAGAAATATCTTTAGATCCTTAAACAATTGGAGAAATAATCCACATTCTTCAGAAATGCTTGAAGTTTTAGTGGCATATGAACTGCTTAGCTGAATAGATAAATGAAAAAGAATGAAATATTGTGCAACTACTTTGGGCAATTTCTTTCTCCTTATTCCGGGAACGGTTTGGTTAATTAGAAAGCCTTAAACACAACATCTGGTTGTCTGATATACACAGCTGTATGGTTTGTGTTCTGTTGGTGATCCAACTACGCAACATGCCACATTCCAGCTGCTTTCCATAGACTGGTAGGGGCAGCACCTTACTGCTACATTTGGAAGATGGGGGATTTTTAAAATATATTTTTTTCTTTTTGCTTTTATCTTCACTTTTTTTCCTGCACTTCTTTGTAATTCATGACTCAGGAACTTGCATCATTATATTCTAATRCAAAGTTATTTTTCCTCAGGTGAGTTTTCCAGAGATAATCCCCTGCAAACAGTAGGATACAGAAGACCTGCATGAAAGATAACTTGGAGAGTAAATTTTAGCTTTAGGTAGAATTATACATCAAAGAAGATTCATTGGTATGCTTTCATGGAGTCTAAACAAATTATTTTAGCTTAGCCAGGTTTCTGTCATTGCTAAGCTTTTGAACAACTGAAAGACTGTTAAAGTGTTCCATAAGACAGAATGTGCTAAATGTGTCCCAGCTTTGAGAAGCTGTAATAGGTGCACTTTTTAAATAGCAGAATCTCAAGGATCTGCTGGAGATTTCTTCTTTAAGATTAGACATTAAAAATACAAAAAATAATGTTAGTCAGACAACTATTGTTATGTATTTCTTATACTGATCCTTTTGTAAGCTGAACCTGCTGATGTACTGAATTTAGTCACGAAAACTAAAAGAGGGTAGCACCCTTTTAGCAAATATCTAACTTGGAGAAATCAGAATGGGACCTTTTAAAAACTGACTTGCATCTTCTTGATAGGAAACCCTTACATTTTAATTCTCTCCAAGATCTTTTTAGAAAGAAGGTATGTAATATAATTAACTCCTATGATCTTCTAATGAACTAAAGAAAAAAGTAAAAGCAGCTTTTCAAAAAACACTATATTACTCTTTGTAGTATTTTTTGTGCTAATGCTTATTCTTCAAAATGTTATTTTCATACTTCATTCTAGTACAGAACTTTTGTATAACTTTGGGCAAGACAAGCAGGCTCTGCCTAGATTTCTCTGTTTTATGGAAAATTAAAGTAATAGACCCTAACTCACTAGGTGAACTGAAGAGAAGGCTCATTAGTGATAAGGTAGAGAAGGCTCATCTAGTATGGTAGAGAAGATGGTGTAAGTCTTAGAAGGAAAGGATGCTTCATGGTGTGATTCAATTTAAATCAATGCTACTAGCTCCTGAAAGTGGCTTCTAAGTTGACGGGTAATATACATTCAGCTGTATGATGTTACAGTGATTTTAGGTGACATCTAAACTGAATTGAAACCTCATGTTTGGCATTAAAATGTGTATTACAGGTATATTATTTTAAAAAGAAAATCAACAACAACAACAAAAAAAAACTGTTCTAACTCACGCAAGGTATCCTTCTTTGAATGCATCTGGAATATTTTTTAATTGAATTTGAATGCAGTAAAATGTCAATAGACCTAGATATAGTGAAATTGTATACCAGACTCCAGCTTCACAGGTTATGAAATGTTGCTCCTTTAAATGTTTTGTGTTGCACTAAGGAAGCTGAAGCAGGCTTGTAGCATACGGTTTTACCTTAGGGGTGTGTAGCTAATGGCATACATTGCTGGGTGCCTCTCCTGGGTGTCATGTCCAGTGCAGCAGGTGGTTCCCCCGACACCACTTTTCCCATAGGAACTACGTAGTTTCATCAGGATCTGCTCAAACACCGTATTGCTTGTTGGTTGGTGAGCTCTGTGTATGTATATTACTGAGTAACGCTCATTACCTGTTTAAATGACTACTATCTACAGTGTTATTCACTAAGCTTTGCTTTTTCTCTATTATGCAGTTATGAACTACAAGCTACAAAAGATACTGTTCAGACATGGGAGCGTCCTGGTTTGCCATGCAGTTGTCTGCTCTTGCCTACTTCAGGGGCAAGGTTGTGTGCAACGCGAGTTTTACTCTCTGTGTTGGGTAATACAGCCATAAACATATAAGTGTTAAAACTATAACGGATATTAATGCTACTACGATAGAGTGTAAGGCTAAATGTAACCATCCTGAGGCTGATGGTGACCATCCACTGAAGAAGTCATACCCTGACTAACCACATATCATATTTGCCACAGAATTGTTATAACACTCCTGTGAACATACCAGCAGTGTTATTAATCAAACTGTTTATATATGGAAAGCATTAGTCCATTCTGCATTGGTTTTCTTCTGAAAATAGTAAAGTTTTCTTCTGACTGCTGTTTCTGATACTCCAAAGGAGCATCAGCTCTTTTTTTTTTTTTTCTCTTTTTCCAGAGAAGGGACAATTTCTACAAAATCTATGACTGTGAGATTAAAGTTGATATTTTATTCGAACAGCTAAAGGGAGTAAAGTCACACTCTGTACAGAAAAAAAACAGGACCATCAGAACTGGCAGAAGTTATGAAAACTTCCATTGTCTTAAATGGGACAAGATTTCTTCTGAAACATTTATGCACTTAGCTGGTAGCGCATTCCCAAGAAATATTAATCACTTTGGGCAAGGACCATTATCTGAAAAATGGCACTTTTGGATCTTGTGTAGGTAGGAGTAATGCTTTTAGTGTAATTTTTTTATTTACACATGAAATAATAGCATTGCCATGCTGGACTGTAACAACAGCTTATAGAAAGTTTTTAGCTATGGGCCACACAAATATCTTTGAAACAACCAGGCTTGCTAGTCATTTTTCATTCCTCTGAAAAGATGGAAGAATGAAATATCCCCTCATGCAGTGACAGAGGAAAAATGGAGTTGCTTCTCAACATGCTGGAGAGTGGGGAAAGGCCTGAAAAAATACCACAGGCTAGAGTGCAACAATTTTGGAGGGGCTTAAGCAGCCTTTCATGTTGTCCTCATGGCCTGTTTCTGTCCCTGTGCCAGGCAAAAGAAGGAACTGACTTAAAGTGGGATGAATCTCCACTGTGATTCAAGAGCTGATTTCCCGGCAGATGGAGCCGCCCAGCCGAGGGGCAGGGTGGTGCTGGGAAGCACTGGGGAAGCGGCAGGGCTGCCCAAGCCAGTGCGCTGCAGCCTTGGGCGGGGGCAGTGTCTGGTCCTGCCATGCTGCGTGCCCCAAGCAGGTGAGGCTGATAGACAAAAGCCAGGGTAGAGATGAGCCACCAAGTACGGCCCTGGAGGAAACTCAAAGGACGCTGGAGAGTGGAGCAGGACCAGCTGTTGCGGAGGCTTGAAGCTGTGAAAACAGAGCTGAACTGCTATTTGCTCAGACTTGATCCAAGAAAACAAGTTTTTGCTTACAATCTAGATGAATAAAATGGTGGGAAAGAAGGATCAGGCAGGTATTACCTCTTGCTCCTAAGGGAAAAGCTTTTAGTATAGTTCTAATTGTCAGGTTTTGAGGCCAAGAAATAACTTACTATATCATCRTAACCAAGGGGCATTTAGAAAATCTGTGAAGGAAATTTGGATCTTAGCCATTTATACATGCATCAATTCATATACAAAGCATATCTTCTGACATTCCTTAGACTTCCTTAATAAGAATCTATTTATACTTCAAACTGAAAGTATTAGACTTATGGTTTTGAAGCATCTATTAATTAGAACATGTGGCAGCACGTATGCTTTCCTACACTGGTGGAGCAATGCATCTCTGTCCTCCCTCCGTGCCCATTCAGGTTTTAACTTCTCCTGAGATGACAACACAACTGGTTCCTATTATAATGATGGAAGCTGGCATGTGAGGACCTACTTGCTAGGAAGTGAAATGAGAACACCAGTTCATTTCACTATGGCAACCAAACATCTGTTGTATGGAATAACAAACTTTCACTAGTGATCTGGGCCAGATTTTAATTGAAGATTAGGAGTTAAAAGCCTTCACGTTCCTTTTTTGAATTCCCTCTTCCTACCCATTCAGACCTAAGCACACTAATGCATCCTGGCAGAGTTCTGAAGTACAGCAATTAATCTMCACTGTTGATTATCCCTGAAACAGTACTGATCAGTAGGAATTGCTCGTGTGAGGAATTTCTTCTGAATGAGCTGATCTTATGGAAGTTACGAGTCTCTTCGACACTTAATGACCACCATGCTTTAGCCACTGATGTGAAGGACAGTTGTTTGTGCAAATCAGTAGGAAATAATGGTTTTACCTGGTTAGCTGCTGAACACCCTGGGCCTCTGCAGCATAAGAGCTTCTAAAGAGCAATTAGGCACCTTGAAAAATCTGGGTCCCGTTAAAATCAGTGGAGCATGAGGTCTGTCAGCACAATAGAGAGTCACACCCTATGCAGTGAAACAATTGGKTTTTTTTTGGATCCTACTCCCAGCAGCTGTAGACTTTCTTCTTGTTTGACTTGCATGTGAAGGACATTAACTGAGTTCATTTCAGCCATTTCACATCGCTACTCTGACACAGCATATTTCTGCACTAGAAGAGGGAGAAAAGGCATAGATGAGTAGCTGAGGAGAAGCAGTGAGAGTTACCAACCACCTTTAAATGAGTTCTTAATTGTTTTATTTGTAATTGGAGTTATTGATCCTTCTCTGATGCCATAACCAGGCTTTCTGAGTCTTCTCTGTGGTGTGTGTCCGTAGTTGCAGAGGAAGCTCCTTGCACTGCCTCTTTAAGGTCTTTTTACAGAAGGGGTGCAGGGCTAAAAATTACATTATTGTGTCAAAGAGTCTATTCATGTCTCCTTTCCAAAAGTCAAAAGAGAAAAAGGGGAAGCCAAAACACTACTAGATATTCTGTTCCAAATTGTGCGTGCACTCACATGGGGGCAATATTCTATTTTAGTAATTATCTTTCCTTATTCTCTATTCTAAAACTAAAAGTAGGTTGTTTTTACAACCAACAACTTTATCCTCCCAAATGAACTCTAGAATCAGTTGACTGTCATATGTAATTCATWTCCTCAGCAGTTAGGTGTAATATCAGAGGATAATGAGTTGTTGATCATGTATCAGAAGTACGAGGCATTTCAGTGATACCTAGTGAAGTGATGTTTGTTTGAATAAATGAACTCTTAAAACCAGTGATGTTGTTTTCATGTAGGTGTCCGAAGCAGTAGAGGGGATAGAAATAAAAACACTGAAAACTATAAAGAATACATCTAGGCCCATCCCTGAAGCAAAGCATTGTTCAGAGCTCTCCACTGAGTCACCCTCAGGTTTAATAGGCTGACTATTTATTAAACTATAACAATGCATACTAAAAATGTTATACTGCTCCTGCAAAACTACTTACTAAGGTTGCAGACCCTGGAAATATCCTTTACTCTCTTGACTGGCTTCTGCAGACAGTTTACTGCCTCTGAGCTGCTGGATGGGGAACCCACATGCCTTCCACAGAGAGGTCAGGTTTTATGATTCCATAGATGCCTGCTTAAGTCCTCTGGCTCCATCCTCATCATACATTGAGGCTTACCATAGTGTTCAGATAGACGCAATTTTTTAACTTTCTTTTTAAGAGGTGTTTCCTTTGCTCACTTGGATGACTGCTTGTGAAGCAGGAAGAAGGAAATTTTATAGGTTAATGATGTCTTGAAAAAAACACATGCACCTATTTCTTGAAGTTTAAAATAAATAAAGGCTCCTGAGAAATCTAATTTCTACAACAGTGTCTTAGTTGGAGACTCAAAGGGATTCTTTGGTGAAAGATTAGGAAATCCTTTGCTTTGTTGTCCTTTCAGGGCAAAAGCAAACTAGGAAAGACCAGTTGTTCCATCTTCCTCTCCTTCTGGTACAATTTTACTACTTTAATTACTTCATTTTTGATTATTATGCCAAAATAACACCATTGCAAGACCAAGTGTGGGATTTTTCAGGTGTGTACACACCTGATTATGAAGATATTTAGAAGTTTCTCTTTGTGTTTGTGAAAGCTGTATTTTAAAATATAAACCTACATAATCCCTGAATTTCTATCACACAGCTCAAAGTATTCAACAAACTGTGGGAGTTGTATGGGCCACTTAAGTCTCACACACAGTCTATATGGAAAGTTTAAGAGGTTCATATCAATTGAAATAGATTCTCTGGACTGGTCTATATACTGTTCATTATACACTAGATCTGACAATACCTGTTAGTAGTTATCTAGGTCTTCAAACAGGAAATCTGAAGTTTGGAATGAAGAGCTGACTTGAAATTATTCACCTTCTCCCTCCTTCCAGTTTTAATGCCAAAACCAACTTTCATCCTTCTTACAGCATACTGTGTGAACTGTGGAAATTTTAGTCTCTCTCCCTCTTACTCTTTGTACCTAAATGCTGGAAAGTAAAGATCAAGATCAAGTTTCTTTGACTGTAGCTTTCAACTGTATGATGTGCCTAGAGAAAGATACCATTTGGGGGATTATCTGAAATTTCCCGTCAGAATTTTTCAAGAGCTTCACTTGGTGAGTTTTGTCAGTGGCAAAATCATAGTTTTCTGGCTCGTATTGGGAAAAATGAAGTAAAATGCTGGCCTCACTAATGTTGGTGGGAGCAGCCTTTCATCCTTGAGCTTGCCCATAGTGAGATGCCAGGCCATTAAGAAGAAGGTTTTGATAAGGATTCAGAGCCCAGTGTAAAACCATATACCACTCTAGGCTAGAACAGGGGCCCCCAATTCTTTTCCTTCTTTTGGAAAGCCGAAATCTCTGCAGACTCATCTGCCTGAATTTCCTGGAAAATGATTGTAGAAGTCCAACCTAGAGATAGACATGTGATCTGGCTGAAGATAGACATTTCCTGACACTATTAACATTAATAATAAGCCTTAACAGAGCCTTCTGGCTGTGTGTTATCTTGGCAATTGAAGTCATTTGCCTTTAGGCTCGAACTGCTTTCATCTCCCAACCAATGTCGCTTTTCCTATACTTGGCTTGAAATCGAAATTGCTTCTTTTTGTGCTGGTATTTATTTTTGTCAGATATTGGCACTCTTGACTGAAACTGAATCTGCTGATGAGCTATATAAATGTTCTGTAAAGRGGGGGAGGTTGGCATATTCTTGCCATTTGAGGGACGTGGTTTCTTTGTGGATCTGTGTTTTTAACTAAGAGGAGCATGTGTTTTGTTGGTCCAGGCTGTCCAAGATCAGTCCAAAACTGATGAGCAGAGTGAATTTGGTGTTTCACAATCTGTTTCTGTTGCATTTTACAGGCAGGTAAGCATAGTGACAAAAGCTACTGAGCAGTATAGTAACAGATTTACACATGGGCTAGTTCCCTGAAGAATCGTTCCTCTGTGTACTCTGAGCAGTTTCTCTACTAAACCCCAGCCTAAAGCCTGATTAGGAATGGACCAAGCCATTACAAAAGAACATATTGTGTTCTCAGTGGTCAGAAAAAGGGACATTAAGACAGGAGTAATGTTGGTAAATTAAYACCAGTAAAATGAACAAGCCAAAATTCTGCACAATATCAGAATGGCTGGTAGGACAGGCTCCTTTAGGAAGCTTCACCGTTATTTCCTATGCAGTGCCACAGTCACCCATTAATACTGGTAGTCATCCCAGTAGTTTGATGTACCAAACCTGACCCTGCACCAGTTCACTTGGCAGCAGCACAGCCATCATCTAGCTGGATTAGAGCCTTGCAGCTGAAGTTAAGTGCCTTGAGTGCACATTTCCTTTATTACTGCCTCCCTGTAGTGTCTAACTATATAATTTGCAATTTAAATGTTCCAGTCATTTGTGGCACACTATTCTAGGTCTTTCTCCCATTCAATAGTTTAACACTCATTTCCCTGGTTTTGGAATATGTATTTTTAGTAGCAGAGTATGGTATCTGTTTGAGTCCATTGTCAAAAACAGCCATGTTTTGGAGTTCTTTATTGGTAAACTGCCTGTATTTGAAATTGTACTTTCTGAGAGAACTCATCTTGTTACAGCTGATGCCAAWCGTCTTTCAAAACTATGTTTTTGGCAATGTCTCTGCCTCTTTCCCCTTATTTTTTTCTTTTTTTGAAAAGTAAAACTTCCTAAAACAGAAACATGCAGAGTGCAGGCCCTCTAACCACACTATCCTTTAAAAGTATTTTTGCATTTATATTCTAGACTGTGGTAAGACTCACCAGTCAGCAATGCCATTATCTTGGTGTTAACACTGAAAGAAAGTGCCCTGTATTTGTCTTTCTACTGATTGTTGTTTCTGCACTTGAGGGAAGTTGGATATGGAGTAGGATATGTTTTATGATATATGGTATGATACAGCCTTGGACATGGTTTGCTTGGCAATACTGGGGAAGACAAAGTCTTAGAGGAAGTGGAGAAACGAAAGCTGTAGAAACCCAGGGAAATTAAAATACATTTGTTTATTTAATTGTTGAATGAATTCTTGAACTACTTCATTAATATGTGTTGACTAGGTCGGTGAAAGTTCAGGTCTCTCTCTTTCTCCACACTTTCTTGCTACCCTGGGGAAAAACCTTCTTTATCATCATATCTAACATATTACAGTTGTTGTGCCACCGTCTTTGCACCATCCTTGGGATACAGGGAAAGTGCTATCAACTCTGCTTTATACTGTGAGGCTCTCATGTTGCAAAAGAAGCACCGGGTATGTTAGGGGTAAAATGCTGGTCCATGTGTCCATGGCTTGTATTCTGGCCCTGTAACATCTTTCCTTCTCTCTCGCTGAGCTTCAGAGAGCTTCATATCACCTGTGCCTTTCTCTCCCTGGGTCATTTTTCAACTGCTGCTTGTCCAGACTGGAGAATCTGGACCTTTTTTTCCTGTGGAGAAGATGCATCTGAATATGCCTCCAGTTATACCACCTGTTTCAAATGATGTGTATCAGGTAGTTAGTTTTTAACTCAATTTCCTAAATACTATTCTGAAATTCTATTAATTTGGGAGGTTTTATTCTGTTTTTTTGTTTGTTTGTTTTCTTTTTTATCATGCTGCCTACTAGCAAGGATTTGTTTTGTTTTGTAAAAAAACCCAACTACTCTGTCAACAGAACACACCTCCACTTGCTATCAGCATGCATAGTAACTTAGAGTTTGTTAAGTTAGTCATAGATAAACTACATAAAGTATTCAAACTTTTAAGACAACTAATACTGTGTTACAAACTTTTCCTTACATTATCAATTATGGTGAACATATACAGATATAGTTGCCCTTAAGGTAAGGGGTACAGACTGCTCCGTCAATTGGAAAAGAAGGGTCTCAGGTCTTAGAAATGAATCTTAGCTTTGTAACCTCAGGTGTAAATTATTCATTTAGTAAGGAGCATAAGAATGGGAAGGCAGATGTATAGGCGAGGTTCTTTTTTCCCCTCAGAGTCAGACAAAAGGAGTGGCCATTCTTGAGTTCATAAAAGAATTCTGAAACATATTAACATAATTAGGGGTACAATACTGGGCCAAACTTTGTTAGCTGCACTAGTGCCACCACAGCAAATTCAGTTTGATTTTTACCAGAAGAGATTTTCAGTAATGTAATGCCAAGTACAAATGGAAAATACATTTTCCCCCATTTAAAAACATCAATCCAAATATTTTGATGGTGTCATGACAAAAGCAGCTGCAGTTTAAAACTTTGCATGTAAATAGTCTTAATGAGGGGAAGTGCCTTTAACAGATGGGGAGTTGCAAAATTTTTTACATCTTAAGAAAAAGTCCTCAGCAAACTTGGTAGGCATCTGCTAAGAATTTAGAGATAGAATGGACAGATCCACCCTTTTTGTGACACTGGGGACAAAGATGACTGTTCTCTCCCTTAGTCAAGCACACTCCTTGCTGTTTTCTGGTTTCTGCTAAGGGAGAAGGTAACTGTAAGCAGCAGAGTCTTAGCAACAAGTTGAAACCATTACCAGCTTATTATAGCCCTAGGTAGTTGCTATGTATCTAGCATTTCTTGCTGGGAAATGAATGGCTCCATTTACATCAAAAGATGCTATTAAAGTTTCAGAAAATGCAAATTCACCTATAAAACTAAATTATTTGGTAACAAATAAGCCAAAATGGACAAACACAGCTTTATAGATGAAGTGATGCTGGTAAAAGATTTCTGTCAACTCTACCATGAATATATTGGTCTTATCCTCAGGGTTCATTGGCCTTTTGTCTTTCCAGAAAGCCCTTGAATGTCTTTTGGTGTGGATGAACACTTTGCCTGCAACCAGGAAAAATTCATTTAATAGAGTCTTCTGATAGTAAAGTAACTTCTCACTCAGGAAGGGAGAAAATTTTTCCCACAATATAGCACATACTGGTTCCTAGGAAGACGTTGTTCTGTGCGGCACCAGGAAACTTGAGCTATGTTTCACCCACATGTTCCAGAAGTAACTGTATAACATCAACAGTCATATCAGTATCCAGGCTATAGCACAGATAAGGTAATGCTGTGCAGGCAGATGTGGGTTTATGCAGCTTGGACGCTCAGGGCATATAATGCAGAATACACATGCCTGGTTCTTGTTCTGTCACTAGAAGTGTGTCCTTTATGCTCATTCTAAGTAATAAAGCTCTTTTTGCTTATTTCAAGTGCTTGTGCTGACCTCAGAAGGAGTCTGAATCTGCTGATGGGATCAGAAGTTGTGAACGCTTTTCTGAAAACTCAAACCTCACTACACTAATTAAATCTTTCTTCCTAAGTCAGCCATTCTTTAATTGACATTGAGTCATTAACCTCCCTCTTTCTTTTATTTTTAATGTGAAGAAAACCCTCTAGTCTCAAATGTAAAAGCACGTCTCTCTTTAAAATTATGATGAAAGGATCTTATCATTTTCTTCAGTTGTGGCATAAAGGTAATTTTGAACCTCTGTGACATACCTAAGATCTGCTAATTATTAACTGCTTTCACATCACCAATGACTTTTTTTTTTCAATCTACTTATTGCACTGCAACTTAGATGTCTGACAGACATTTTCATCTGGCTCCATGTAAAGGCAGGGTTTTTATATTTAGTGATATTCTGACAGGAGTGGCCAGTCTCCTTCTCCATGTTTTGAAATGCCTTTAATATTTCAGGATACCATTCACTGGACACTCATTGGCATATTGCTGTTGTGGGACAGCAGGATCTGCTCGCTGCCAAGCAAGGGTGCTACTGTAAACAGTATGTGCTAGTTAAGACTAAAGTTCCTATAACAATAAAGTGGCTTAGCAGGTTACTGCCTATCAGCTGATCTGTGATAGCCTTTTATGTCTGTGTTCACAACTGATGGATGGACACATTATTTAGTTTTGTAAATTAACTGATACCTCAATAGAAACTGGCTGTTCATGAAGCCTTTCATTTCCCTCCRAGTAAATCTAGATACATAGTGATTTAATAAGTCACTGCATTTCAATTGCGCATCTGAATCCTTTTAAGCAGATGTAGAAGACCACAGCAATGGGAATGGGGCCATGCTTAATAAATCACTTAGCTTACATCCAAGTGGAAGTTGGCCAAGCTAAAAGCACATACATGCACAACTACTGTCAGATCAAAGTAGTTTTCTGAGGTGCCGTATCTTGCCTGTGTCTGTGTGTTCAGGGTGCATGTCATTGCTTCTCAAAGGAGCAAGACTGAGGTTAGCTGTGCCTTGATTTCTCTGTGGCATTCAGTCCTGGTCTGCACGGACTGTCGTAATGGGCAATATCAATATTCTGCTGACATTTCTGCTTCCCACCCACAAAAGGCATGCACACWTAGGTGGTCTTATAGCCATTTGTCTAATATGCTAACAATTTACACCATTATTTTATCCTTGGAAAATACTGTGTCATAGTACAATAGGTGCAAACCTAGGTAACCTTACAATACAAAGTGTTGCAGTGGTTGTCTGGGTGAGAACTAAGAATGCAAATGCAAAGATTCAGTTAAGGTTTTTCTTTCAGGCTGATGTACTAGTTTATTTGAATGAGAACTAGGAGGAAGATGAAAGTTCTCTTTCTCCCACAGGAGTAATCTAAGCTCTGATTGCTTTCACACTGGAGAGGTGTCTAAGCATGAAAGGGGATACTCCACCCAATGCAGAATGCCAGTATAAAGTCTTCTATGTCACTTGAATCCTGCATGAAAGCCATGCCAAAACTGGGAGTGCAGGTGGAGCAGCAGAAGAGAAGAACAGTTTGCAGACAGGTTTGCTGCATAGCTCCTATTCACAAAACAGTCAAGGAGCTTGGCCTGCAGAAGACCATTGGAGACCATCCATGGTTTTATCACTGGAATCAAGATTGCCAAACCCTTGCATGCCCCTGACCTATACCACCTCTTCTTGTCTCAGAGCCCCTAGCAAGTCCCTCTTAGCAAGCTTTTGGCATAGGGAAGAGTGGTGACAAATAAGAAGTATTGATTCCTGTGCTGAAAAGGGCAGTTTAAGTTAGATTGCCTTTTGCGGCTGCTGGATTTTATGTGTGTGCATGTGATGAAGTATGCAAAAGCAGTGCATCCTGACACTGAGAGGTTTCTGCCTTGTACCTCACATCTCAGAATTTCAGCTCACTCCTAATTTTCAGAAAAAATTAAAAGTGATCAGAGTATAATTTCAAGCTATCAGTAGCTGAAATAATACATAAGATTCATGAAGAGACCCTTTGGTTTGCTTCTGTGCTTTGTGCATTTGATGGCATTTATGACAAGATTGTAATTTTTCCATTTCCCCATTGCCTTTTGGAGTCTATTATACAGAGGCAAAAGAAGGATTTTAAAACTCAGCAATTGTTACCATCATATGTACTTACTGATTAGAGTTCAGGAGCAAGATTTGAACTTTGTAATAGAGTATACTCAAACATTAAATGGCTGAATTTCAAGGTGAGAGCATCCGTTTAAAGTCAGAAATGCCTTTATAGTTTTTTTTGCATGTACACAGTTGTAATACAGTCTAGTGTCTAAGGACATGGAAGCAAAAATGGTAATGTAATTACACTAGTGTCTATTTCTGCTCTCATATCATTCATGTATGGCTGAGCTATGACATTGAGGTATTTTATTTCAATATATTGAAACTTATTGTTGTCCCCATAGGATAATTCTAAGTAAGAAATTTTTGGAGAATACGTTTAATTTGCCAGCACCATTGATGCATTCAGCAGGGCAATTTGATTGCATTAAGATGCCTCCAGGAGTACACCACACACGTGACTCACACATAGCACACAAAAGCAGCAAAATCAAATGCTAGAAATTCTTGTCAAGTATTTAAAGATGTTATATCAAAATAAAATAAAAAATTCAAGAAGAAAATCCCGCTCGTATATGGTTTGTCTTAGATTTGTTTGTCTTAAAGTACTTCGTAATCTCCAAGAATTTTCCTTTCCCCTTGGCTCCAGTTGGACTTTGAAGTATATGTTAAACACCAGTAAATTAGGGGTATTTTGTATGAATGCACGTGTTTGGGAGAGGGGAGGGCAAATTCCAAAGCTCTCCATTATGAAGCTTACTGCCAGCTCTTAACATGAGGTCATCTTTCAGTGGCAGGAAAACACTGCAGAATCCCATTTAGTCACCACCGATCAACTTATAGAATGTTTTGGGGGTTTTCTTGGAGGAAGTCAGATTAATGTCACTGAGAAGTGGAGTTCAGGGTCCCCAATCCAGTGCACTAAGCATCAGTTTGCCCCAATTTGAGGAAACTTCTCTGTGTGGCATTAAATCTTCCTGGAGGGTAAGAGAGGGGGAAAAAAGGCAAGGAGAGAGAGGAGGAAGTGTTGAATGTTATGCAGATACTTAACCCTTCTCTCCTGGCCCCCTGGCCTGTGGAGGTTTTTGAGATAGATTCCCCAATATCCTACCTATTCTGAAAGGCCACTGAAGCTGCTGTGAAGCTCCATGCCCTTTCCTGTGGGCAGGTGGGGTCTTCAAAGGTATCAGCAGATCCCTCCTGTAGATTACTGGACCATGAAGAGCTCATAGAGTCTGGCCCWCTGCATTTCTTTATGCTCTCCAATAAAAGAATATGTACATGCAAGGTCAAATCCTAGTTTAGTTACAACCCTGTAAGATTCAGAGCAAACCTCAATCTTACACATGGGTAAATGGGTAGAATTTGATCCAATTTTTAAATAAGCCCCCAAAAGAAGGTATCCACAGGATGTCATGTTTTTGGTCCAATTAATTTACTTCTACAAGGCTTACAGGGAATATAGAAAAATGAAAACAGAAACAAATGTAGATTAGATGGGTCCTTGGGGTTTTCCTTGCTTTCATTTTAGGATTTGTGGAAGCTGACCTTTGTTGCCAGTAATCCCTTAATATGGTTGCCTTTACTGGTCCTAAATTGATGACTAAATACTGATAGCAGCAACAGATCAATACACATGGGTCTTTTTCAGATCCCTCCATTATTTCTCGTGATTTGTTTCTCTTAGCCATCCTATGACTAAGCCTCTTGTATTGGGTTTATTGCATGTCTACTCTGGCAGCTAAATAATTGAGAACTTTGCTAAAAGAAGAGAAATATAACTTGAAAATATATTCTCCTCAAGGCCTCTGTTGGTATGGAACTCTCCTGTGCTGCTACAAACTTCTTTGGAACAAATCATTTCACTTCGGTTAAAATATAATGGCAGTTAAAAGTTTCAGCCTGTCCAAATGAAACTTCCACATCTTTTTTTGCGACATGCTAGCAAGAGTGACATGGTAAAAACTGGTAGCTGTCTGGTAATGATGAACAAAGAACAACAAATGCGAAGTGAAAGATGTTTCAGCATGGAATATGGTGCTTCTGGTCTACTAATGGTGTTTAAAGTTAAGTATATCTGTAGAAAGGGCTGAGTCCTCAGGACTAATCCTTTCTGGGCAAAAAAAGCTATACAACTGTATTTGTTAAATCTGAATATTTCAGAGTGGAATAGGCCCTAATGTAATAACATTACTAATAGTTATAACATCTAATTAGCACTTATTACGATTGCATACCAAAATTAGAATAACATCTGCAAGCTGAGTCAAGTTGGCTCTCATATTAAGCACTATGCAAAACAATGTTAGTCCACCGTTCAAAAAAAAGTTTGTAGTTTAACTAAACAAGTACTCTTCATTAGTGTTTGCTGCTTTAAACAGATAGTTTAAAGGCAAATGGCATATTTCTTTTGAGAAAGATGGTGACAACAGATCTGTGGTCAGATAGAGCAGTGACTATATTAAGATGTAACTCTTTTTGCCGAAGCATCGAGTGATGAGGAAAGCTGGCATACAGCTCTCATTTAAAAATGTGAGAGTCTTGTAGAGGCTTCAGGGGGCACAGAATCAGGGCAGTGATGAATTATCTGATAAATGCAAAGGGGTTAAGGCACTGTCAGCTTCCCAAGATTAAAGGCACTGTAATGCCCTTTCCAAACACACAGAAAATTCATTTCCTCATCCAGGCTGGCTTCTGCTGAGTTTCTCTTCCCTTGTCCCAGTAAGTGATCCCATTGTGATGCAAGTTAAACTCTTCTCTGGTTTTAACAACTTGGGTTTTTTTTTTAAAAAAAAAAAGCTTTAAAGAGCTGTTGACACCTCAGGGATATCTCTGGAAAACTTTCTGTTTTGAAGCAATTTTGCAGATGCAGTATTAGAAAGGCTTTGGCCCTCTCTGCATGCCTTCTGCATTTTATTTACAAGAGTTGCCTGCGTAGAAACATGATCATGTTTCAGAAGGTCATTTTTTTCTTCTGCTTATTCCTTATTTGAAATCCTCATTTTCCAGCTGACTCCACAGCCATAACTTGCTGTTAGGTCACCAATTGCAGTCCTCTCTAAAGTGTTTATAACATTTTCACTGAATACATTTTTGAATAGGTATGACTGCTAAACCGAGGGATACAGTATTTATTTACCATGCTATGTATACCAGTATAATGCTAGCATGGCTACAGTTGCATTAGTATGAAGTATGCCTCTGGCTGTAGAGCAATGAAATATATTGATATAATAGCAGGTATAGCACCACCAAATTTTATTTCTTTAACACTGTTGGTGTGGTTGATCATATAGTGCAGTTAAAGAGGTTCAGTTTGCTGGGAGTTTGGAGATTTTAAAGGCTTTTTCTCTTAGTGACCAAGAGAAATTTGCCCAGAGAGTTTTCTTTTTCACTTCCACGGCCGTAAAAAAACACAGCAGTTTCCAATAGGGAGCATAATTTCCCATGTGGTGCAAGCACTACTGCAAGAAGAGGGGTTGCAGGACTGATGGGATGAGAGGAGGGACATGCAAGCCAGCACTACCTGGGAAGGCTGGCCCTTTTCTCTCCCAGCACTTGGTCCTGCCTCTGCTCCAAGCCCTGGGTTGTGACAGCTCAAGTGTTTGTGACTGAATGGTGGGCAACATCACGAAACTCCTCTAGTTGAGCAACAATGGCCCCCTTTTGCTTTCAGGGTTAATTTTCAGTCACTCTGTTTTCCTAGTGCGCAAGCACTGGTCCTGGTGCACTGTGGGGCAGAGCAGGAGGAACCAGTGGGCAGAGGGTGAGGAACACTTTCAGGAGAAGTCCTAGCTTAAAATGCACATCTAACTGTGGCCTGATATGTCCCTGAAGATGGAAGAAACTTCGATTCTGGCACTGCTTTTCTGTTCTTTGGAGCAGTATGTTGCCTGAATTATTACTTAGCAGTGTAAAAGCAATATGCCATTTCTATCAATATATGAAGTTCTGGACCTCCATATTTGAAAACAATACAAGGTCCCTTACCTCCAGGTCCTCTTTTCTGATATTTGCCCAGTCTTTTTCATTTTGGTGACCCCAATTATTCTCAGTAATGAAATGGATATGTGGTTGATCTGGAACACTTACTGTCACTACCATTCCAGCCACCCTCTGCAAATGTTTTGGGCTCTTTGTCTCCTGTGATTTTTTCACTGGCTGATAGAAGGGAGAGAACAGCTTCAGAATGAGAAGTGTTATCCTTTATGCAGTTATGGGATTTCAGAAAATGTAGTATATTTTCTTCTGTGATCCAATCTCTCTTTGCAGAGGTAACAGTCTGGTCACGGAGGCTTGTAATTCACAGTTTTCATTAGTAAAGGGAAAAGAAAAGAAAATGTATGATCAGGGTTGTTCTCAGGAAAATTAAAAGATCAAAGACAAATGAGAAAATACAAAATCTTCATATAAAAGTAACTTGCACAGCTTTCCAGTGGCATGGGTGGTCAGCATACATATGAGGTTTCAGTATAGAAAGATGCACTACGTGAGGCATCACAGGTTTGGAGCTGTCAARTCTTTAATAATAATGTATTTTATCAACCCTTAGAACAATGACTCCTACTCCTGCTACATACACCAGAAGCAAATGAAATAATAAATGAGAATTTTGTAAGGATTTTTTTAAGGAAGATGATGCCATAGCTCAGATTCTAATCTGCCTTCACTTTTTCCGCAGATCAAGATGAAAAAATAAGTTTGATTCTGTGAGGTTAGTTTAATCGATTGCTCTCTCACAATCTTGCAGTAAGATTTGTCTCCAGAGCTATGCACCCTCAAAATTGGGTGAAGAGAGAAAAGGAAGGTGTTGGTGTAGTTTGTCTTTCACTTTTAAATGAATGATAGTAAGCAAAATCATTTTCAAAGGTTAAATCATCTGTATATGCCTTTTACCAGATTTTGTGAGTGGCAAATTGTTCTTGTAGAGGGATGCAATTTTTCTTAGTCTTTGGGACTGTAACCAAATACAAATAAGGGGGGGAAAAGTAGTTTTCAAGCATTTCTTCTGAAATAAACAATTTGGAAGCTCATCTAGGAGACTGCTTATATCACTTTTGGTTAGTCATATTTCTGTAATAAATGCCTTGAAAATACTATACTTGCTCATTAGTGCCAGGGAAAATATTCTCTTCATTTCTTGCTGGTCTTCCATTTCTCTTTGACATACTATATATAAAAGAGCTTTTCTCCTATTTTAAATAAATAAATAGCAGTTTGGTGTTTGCAAATCTTTCTTTTTTAAAAAAAAAAAAAGATGTACTGGTGTATTGGTGTTTACAGTTATAACATCTTGCAGTTGATTAGTTAATCATCTAGTGCAATTGTGAAGAAAACTCATAATTTTTTCTTTTATTTTTTTATTTGAACATTTAATTAAAAGCCAGTCATACTGTTGTATTTATATTGTTGAATTCAAACAGTTTCCTTGTCACAGACTCACTGTAGTCATGAATGCAGAAGAATTAATTCTCTTAAGACTTTGAATTTTATAAGCAGTTCAAAAGAGGTCTTCCTTTCTCTTAAGACGATTGTTTTCTTGTTTTGTCAGAACAAATTAATTATTCATTCATCTAAAATTATTATAAAGGTATTGAAAGTACAATGATTAGGTTATCCTTGCACTGGCTGGCAAATATTTTAAATAATATTCTCTGCATGTAGTCATGTCTTTAGGTACATATATGATGACATAGAGAAAAGAAGGCTAAAGTCTTATCTGATACTATACTGCTTCTGGCCTGATTTTTTCTCTTCCTACATTAGTAGGTCCAGATCTACAGACTATGAGAACTTGTCCTGACTTGCAGTTGTTATATGTTGTTGTTGTTATTAGAAGTATTATTCAAAAGTACACTGATGCCAGCCTTATTGGCAGAAATCTCTGACTGTGTTGCAAGCTCTCCTCCACACATTAGCAACAAGATGAGAAAGCTTTCTTTAAAGACAAACTCATAGAAAGTGTACAGTCCGTAACTCATGTGCCCACTCAAGATAAACGAAGCACCTTTTGCATCATTTTGCTCTGTCTGTGATTCAGATCTTCCCCCTGCTGCCTCAGTAGCCACTTTCATCATCTTCCAGCCAAATGCTATGGTTTCCTTCTCCCTAGCCTTTGGCACCTGGTTTGCTAGCTGCTTGGTTCTTGAGCTTTTTCCCTGGCTTAAAAAATCTTCTCCAAGTTTAAGAACCAGGACAAGGAGTATCTTTCACGCCTTTGGCTGCAGGGCTGCTCTCTTACTAGTCACATGTACTCTTCTTCGAAAAGAGCCACCATCCAAAACCTGGACCCTACAGCCTGCTCACCAAAGCAACTGCTAAGCCATGGGCAAAATTCCCATTGGAAGTAGGGGTCACCCCTCTGCACCACCTCTTGTTTGCGGGCTTCTGAGTTAGGAATCCACTGTCCCTCCCGCAGGCACACGTCGGGACCTTGACCCAGCCAGAGTCTGCCTGCAGATAATGTGCAATTTGGCCTACCAGCATACATGGCAGGAGGTCTCTGCGAGGGCAGCAACAGTGAAAAGGCACAGGCTGCCAACTACCTCATTATTTCACAGCACACATGAAATGGCACGGTTTCCATTTCCACGAAAAAACAGCAGTAAATATATTTCTTTTAATAGCTGCTCTTCTCCATGTTTGTGTTGGCAAATGGGATTTTATGTCTATTTGCAACAATAAGTAGGATTGTATCAAGGAAAATCCTGCTTCCTGACTCTCAGTGGAAACAATCCATAAGATTCCAGATACCGTCTAACTGCTTGAGACAGGAGAGAAGAGTATATAATGACATGAGTAAGTGTGTTAAACCATTGTGCAGCCAACCATGGCTACGTCTAACCTCCCAAATGAGCTCTCAAGTATACACCTTGGCTGTATCCTAACTCCATGTTGGTGTGAGATTTGAGTACACACCAGCCCCAAGTGTCCTGGTTTCCCCAGAACTGAGAGCCCTGAGACAGACAGGAGCCATTTTAAGCACCCAGCTTGGCTGCTGTCTGGACACTTGGAGGTAACCTGGTGTGTAAGATCTGCTGTCATGCACAGCTGGAGGTTAGTGTGGGTCCTTTTTTTCTAAAAGGAAGAAATTACCAAAGCAAAGCTCACCTCTCATCTGATACAGATCAGTACATCTCGGTATTTCTGGTGGAGCTTATCTGTTTTAATTTAGCTAAGGATATGGAATACTGTTTAGCTGCTGTATAAATATACATCAGAACCCCTGTATCAAGACAGATACTGCACCTCTGTATCTGGTGTCAATGTATCACAAGAGCAAGTGATAACTCCTAACTACCAGACATAAAAAAGCCTTGCATGTATAGCTATGATATAGCAGTAAATAGGGTGGCCTTTGACTTGCATTTTGCAAAAAGTTCATATTAGTGCCCTTACATGCTTTTGATAGAGCTGTAAATGACATATAGACATTTTTTTGTCCAATRAGAAGCAAATAGCATCAACTTTAAATTTAAGAATCTGGACCTACTTATATAACTTGGTGAGTAAAGGCATCAATTTTCTGATACTGATTCAGCAGTAAAATGTACTTCCACCTTCCTTCCAATGTACATGGCGTAGTCTTTATGTGTCTTCTATATCAGGGAAAGCTCAGTGCTTTCCAATAACACTGAAGCATTTTCATACAGGAAAGGTAATGATGTTGTAGGGGTACCTTTGGTWTCAGCTAAAAAAATAGAAGATAAAGCAATAATTAATGTTTTTATGGCCCACATAAATGCTTAAATAGAGTGTTTTCTTGTCAGCTGAAGAATGCTGATAAATACCGACTTCATGAAGTGATAAAAGACTTCAAAGTTCACTCTAAACTGGTACATCAGTAAAAAAGAATATTAAATGAATACTTTGTACCTTGTTGCCATGTACCCGTATGTGCTTTCATTAATCTTTTTACAAGGTAGTTTGTATTCAGAAGATGCTGTGACTTCTCACAGATATGAAAATATTAGCAGAGTGGAGAAAATAAGAAAATCCTTTTTTTTTTTTCCACTCAGAAGCAGAGCAGTGAGAAGAGTTTTCAATTATATTGTAAGAAATGGTTAAATTTTGAGTTCAACRTCCTGATTTCTCTAAGTCACTCTCCATGTTCATATAACAGTTCCTTTAAACCCTTCGCTGCGTTCATATGACAATTTTAAATATGCCTAATTCACTTCTGAAATTCAGTTCCTATTAGAGAAAATGTGAAATTAATTGCAAGCAAAAAAGAGAAAGATCATAACTAGAATCTACTGAAAATAATGCAGAGCTGGAAGGCATAAATTAGTTGTAATTATTAGAAGATTAAACTAAGATTTTTTCCTATGTACTAATGAGGAAAAGATACTAGTATTCTTTAGCTTACAAAGAAATCAACACTGAATGCCAGTTAAATAACAGTAAGCAATATAACATTTTAATCCTACCAGAAAAACACATCTATTACCACCACTCTCAGATCCTTCTGAATTATGCTCCCCTCAGCCCAGACAAGAAAAACAAATTATTTTAACCAAACTCCATGTGGAGAATGTGGCAGGATATGGCCATTTGTCTCTGTATAATCACTCTATCAAATTTGTAATGATCTGTGAAATGAAAAAGCTGTGGTTGGTGCACAAAAAAAATCTGGGAATGCTGTTTGTAGCCCTTGCTGTGCCTTTTATGTGAAGAACTGTGTACAGTAGAAAAAACCCACTCCCAAAACAACATGCAACAACAACAACAACAACAACAACAACAAGAARGAATGTAAAGAGACTGATCTTTTTTTATTTCTTGCATTATTATAATCTTTCAGTCTGAGCTTCGTATCCTGCTGCTATTTTAGTTTAGTTCATGTTCCAAAAGTTCTGCCCACCTTTTTTTTTTCTCCCCCTACCTGGATGAAAATTGAACATAAAAATTAAAATACCAAGAAAAAAGCAGCCGCCTAAATTTCCCAGAATTTGCTTTGCAAACCTGCTATTGTGGAAATATAGACTTCTTGCTTTTTTTTTTTTTTTTAAAGTGCACTAATTTTGTGCCATTTCACCATGGCAGAAAGGACAATGTTTTGTACTTATGATCTAAACCTTCCATATCTGTGGTGGAAAAGATAATTTACACGAAGCCAGAGAAAAAGACTGAGCAGAAAAAGAACGAAACCTCTCCACCTGATTAGTAATGCAATTAAGTTTTGTGGAAAAGAGCTGTAGGTAAGGTCTCGGAAGCAAGCTCCCACTGAATGCAAGGGGAGCTGGCTGTTGCTTCAGTATTCTCAGGTCAAACCCTAAGGTTCCTGACATGGCTGCAGATATCAAATTTTAGCACTGTGTAGAGGTATTGAGCTCCTGTAGCTATCTCACTTTGGCCGCCAGAATGGAATCTCTTGAACTTTAACTCAAGAATATAAAATGTCTACTACTTTTCTGAAAATGGAAAGGTGAATGAAAGGAACAAAGTCTGGTCTTTTATGTTTGCAAACTGTCTTTTGCTCCTCCTGATAATAGTAAAGACCAATAGCAGAAGAGGGTGAGTGTTTTGGGCAACTCCCCACAATAGGTGACCATGGCAAATGTCCTGTCTGTGCCAAGGCATGAGTGTGCCCACTGGTGCTTGCAGACCTCAGTGGCAAGCTTCCTGCAGGTCTAGACACTACTTGTTTTTTCCAAATGAAGTTGCTCTTTCAAAAGCTCTTTGTAGGCATAAAACATTCAGATGTAAACATCCCAAATTTCACTCTTTGTGACTGGCAATGAGCAGTAAGGAGAATGATACCATTTTTCAGTCTTCTGTAAATAGATTTTTAGTGCACTTTCCCTTCTTCTTATATAATTATGGACTTTTAGCTCTCATTCAGCAATACCAAATCTTCTTTTCCTTCGAAGAGCAGGCTGAACTGATCTCTCATAAACCAGTCCTTTTCTTGCCATGCCTGCTCAGGTGAATTGTGCTTTCAGCCATTTTCATTCTCGTGACTCAGTTGACAACTATCAAATTATACGCTTTTTTTAAGGAAACTTATCTTCTTGAGATTTACAAGTAAAAATATGAATTTTCCAAGTCCTAACTTTAAGGATGTCCCCATCCTTAATTCCCCTGATAATTTTCACCTCCCTCTGATTTACTGTGTCTACTCTCTGATCTGTGCCTACCCTCCAGTCCTCCAGAGATAAAAGTGCTCTTTTCTGGATACCACCTGGACTGGGTCCAGAGCCCAGAGCAGGCTGGAGGAGAGGATCTGGTTGGGGACATAGTGACTGTCAGATTGCTATAGTCAGGCTTGGGCAGCCAATTCCACATGGTGCACAAAACCATTCCGTTCTCTAAGGCACAAGCAGAAGAAATCCCAGAACAATGCACCTAAGATGTATTGGGAATAGCTAATTCCTTAATACTTCAGTAATAAATTCTTTATTACTACAGTAGTTTTGCCTGAGGACCAAAAACTAGGGAAAAATGGGCAGCATGCTAAAGAACTGAAAAGTCTAGATACTTGTACACTTTTAAAAATAATAATTAATAATCATATGCTAGAATTCCTTAGCGGCAAGATACTATTCATACACAACACTCTCTGTAGTTCGTATCCTAGTTAGCATCTCAGCTTTGTATACAGAAAAAAGGGACATAGGTAATTGGAGTAATAAAGAGCTATGAAACACAGTTATGGTAATTAGAATGCTTTGAAGAACATGAAGGGCTTGGATGTGTTTTAAGCATATCGAGTCTGTGACATCTTCAGCCCATGTTGGAGGGGCTCTCTAATAGTTTCTGCCTCGGGATGTGGAGTGCAAACGAATATAAAGATAGGGCACAGAGATGTGGTGCCAGAGATAAGTCAAATTGCTAAAGGAAAAGGGAGCCCACAAAGTGAATGAAGCATAAACAGTTTCCTGAGCAAGTGATTAACCTGCCTCTGGATCCTCAGCTGGTTGCAGCCTTCTGCCTCCCCTCTGAGAGGCCAAATGACAGGATGGTACAACCAGCATAATAGTCAATTGTGGAGTGATAAATTGGGAGCAGTAGCAAGCACCAGCAGGGAAGAAAACCCATCTCAGTCTGGTGATCCTTCTCAAACAGTAAAATAATACTAAAGGTTTCTAAGCACCCTGTGCAGTGCTGAATCAAACGTTTCATTGAGCATTAAAATGTCTGACTGGTAGTACTGCAGCAATCACCATCTGAACGGAAAGGTGGGAGGAACAGTTGACAAGCTGTCCTTTTTGCCAAAGGAGGGGCTCCAATTTTTATGGGAGTGGAATTGAACATTAAGCAACTTTGAGACATCCAGCTTTGGATGCCACAAATACTGAAGTAACAGAGAGATTGAGACACATAATGCCTTCGGTCTGAAAACAGTGGAAACTTAAAGACTAGACATAATGTGGGCCAATGCTGAGCCTGAAGAATACTTTATCTTAGGCCGAGTGAGGACACGTTGAGATTGGTTTGGGAGGACAATTTAAGTGCCAAGGAGCAAGAGAAGCTGAAGGGTGGCACATTAGCGTTTTAATCTATACGCTGTACTGTGTCTGTGCGAGGGTTTCAGTTTGGTGCTGGCTAGGCTTTTATAAGGCTATAAATTTCTTAATTGGCACTTTCAGTAAGTTTCATTGCTCATAAAGGAATGCATTTAGATCTGGACTTCCTGATACAAATCACTTTCCTGCAGCCCCACAACAGCACTAGTGACAAACTCAGAGTAAGGTAGACAGGCACATTTTAAATGTATCACCTGAGTTGAGCCACTTATTTCATTTTTTAAGTCACAAGAGTTTTCAGACAAAACAGCCCCTTCTCCCTCCTCTTCCCTGAGT
This sequence comes from Apteryx rowi, assembly GCF_003343035.1. Classification (NCBI taxonomy): domain Eukaryota; kingdom Metazoa; phylum Chordata; class Aves; order Apterygiformes; family Apterygidae; genus Apteryx; species Apteryx rowi. The sequence continues at coordinate 325,078 of NW_020451047.1, read as the reverse complement.
CTATGGAAAATGCATTAACGTTCTCTTGTCTTGAGATGTGCTGTTCTGTCTGCTGACTCTTGAAAGCAACTGAATTTGATTAGATTTTGCTGGGCCCTACGGAGGTACAAAGTGCTAAGGGTAATCTGACTCCATACATTCATACTGCTTCTTGGAGGCAGACTGAGCTCCAGGGGCTACAGTTCCCATCTGTCTCATAGCAGGCAACATTAGGACCCTTCTCAGTCGGACCCTAGGCTGTTTATCTGTCTGGTAACAGTGATGTGACTTTGCTTCCAGGGCAGAGGGAAGACCTGGACATAGCCAAAAAAAGCACAGTATTCCAGGTCTCTTCATAGGGATGAGAGAGCATCCTGAAACAGAGACTCAGGCTTTCGTCCCATTCCAGAGAAGTTTTCTTCAATCTTATATCTAAGCAGACAGTGGTCGACAGGTGAGTTTGTATCTGAGCTTGCTCTGTTGTAGTACACATGTAGCCAAAGAATTGAACACCTATTTCACACCAGTGCAATAGGAGCCAGGGGAGAACTGCAGTACTTCTAGTTAAAAAACACAAGTACTGCTGTTTTCCATTCCTCTGGGTCCCTTTTGGGTTTGGACCACAGCTCTGCCTCCAGCTCCCAGCTTTGCAGAGCAGAGCAATGGGTGCTGTAGGGAAGGGGACCTCCCCCCGATTCAGACCCCAGTGGTGGCGCGTAGCTCTTTCAGTCCTCGCTACCAACTAAATCTCCAATTGGCCCAAAGTTTCTCCTTCAATGGAAAGATCCCTATAAGTTAAGTTTTGCTTAAGTTGTATGTTTTAACACATATGCTTTCAATTTTTATAAAAATGTATTGGCATATTTATTTTACTTGCTTCATGCCTCTCTTCAAGGCAAAGCTTTCTTTTTCCAGAAAAAGAAAAGCTGCTCATATCATCATCTGCTTTATGCTTGAGCCGATTTACTTTTTTTTTTATATCTTCTCTCACTGCCTCTTTGTAGGTGTGTGTAAATTTCATTTTCTAATGCAGTAGTCCTGATCTGCCCTCATCTCACGGCACTGACATTCAGCTGCCCTGCCTCTCTGAGCTTTTTGCTGCTTTCATATTTATCACTTTTAAATATACTATTCTTCCTTTCCCTTTCTTGTGGCTGTCTTTTCAGAGCAATTGATCATTCCAGTTTTGATTACTGGGATTTATGGCTGGTCATCCTCTGGAGGAAGAGGGAGAGAAATGTTGTCAGCCCTCTAACTCTGTGCGTTGGCCCCATGCACTCTGCTGATCTCTCAAAATCTGCATTAATCCTCACAAAAAGAACCATCTGGAGCCCCGAGTCTTTCACCTTTGTTCACAGCTTCCTCCATACCATGTCCTGCGTCTCACCTTCCTATGCTCTTTGCTCTGACTTGTCTTTCCTTATGACCCCCTTTGAGATAGGGAGGGTATTGGTACTATAGAAGATGGGTAGAAAAGAGAGATTAATAGAACAATAAAACCAGTTTTATTTAAGCTTTTTAGAATGTGCCTGTACAATAAATTGATTGGATTAGTGAGGGAAAACATATGCACTGTGCACCATTTTGAATTCTTAAAAAAACCCAAACAATTAAATGTGGATGTGGCAGGGGGACATGTATTTAAATATTTGCAGGCTCTCTCACACCATGAAATGTGACATTTTAAAGCTTTGCTTTGAGAAATCTCAGCATAGTTATGTATGTATTTTTAGATTTGTTACAGTATGCACTGTTATAAAAGCATGAACGTATCTGTTAAAGTCACTAGGTACTGAGGTCTTGCTAAAAATTCAGCACCCTCACAAAAGTACAAGGGGTGGGGAGTGAGCATGGGGAAGTGATATGGAGTTCCTCTGTTCAATGATCTTGGTACAGGTTACCTGGCCAGATAGTTTCTTGATTAAGATAAGCAGATGAAGAGGCTTCTTACTTTTGCAGATCAGCCTTCTCTCCAAAGAGGGTTACAGGTAGCTACRGTTAAAGCATTTGTGGGATATTTTACATTGGAGCTCTAACTGTTGCTTACAGTCATGGACACAATGACAGAACATCTCAGCATTTTTTTAAAGGTCACTGTGAACGTAACCTTGTTGTCAGTAGATATCCATGCTGGCTCAAACAGGGAGTGGAACCATCCTTTCAAATTACACCTTGGCACAATTAATCCATAAGTAAATGAGACTGTGTTGTGTTGCAATTCTTCCTTGGCCGTTTTCTTAATTTCTTCTGGCCAATGACATTGCTCCTCCTGCAGAAATCAAGAAAGTTCATCGTTTGCTATGGTAAACAGTCCTACTGAGGTCAGCTGGGATTAATCAAGGCGATCACACAGGGTGTGTTAACAAGTGTTAATGAATTTGAAGTCTAGGGCATTTATCACTTGTTCTGCTTGCTAGAGTGGTAGGAGTTATTTAGCTTATTGCTAGAGGGTTGTATGGTTGTACTGGCCATTGGCGTTTTCTTTCTTTTATAAATGGGAGACAGCTCTGCAGGGACAATGTTTCAGAAGCAAGATCTAATTAACAATGTACGATTTTTGAAGTGATAGTGTCTTCTATACTGTGCAGTGGTACATGGTGCAGAGATGTCCCAGTGCAGCACCAACAGCAGCTGCTGCACCCACAAGCCGCAGCACACAGTCACACAAAGACAGCAGCTCGTGTCTCACAGGCTGTAAGCCTCACTGCTTTAGCAGTGCACAACCCAGTATATCTAGTGTTTCACCCTGACAGCTCAGCAGTGAGCGCCCTGCTGACACGGGCTGAGCGTTGATCGGTGCTCCTTGCGCTGCACAGCGCTGAAGGACACCTATCACACCTACAGTGGCTCACAGGGAGAGCGCAGGACCACAAGCCCAAAGAAGCAATACTGAGAAAACCCCTAACCAGCTGATRTCTAAACCAGGCTGTTTCTAAACTCCAGTGGAGGGGGAGGTGGGGGAAAGAAGAACACATCCTGCTTGGGTACCCAATACACTGGGCTGCTTTTTTGCAGCTCTGAGGTGTGTTGGGGAATGGGTTTAAGTTATGCTATATCTCCCTGGTTCCCCTAATGACCAAAGACAGTGACTTTAGCCACCTCCCTTATCCCTACTCCAAACCCCCTTCTGAGATGCCTGACTTTCCCTGCGTAGTATGCAATTTAGGGGGCTTTTTCAGAGTTATTGATTTTCCTATGTACTGTTGATATATTTGGGTGTCCAGGTCCTGTGCTATTTCTGACCCTTGCCATCCAAACAGACAAAAGACCAACACATCTGGGGCAAGAGATATTAAAATAAAAACAGTAAAGTTAAGAATAAAGAAATTTTAAAACTAGTAAAAAAAAGCATTAAATTTAGGGATAAACCAAACTTTGAAAGAATTAAAATCTTTGCACGTTTCATAATGAGCCAAACTGTGGCTATTCACTAAGAAATGTCTGTTAATAAAGCACTATTCATATCTCATTTCCCATGAAGACTGTAGCAAATTAGAAAATTACACTGTGAAGAGCTGTGCATTGGTCTGTGTCTTCCTYCTTCTGTTTTCTTTTCTGCAAGCTACCTCAGACCAGAAAAAACTCTGTCCCCCAAGCTAGAGAAATGCAGCAGAGTTGCTAAAATGGGAAGATTCTAGATTCTGGGATGGAGTCAGAGGACAGAGACAGTTTTTGCTTATTTAACACTTTTTTCCAACAGTAAAAAAGTAAGCAATTCATGAATCACTCAAATGCTGGCAAAAATAAATGAGCTTGATCCAATAGTGATGAGCTCATTCACTGCCATACTGACATAGGATCTCTTCAGCAGCTGCCTTCTTGCTAGCCTGAATATGGGATATTCTGCAAGGCACAGTGGTGTCCTGGTGTGTGGGGTGTCACACGAGCAGGCTGTGCTGGGAGACAGAGAGGCTCCACAGCTGCCCTGGATGAGTCGGGGCGCTGGAGACGGGGGCAGAGACAGTTGTCAGCAGGCCCCGAAAATGGCTCCTCCTGAGCCCACTGCAATGTGATTATGGGTGCTGTCATCACAGTGCTATGTCAAACACTGTCCTGGGGACCTGAAGGAGGCTGTGAAAGCCCTAGCATCCCAAAGTGCATTTTCTATCAAAATTTGAAGGGCAGAGGGAAGATGGCCAGGCTGGCAATATTTTGATGTTTTTGGTGAACTGTAATGCAGTTGCTATAACTTATTATAATTTATGTCTTGTTTATTAACAAACGTGTTATTTGTAAAGACTTTAGCTGCCCTATCATGCATCAGTTATCACTGTAATCCAGCAGCATTACAAGAGTCATTTGAAAAGTGACTCAGTCAGACACTTAAAAAAAAACCAAACCTTCACAACTTTTTGTTTTTTCCAGGAATTAATACAAACTTAAGCCTCTTTCGGATGAATAAGACTGGTTACAAATTTTTGATTAAATATTGCATATGTTTAGAACTTAAGATTCGGAATGTAAGAAGCTATATTTCGAATGGGAAGGGAACAAATGCTAAAAGCTGAATTTAAGCATCCAGAAAGCAAAAGAAATATCTTAGCTTTTATTTTCAAAATCACATTTTCATTTTTTTTCTGAGTGTATACTTCCAGAGAGAAAAATACTTGAAAGCAAAAAATTTCAGATTAAAATATTTCATTTGACTGAAAACTTTATTTTATTTACTTTTGGCTTGTCTGGTGAAGCAAAAGTTAACTTATTCAACCATTCTGATGAAGTTTCTATTTTATTAGAGTTTTAAAAAAGATTGCCTGGGATGTTTGTCTCTAGGATATCTGGAATCTAGGCTATTGATTTCCCATTTGCTAGAGATGTCTTTACAAGATTTCATTAAAGTAAGACCAATTATTTCATAAGTTTTGCATTACAAGCCTTAATCATCCAAATCCTCCCTGAGATAAAATACATTGTCCTCAATCGACATATAGAAAAACGAAGGCAGAAAAGTAATCTTAAGAGAAGGTGGCTCAGGACAAGTGAATCAGTATTTCAGCCTAGAGAAGAAAACAATGGTATTCCTGTTTTCACTCTTATGCTTTTATTCTTGAAGACTATGACATTTCTCACACTGTTATACTGTCCCCCTCTTGAGGCCAAAAAGAATGAAGTAAATTAATAGAACAGAGAGAAACAACAATAACAGGTAGAATGATGTTTCATTAGTTTAGTATGTGCAGTGTGAATAAAAGCATTGCCAGAGATCATCAAGGCTGTGCAAGAGAAGCTGAGAGCAAACTTTTGAGAGAAATAAACATTCTATCAAAAGAAAGCTAAAAAGTCACAGATGTTACTTTAAGCAGAAAAAGGATCAAGTTCTTCATTTTCTTTCAGTAAAGTCTTTGTTGAAAGCAAGAACAAAATCTATTTTAAGAGAGGAAATTGATTAACCCTACTGTAGGCTAGAAGTTTAAAATATTAATTGAAGAGCAAAAATAAGGGTTGGCTGAACTTGTGGAAGTTCTAATGCAATGGTATAATACAGTATTATTTCAGTAAACTTATTGATTGAAATTTTCACTAAGAAATAGGGAGAGAGAGAGAAGGGAGCAGCTCTGAGTTTTGATCTCTCTACATGAGTAGTTGTGTGTTTTCTGAATACTAACAGAGCACACATTGCATGCTAGTTTGATGTTGCATACTTTTTTAATGATGTTTGACTCATACTTCTCCAAAAAACTATATGCAATATGTTTAATATGTAAACTAGCATAAAAAAATACAAGTGGATGAAATAATTAAATCAAAGATGGAAAAATTAACTTGCATTTGGGTAGACAGAAGCTTCTACTCTTTCTGGCAAAACAATATTTTAAAACACTTATATGAAGGGTAAAAAACACAGCTTATTCCTTTTCAGCAGAGTATCTGTAAAATGGATATTAATGGGAAATGTGCCTGTAAAAAGCATTTGACTGGCTACTTTTTCATACTTGAAATCATTTCTCAGTGTGGAATTCTTCTTGGCAGCTACCTTGAAGTGAGGCATCTCATCACAGGTAGTCACCTAATTTCCTTTTAGAGCCAATTGAGAGACACAGTCACCTCTGCAGGGTGGCTCATCCCATCCGAAAATGCCTGTGTGTGAACAGACTGGAAAGCATTGCTCCCTGAGGTGCCCCTCTTTCTTTAGGTGGAGCCTGGATACTTAGCTTTGAACTTTAAGATGTCAGGAGTCCGATTCTTGAAGACTGAAGACAAACAGTTTAATGTTCAGATTTTGTATTTCCTCCTATAATTCCCAGTAATGGACTGATACTCTTTTTTTTAGTGACTGCGAAAAAGACTACTCTGTTTTTAGTAAGGGCACTGAATACAGATTGAAGGTGCATATGAATGTTCGTCAGTTTTAGTGCCTGAGGACAACATGTTTCAAGCAATAATGTACAGAATTCCACTAGGAAGCGTTTGGTCCTACAAATATCTGCGCCAGTAACTTTATTCTCACACTTAATGTGTCAATTTTTGTTCTAATGCCTTGTTCTGAAAACAGGACGTGCCTTGATTCACCGAAAGACTTAGGAATTGCAGTGCTGACTTAACTTTCAGATGTCTGGCTTCTGGAATGGGATTTAGGACTCCAGTTCCTCCCTTTGATTGTTTTACGTGAATTATATAAACACCTCTGAGGCTGGGACAAGAACCTGAGGTCTCCCTGTCTCTGAGGCTGAAAGGTGTTAGCCTCTCTGCTCTAAAATGCCTTTAATATCCCATGCAAAACAGAACAGCATCAGCATAAGCAGTGAAGAGTCTCTGTCCCAGGAGCATAGTTCTGAGCACCCTGTTCAGAAGGAGCAGCTGGTTTGAGTCTGTTTGGACGTTGCAGGAATTAAGCCTGGACCACTTATGGCCTGGGTAAGCCTTCTAACTGGGAAACTGGAACAGTGTTCTCCTATGGCCATACTTCTAAATGGGAGAAAATGCTGAAGCTATGTTTTGTGCAGATATTTTCACTCTTTCTGGAATAATTCCTTCAGGTCAAAGGCATGAGAATATTTCACCTGTGCCCAGTCAGATTTAATATCAGATGAGTTCAGGTGTAAGGGAACTGCTGAATGTTGGTATGACCAGGGAACCTGGGCACTTCAGGTGCCTAAGGAACCAAACCAGTAAAGTCCAAAGCATATACAGGTATTAATTATGTTTAGGCAGAAGAGCGGGAGGGTTTGATAGCTCTCAATCTTGGCCTTAGAAGCTGAAGCCCCTGAAGCACCTATAGCCTCATTTTGCCCAGAATGTGGCATACCATAAATGCTGCTTAGAAAAAAGATACTTAAATCTGATCACTCTCTTGTATGTGTGTATGCTTATATATATGCTCTGTCTCTCACACACACAGATATATGCATACACCCATGTATATTTACATATACACACACTAACTAGTGTGGGTAGGAATAAATGGGTGTTTATGAAGAATTTTCAAAATTTTATGCATGTTCTTTCCTTATATATTTTCACTTGTGAAGCTGTTACTTTTCACCCATTGATACTCTTTTCATAAACATCAGGTGTGGCTATCTTAGTCATACTGAAAGGATCCCTCAGAAGTTGTTCAGTGATGAAGGGTATAGCATTTTCAGAAGGCATTAAAAAACCCTGAATTTTGCTAAAGCAAAGTGAATTGTGGCAGAATTGGTTTCATTATAGTAAAAATCTACTCTTTAAAGAAATTATGGAAGAAAATCATGTCCTTATGAAAAGGACAGCGCCTAGCTTACTGAGAGACAGAGTTGGCAACGTCAGAGGTCTGCAAGTGAAGGAATGTGAGGAATAAAGAGCAGATGAATGAGCACCCATGAGGATGACAGGTCTATAACTATACCATCATCTTTCTGCATCCCTGATTTTGCATTCATATCCTTTTCCTCCAGTCATCCTACTGGCCAGTGCACAAGATCCAATCTGCCCCAAGTTAGGTGGTTCCCTCAGCTTAGGGACATGTGTGCGCATTTGTGTGCTGCTACAAAGAATGTGTGGACAACAGTAAAAAGGATTTGGATGCCAAATCCAAATTAGGATTTAGATTTTGGATGGAGTCACAACTGATTCTGGTGTAACCTGTGGGGAGAGGGAGCTTGTTGATGTTGTGAAGATGGCTTCAAAGAAAACGGTGAGTTTAGGTTTAGCAGCAGTAAGCAGTGGGCTGGTGATGAGACACATAGAATAGCTGCCTGTCATTTGAGAAGACTGCCACCTGGAAAGGAAGTGAATCCTCGATTTGTGAGTAAAAGCACAGCGCTAAATCTGGCAAGTTGCAGAATCTTCAACTGGAGCAAACTCAACCATTTTCTCTTCCCCTTTCCAAATACTTTGTATTTTGTCAGACTTCAGAATAAGAAAGAGCACAATGGAAGGGCTTCTGCTGGATCTCAGAGCCCCAGCGAGTTCACAAACTGATCATATTATTAATAGTTTTCCTGTCTTTTGCAAGTTAAACATTCAGGGAAGAGAGAGACAGTGAGATGTGAATGTGGCAGAGCGGTTATTTTTTCCTCAATTCTGTTCTCCCTCCCACCCCATTGCCTTATTTGAGATTTTGATGGAAGTTTCTGTCTGGAACACGTTTGCTCCTTGTGGTTCCTTACGACCTCTTCTTCCTCCCCATTTCCTATGTCTAATTCTGCATTCAGAGGAGAAAGACAGGCAAGACTGTTAACCTCCCAGTTAACAGTGACCTCCCAGTTCTTACAATAGTTTGAGCCCTCAAAATTTCCCTTGCCTTTTGCAGAGTCAGTCCTGTAGTGTAGACTGGATTTTCTGCAGCAGGAAAATCACTCACAGGGGTTGTTTCAGACCATTCATAGGATAAGGAAGACATGGCATGGGGAAGTTATTGGAGGTTTTTGCTTGCAGGAACCACTAATTCTCCCATATCTCCTGATTCCTTAATGCTACTAGGTCATAAACCTCCATGACCTCATAAGACTATTTGCTGACCTTCAACCAGAGACTTCCTGTGAGGCCTTGCTTCTCACCGAAGACCTCCCTACATTTGATTGCTTACTTCTACTTCCAGTCTTTCTCATCTCCTCCTCAGAATGAGGCCATTCAGGACTAGCTTCCTGGTTTGAGCATGTATTTTGTCTCACTCTAAAGAGAAGAGATGGTGCTTTTTTGATGCATGCTTGTGGTGACTTCCTCATCTTCACACCAGCTGAACATGTCAGCTAGAATCCTACATGATGGGATTCAAATCATGACTCCAAATGATTACATTAAAGTGGATTAATAAGTTACTGTTTGCAAATTGAGTTGTTCCAGCTGTCTTCTTGTTCTTAGGTCTCCCCAGCTGCAAGTTAAAATAGGTTAAACCATCATTGCTCCTGGGAGTGAATTCATGTCTACACTTAGGAAGTAAAAGATACCTTTTTTCAATAAACAAAAAGGAATCATTCCTGAAGAAGAACCAAATGGAACTGAGCTTGAAATTCTCCAGTATTATCATTATACATTCAATGCTAAATGAAGCAATTTCTGCTTTCTCAAAATATTAGCTGCTTAAAACTGGAAAAATAGAAGCTTTTTCACTAACAGGCCATTATCTTGTACAACAAAGAACAATAGTTGTCTTGCCTTAAAAGATTGTCTAGTCCTATTTCTAGAATTAAATGATGCAGCAAATGTAGTTAAAACTTGGCTCATAACTTATGATTGCAATCTATTTAGTAACACTTAGTCAACTATAATAAGATATATTTGTTTTCCTTCAAAAAAAATGTTTAGGCACACTAAGAAATAAAACTAATTAAACTTTTTTTTTTTTTTTTAGAAGCAAAACTAGCAAGATATCAATTAACCAATGCAATAGCATCCTGAAAGAAACATTGTCAGCATACATCATTGCTTCATAAAATCTGCACTGAACAAGCATGCAGGAGTTTGGTAAACATTGAATAGGATTTTAAATAGCTATAGTATTACTCCACATTAATTAGCAAATGTAGTACTGTTGTCCACTGTTTTTTATCTGTTGTTCATCAAAGCATATATTTAGTTCACTTTTCTATCACTTTTGGGGAAACCAAATTTCACAGTTATGATTGCATACTTTAAATAGCATTGTGAAGGGTTGTAAGTCTGGACAGCATGAAAATTATATATCAGATAAGTCATATGCTCCAGAAAAGCTAAAGGCAAATAAATGGAACTAACATGGAATCTTTATTATTACTTGCTTCCTAAGTTATCATCTTTTTCCAGGAAAAGAGCTGGCCAGATACAAATGAAAATATAAACACATAGAACAAACTTTGTCACAATTTTTTTTTAAGAAAAAAAATCCAGTTTCAGCTTTCATGTTAACAATATTAACAATACAATAATAATATGGGATAAAAGCATGGATTAATTCTGATGAAACTTAGCTTCCCTCCTTTACATGTCATTACTATATTTTAATATTGGGCTCAGTAAAGCATCTATTTGTTCATGAAGTATCCTGCAGTATTTTAGAATGTCCAAAGTATTTCGGATAGGAATTACCCTTTCTTTGTTACTAAGATGCTGATTTTTTTTCCTTATTTTTATGTATAAAAACAGAGGAGAAACAAGTCAGCATGAAGGACTTTGTTTTGATTGTGATATTGTCAGTTGTTTTTTCACTGTTTTTTATGTTAACTTTTCTTATCTCTCTCAAATGGGAGTTCCTTAATCACAGTTCAGTTCTTGTAACCTATCTTTCCTATATCTGGACAATTTCTGTTCTAATAATACAGGACTTCGTAATTTTTTTGTTCTGACATGTTATGCTGATGAGGAAGGAAAACAATTTAGGTAAAGTAAAATGGATGGAAACAATGCTTGCACTCCTAAAATCAGTTGAATGGTATGACCCAGATTATTTGCTACTATTTCAGAATTGGCCTGATAAAAAATGTTATCTATTCTAGAGAAAAAAAAAGGGGGTTAATTTCATAAGAGCTTCTCTAATTAAAAAAATACTCACCTCAAGTTTTCTTAAAAACGTGTTGATTTTATTATAAAGTTAGAAATCCATTGACAGGGTAAAATGCTTATTGAGTTAGTGTGTTAAAAAAAAAAAAGCTTGACAATGTTTTTCATTGGATTTTTGTAAGTCCCAATGAACTGAAAGAGCAGTTGTTTGCTCATATACCCATGACTAATGCCACCAGAGAGTACTTCTTCAGGACACAGGTTTTCACCTGTGCTATACAAACAATGCAGACCTTGTGCAGTTGAAAATCTGTCTTCTTTGCAAAATCTTCGTTTAGGATACTTATGTCAGGATTCATATTGTATTGGATAAAGGAAGGAATTTGATAAGGCAGGATGTAATCTAGCAGCGATTAATATCTCTGTAGACGGTATATGGTTGTAATAATGGCAGTTAAAATAGTAATAGTGGTAGTTAAAAGTTATCCTAAAACTGTGAACCTACTTAAGTAGCTGATCTGAGCTATTCCTGATAGTACTAGATGTTATAAAGTCTTCAATCAATTTTTCTATTTCTCCCTGCCTTGTTTCAAAGTCTCCTAGAGAAAGCCACAGCCAGAACAGGACTTTCAACTGGTGACAGTAACCGGCAAGTATCGGAAAATATTGGTGCCTACTCATGTTTTTAATAAAGGAAAGAGAGATTTTCAGGATATTTTTGTGCCACTGAAAATTGTTCTTAGAACCAGAAACAGAGACACTAACTTCTGTCACCTTAGCAGTTTAATCAAGAGTTTTGCAAATATAGTGAATAGCAGGGATGAGAAGGCTGAACTTTGTACAATAATGCGGTTTATGGCATCTCCCACAAAGAAGGGGTAAGAGGTGAGGGTCAGCAGTATCAAAAGTTACAGAAGATCCCTGTAGGATCTCTATCCTACCTCATAAGCTGTGGATGGGCTGGAATCACCTGTCAGAGCAGCAGGATCCCTACAGGTAAAAACTGTTAAATTTAGTCAGTTATTAAATTACCTTGGAGGTCAGTTTTTGTGAGCTTGTCAATAAGGCTGCTCAGATCCTGCATGGAAACTCAGCAAGTGGCTTGTTTAGCACAGGTGGAAAAGCTGAGTGGTTTGGGGAGGTCAGTCATTTCCTTCACCAAGGGAARGCATGCCACTCAAGGCCTTTTACTTTTTTACCTTTTCCTTTGTTTCGTATGTGTAGAATTTTGAAAATTCACGATTGCAAGTTTTGTCAAATGACCTATGGCCATCTCTCTTTTGGAAAGCTGTAAAGGGAAATCATTCACCATCCACCTGAGCCACAGGAGAGCTAGCAGTGATAACAGCTCTGAAGAAAAATCTGCATTCACATTTTACTTCTCTGGTTTTAATTTAGAGAGGAGAGCAAAGGTTTATGTCATATGCAAACATATTGAGACTGACAAAAAGGAAATATAACTCTCTCTCATTATGATCTTGCTTAAATTCTACTGATTTTATTTGACAAAGCAAATAACCATTTGCATTTGGGGATAGTTTCAGATTTGGAATGCAAAAACCTGAGGTCTGTACAGATAGTAAACAATGAAGAAAGCAATACTCTAGTCTTTGCTATCTCGACTCTCCCCTAGTGTCTCCCACATTCTCTTCATATTGTACGCTCTCTAACTCTGACAAGCTAGAAAAGGCTGCGGAGTCTTCAGCCATTTGATTTATGAGCAATTTACCTAAAGGTGCCAATTGTAGTGACAATTGTTTTGATGTGAAAATCTGGTGCACTCAACTGGAATCCCCCAGGTATTTCACAATTGCCCCCAAGCAGCTGGAAWTTGTTAAGAGTTTGTGGCTTCTTTGCAGTATTTAGTTACTTGTGAGCCAGAATCTTTTAAGCTCATGAGGTATAGAGAATTGATTCCAATCTTTTGGATCATGATGGATGCATCTTCAGTCCCGTGAGAAAGCTCAGTGTCCTGATGGGCTGTGGTAAGCAATACTATAGTGTTGCAATAGGACATCCCCTACAAGATAATAGTTCTGTAAAACAGGAGCTGATAGCCAAATCAAGTACCCCACCAGTACCCAAATTAATAGTACTCAGTTTCCTATGATTTTCTCTTTCTTGGAGCTCCAGTCTTTCCTTTAATTTGGGAAGGGCAAACTCCCCTTTTGCATTCTCTGTTGTATATAGTGTATGAGGTAGAGCATATGAGGGCCTGATGCAGCCTTCTCTTAGGCAGACCTGTACAGAGACTCATAAGATCACCTTCTTTCCCTGGCTGGCTGTTTTTATGACACTATCAAGAACTTAGTATGTTTGTCAAACACATATGCACGTTCTCTCATATACAAGTGTACAGACATAATTTGTGATTGTTTTTTCCTTTTGAAACCAGGCAAAAAGCGTAAAAACCCCAAATATCTTTAAAAAACCAACCAAACCAAGTCAACCAAAAAAGAAACAGATAGGGAAGGACAGGAAAGAAATCCAGCTCGGTGCTACCAAAGAAGACTCAGAGCAACCATTCTGTTGCTGTACTCAACAAAAGAAATGGGCCCCATATATTTGCTGTTAATTACGTAATGTTAAATGAATAGACTTAAGGTTTAAAACTAGCAGTACACAAAATGGGATTTGTTTTTAAAATAAATATAGATATGCAGATACAAAATAAATATAAGCTTTAACCTGGCAAATGAAAGAGCCCCTGGGAATGTGCCTGGGCACTGGAACCTGATTGTCTTCTTGGCTTAGGTTGTGAGAATTGCCTGTGCCACCTGGCAAACTCCCAGCTCCTAACCTGTAARGCTATCAGGGACATCCTTGCAGGCCATTTACATCCAACCTTATTTTGAGGAGTAAGGGAATTTTACAGCTTGGATGTGAACTGTTCTGCACGCACTGACTAGAGACTGGTGCCTGGACATGTTTAATTTGCTAATATAGCTGTGGCTATCTGGTATACCTTTCCATGCATGAATTAAAGTTTTCCATGCATGGATGGGGCTTGATGGAGGACCTATATTTGAGTTAAGATTGATTTAGCTATGTCATGAATACAAGAATTTAACTGTGTTGGTGCTAGAGAGGTAATCAGAATCTAGTATCTCAATCTGCAGTTTTCCAACAGTAGTCTACAGAGACTTAGGGAGATCCACAGGTGAATTTGTAGATGTCCACAGTAGGCAATACTGTGGGAAAAACAAGCTCGCTGTTAATTTTGCTTCATTTTACTCCACAGAGGTCTGCACTGCTACTGGAAAATGAGTAAGGTTTACCTATGAGTAAGGTTTACATACCTCAGTTACTAGAGCTGTAGACCCCACAAAAGCTCACAACACCAAGCTTGTCTGCCGTGAAGATTAACAGACTGCAAGGGTTTCTGCAGGCATTGGCAGAACCTGTGCTTCCAAGCACATACAATCTGATGTGCTTGAATGCACCACATGGCTAGTGCGTGCTTCCAGGCATGCCGGGGCCAGCTGCTGGCAGGCAGTCCGCAAGCTGGCTGAAAGACAGGCTGGGCAGGACAGAGCATGCCAGGCTTGCTGCAGCCCTTGGACCTGCTTCTCAGGGTGGTGTTGAGCTAGTCTCTAGCTACCTTTTGCACAAACATGACATGGTTTTATTTCAAGCTTTTTCAACCAGGCCACTTTTAGTAGACAAAATATCTCCTTTGAAATAGACTGAGCCTACCTATATTGCAATTCTTTGTGCAGTGTGGACTTGCCTTTGGAGCACCATTTCAATCTTTTATGAGCTGCAGAGCTCTAAAAAAACATTTCAGGGGAGGTCTAAAGGCCTCATAGTGAACTTAAGTCTGCTGACAAAAGGTCTTTCTTAGTAACCTTTCATGAATCCCTTAGAAATATTTCACAGATATTGAAATTGAAAACAAATGTTCTAGCATGGTCCCATTTGCTTCCACAAATTTCCAACAAGTTTTAAGTCTTCAGAGAAGGTTAATAATTTTGCCTAGTTCTTCTAACTGATRAGCATTTTTAAAAAGATGGCACATGATAGGAGAGGAAAGAGTTGTGTTCTCCAACATAAATGAAACAGTGCTTATAATTATGCATCTCTCACTCCGGGAAGCTTAGAGAAGCCATTGTCTGAATGCCAAGTTGCAACCTTCACAGGGCATTTCTCAATTTCTAATGAACACAATCGGAGCAAAGGGATCTCAGGTCTTTGTAGGATCCCTTCTTTTGTTTTGAAAAAGCATCTATGTTGTGACGTGGATCAGCTTTGCTGGACAAAAAGGTTGGTTTGAAATATACTTGATGCCCCTAATTTGGCGAGCGCTTGGTTTATTCAGGGATATGTTTACACAAATTATAATAACTTTCCAAACATCTTGCATCTGTTGCTTACTTCCTGTGAGGACCTTCCACTTCCCCTCTGTTACAATGCATAATTGGGAACAAATCAGCAGGAAGGAGATATACTCTCTGGTTTAGCTAAAGCTATAGTGTTTGTTTAAGTTAGCAATGCGTGAGTGGTTTATTAAAGATTATTTTTAAAGGTCACTTCCTACTTGGAAAGGAGCCTGTAATAAGCTTCTCTTCAATGAAGAGATCGTTTTTTAAAAAATTCTGATTCTGGGTGGTCTGTTGTGTTCCCAGCTCCCCCAGAAGCCAAKGGGAAGAGATAGTCCGTTGTCACCTGGGGACACTTCTGGTTCTTTGTGAAAACAAACAATGTATTTCAGGAAGGAGAAGGTAAGAATGGAAATGTTGTCCAATTAGTACGTACATAATGATGGATGCCTTTGCCAGTCTTGCTAGAAAAATAAGAATCTGAATCCTTTGTTTATTTATGGGCAAAAGGAATTAAATAAATCATTGAGAAGTGATGAACTGGGGATGAATTAGCTAATGCCAAGTATTTTTTAAACTTGATGTAGAGTAAAACATCAGGAGGGTTCTGGCAGGTGTTCGCATCTCACATCCTTCATGGGAAACATTATTTCTAATTAGYATTTGCATTTGTTTGGTAATGAAGGGGCCTCACAGGAATATGTAGTGTATATGCAATGCAAAAAGGAAGGAATGATTTTCTAATATGTTTAGATTTTGGAAAAAAAGAAAAAAAACTTTTTGAAGGGAATGGCCAAAAATGAGTCAAATTGTGGCTTGATGGGTATGATGTCCCCCAGCAAGGCAAACTGAAGAAGAGCATATGGTACCTTCTGCAAAATCTACACAGTTGGGAAGATGGAGAAGGTGACAGTGGCAGGGAAAAAAAAAAAAAGAACAAAGTGTTGAACTGGGAATTTTGTCCAAAATGTTCTTTGGAAGGCAGCAAAAAGAGGAGGCTGAGGAGGCTGACCCCTGGTTGTGGCACAAGCAGACCTGCTAGCTTGTGTTGCCTGTGGTGCTGATACCTTAAGAGGAACAATTCCTGAGATTGGCTAAACTTTACCAGCTAGTTTTAATTGATTAATTTTGAGTGTTTGAATTTCCATTTCATGTTTCTATTTCATGTCTAACAGGGAAAAGAGATGATGTTCCTACAAAATACCCCAGTGTGACACACAGAAACCATTGGTAATGCAGAAGGGTGATGGCGTCGGTGCCTATCAGCTCATCCCAGGTCTCTGCTGAGCTCCTTGTAATAGTATGCAAGAAGCTATTTGGTCCTGTCAACTTTTTGGCAAGAGTGTACATCCTCTAACGAAAGAGTTTGAAGAAGGCATTCAGCAGTCTTCACCTCAAAGTGTCAGGGTGAACGTAGCACTGTGTCTGCCATCCCGAACCCTCCTGCCCAAGTACAGAAGAGTAAGGCTCTAGTTCCATAAACTTAGAAGTCCCTGATCAATAAGACACTCCAAAGCATCCCTACCATTTAAATGTCTCCTGCTTGAAATCAGACACATATGTAACCATTTAGCTAAATCAATCACATTTGTTTCAACACTCATGGTATATCTACATTTTATGTTACTCAGTTTTGGCTCAAATAATTTTCTGAAAACTCTGCTTTGTGGATCCTTTGTTCTTCATGATCCTTGTCTCTCTCTACTAATCACGTTCACATTAATGCCAAAATACAATTTACCCATGTATCTTCTTCATAATTTTTTGCAGCAAAGAATGTGATGTCTGTGGAATTTAATTCTTAAAAAAACATTATGGAACTTAAACTACCCACTCCATATCTGTACCTTTTACATATATTGTGCTCAAAATGTTGTGGACTGTAACTGGGTTGAATGAAAAAAATGCAAGGAAAGACATAGCAGTTTGCAACAAAAAGTATAGCTGTGTTGCAGGTGCCAAACATAGGAGAAATTGTGTTTTAGTATTCCCTTCTCTTCAGTGATAACTTTAGTATTTCTCCTTCCAATGAGCTGGATATTGTGCACTTCTTTCACAGGCGTTAGGTGGCTAACTCTCTTCATTCACTGTGTAGGGAATTTTCATGCCTATTTCAGAACCAGAAATTGCTGGCARTTGCCTAGCTTCTAGCAGTCGCGAACCTGAACATTTTAACATCTAAGTCCATTTTAGACCTGGCTCTGAATAATTTTTGAAAATAGGACTCAAATGACCTGTCTGCTTCTGAAAGCATTATCATTACCCCAAGATTTTTGAATCTCTAGAAAGGCTTGATTTTAACCTGAGCTTTGAACAAAGACATTTGTATCTGAACCCCTTTATACTTGCAATAGTAGTTAAGGGCTTAGTGGCAGAGCTGTTGCAGTGCAGCGGCCTAAGTCCATTTACTGAAATTACCGAGACTTTGTGCTGAGGTTTACTTCATGGACAAGAAATGCTGGATCAGGCCCTCCTGATTTATGAAAGGCAAATGTACCCATGAGACAGACTTGCAATATCCAGTATGAGACTTGTTATCAAAAACAAAATACTGAATGTGTGAAAGATTAAATTTATCATACCACACTTTTCAGTCCTCAAAAGCTCTCTTTTCAATTCAGCCAGTGCATTTGATTACCAAGTAAGCATATACTTCGTGTTGCTGGAAGAGCAAATCTAAAAGGGCAATTGTGCTTTGTACAAGATTATTACATGTTTGGCAGACTTGAACACTAGCTACCCATTGGTATGTAACAAATATTTTTAAATATTTTGCAATAATGAAAACATTCATAACTTTTTAACAACAAGTAGGTCATTTGGAAAATGTGAAATATGTAATATGCATGATAAAATCAGTGGCAAAATTTATGTTGTAACTCTTCAATGGTTTTGCTGATTTATTTTCATATTGTTGATCTGTGAATTCAGTAATAAAAATGTTTATGCATCTTTCACTGAGGGGGTAGACATGTCAAGTTCTCACATCTGTGTTATATTTCTCCTTGACCAATGTAATTATAGATAGCGTCAATTAAACTTCATACACTTTTTGATATAAGATCATGATGGACAATTTTACTGGTGGTTGTAATACTATAAACATGAATGAAACACACAGAAAATCAGTGTTCAAGTAATGTTTAGTCTGAGATATAAAGTATAATACTAGCAAAAATATCTTGAGGATGTTTAATTAGCTTCACACGTATGGCCTCAAAATATGTGGCTTTATATGCTGGAGATGCCAGAATGCTTCACTTACAAAGATCCAATGAGATGGGTAGCATGTACAAAATATCCAGTGCTGTGAAACCATCTGGGAGTCCACATTGTGTTTGAATTTTGGAAAGGGAGGTGCTTCACCTAGTGATGTAGCTGAGTCGCAGAAGAAAGAAGCTTGCAAACAGGAAAGGAAAATGCAAACACAAATGGAAGCATGGACAACAAGGCTCACTGAAAAATGGGGGACTAAATTGTGATCTCAAACCTACACAGCACTTGGCAGCAATCCAAACCTCTGCATATGCCAGTGATTCATTCTTTTTTTCTTGTCCTTCCTGCCTCAGAACCCTTAAGCCAGATCATTCCCATTTATCAGGCAGGAGATTATTCCTAGTTTGCACAGTGAGAAAACCATAAATAAAGCTGACAAACATAACTAAAGCTGACTGTGAAAGTAGTTGTCTAAGCTTTTGCACCATTTCTTACACAATAAGAGGATTTTGTATCAGAGGTTCACTGCATTTTGTGAGCTGTTGTTCTTCCCCTACAAATCCTGTGCCTAAGAAACTCTTTCCCCCAAATAGATATAAAGTATGCTTAAACATGACAAGGCACAATTATTAGCAAGTGCAATCTACCATCTCTAATTTAAAACAATTGAAAGTTATGGAAAAATATGAAAATCAAATGCTAAGTTGTGTTAGCCAAGGTTGTTGCTTCTTCTCTTAATACTCAAAGACTATTTGACTAGGTTTGAAAATACATTATCCTCTCAGATTGTAAATATCTGCCTTAAAATTTTGCATGAAGTGGTATGTTTTTATGTCTATCTCAAAGATAGTGACTGGTTTAGCTCAGAAAATTTAAGATRGTTTTTGGACGCAACCCTCCCCCCTCCCCCAAGAAACACACTACTGTATTAATTCATGCACATCTAATTTTTAGAAGTCAGAATAAGATAGCTGAATGCTAGTGCTGTCAGGGGGACATGACAGGGACCCTGACAAGGTCCTGTCATTTAGTGTCAGCTAAATCATCCCATCAAACGTTAGATTTCCAGTTGGAGGAAATACTGAGCTCTAATAAACAGCAAACAACCCAAGTGGGTGAGAGAGAGCCTATATCACTTTTGGTTCTGACGGCTCAAGCTTTGGACCCACGGAAAAAACATAATTACTGATAAATAACTACCATTTTTTCCTGCATCCTCAAGTCTTCCTTGTTCAAAGTGACAGGTTCCCTATGAGCTGAAAGAGATAAAAACTTCTGCAACAAATTCTGGATTTTTTTAATGAATAACGATGAGATACAAGTTCTTATTGTTGCCCAGGCTGACTGCTTTTCAGAGTAATAATTCTTTGTATGACCTGCAGATACCTCAGTGTTTGTCAAAGAAAGCAAACTTCTGCAAAGAAACAAAACTCTTATCCTCCCTTACATGGTCTTGACGGGACAAAGGAATAATCCATATTTGACAGAGGCTTGAGGTAAAGCTCACAGTGAGTGATAAGTATGCTAAATATTGTGGGCTACTGGATTTATTTTTTGTATTATTATTAATTTGTTTATTCTTCCAGGCACCGTTTCTCTGCTTGCAGCCCCCCTTAATCAGTTGATGGTAAAGAATATAAATATCTACCCACTGTACTGTCACTAAGATTGACAAGCAGCCTCTGTGCAGTGCTCTGTTTTCATCTGATATGAGTCATATGTGATCAGTACAATGAGAAAGGAGCTTGGCAGCCTGCTGGCTCCCTGAGGGGTCTTTGCCAGGGGAAGGGAGAAGCCCACAGCTAGAGTGTGCGGGGAAAAGCAGAGGCATTTTAAGTGATGCTATTCATCTCATGCACTTGTCGGCAAGCAAGGGAGATGATTAGATTTTTTTTTTTTCCAAAAGTGTTTTGTCAATTTCATTTCCCTATATTAAACTGTTAGGATTATATAAATCTGTGTTTTTCTGCATTCGATATTTAATAAAAGGAAAGGCACTAGAGTTTGAGATTATTAGCAGCATAATAATAAAAAGATACTGACATCATCTTAGCTCCACCRGAGCTTGAGTGAAGACAATTGTTAGATCATTTTTAATACCAGAGTTCGAAATACAGTACATAGGAGCACGGCAGGGTTTGTTCAGTTGACAGCAAACACAGTTTGTGCATGTTTCGTGGGGGGAGAGGCAGTATGCCATGGGGGATTAGCTTGTCAGCAGTGAACAGACTATAGCCAAACGGTACAACATTTCATTTTACAATGACAGAAAAAAAGGATCTACAGCAAGAGCAGCTGCAGCCACGATCCGGCAGAGGTTAGTGTGCAGTGGGGTCAGACTTTCCCCTCTTACATGACACTGAGCTCGCACTCAGCAGGCTGTGGTAATGGGGGTTTATGTTTTGTTCCTCCTGCAAATCTGTCTGCTGAAAGTATGTTTTTCAAAGACATACTGCAAACATCCACTTTTCAACATTTGCTTGTTAGTATTACCGCACCACTTTCTAAAAAAAAAAAAAAAAAAAAAAAAAAGATACATTCTTCATATGTTTCAAGTTCATGATATGTTTCTTCAAAGCTTTAATCAAAGCCTTGTTATTGAAGACAGTGAAATCAGTCATTCTGAAGCATTTGGTTTGGTTTTTGTCATTTTTGATTTTGGCAAAACTTGGAATGTTTTTATTTTCATTGCCATTGCAACAAAATGCTTTGTTTGCCCACAGAGATTCAGGACTTTAATTACTTGTTCTGTTATCTCACAAACTGAACCTACAAAAATGCTTTAAAGATCGTTCTTGAAAGGTATTGAAACACGGAGGAGCAGGACTGAGCAACATGCACTCTACAGCCTTTTCCTAAAGCTAACATACACAAGAGTGCAGTACAGAGGTTAATCACTGACATTTCTCAATTTGGCAAAGTAATATTTTTCCATCTTGAAAGCACACTGCATTAGAAGAAATAAATCTAAATTGGAAATAACTGTGGCCTCCACCTTGAGTCTTTAAGCTAAGAGGTTCTCTAAGAGATCTGAGCCAGAGTTGGCTTTATAGAGTCCCTGTGATTTACAGCTTGATTAAATTGAATGAGTCAATCCATACTGTGTACAAACCTAGAGTTTTATTTTCATAGTACAGAAGCTATACTGTGAATTATACAATTCATCTCATAAATCATGGATTCTATGATGACTCATAAGCACTGGAAGCAAGATTAAAGTCTTCTTGATAAGCAGATTAATTCTGTATGTTGCTAGGAATTTGTGGTATAAGCTGTTCGAACGTGTCATTGTGTTGACTGTGAATTGGTATTTAAAAATCAATGTGTATATGTAGACAGGACATCTCAAGTGAGGTTTTTATGATTATAATGGTGCCTCTGGCTATATTATAATTAGGCTTGAGTCAATATTTCCATTGGGAAGCCTGTTTTTCATGTATATGTACTTTGCCATATAAATTCACTCTTGAGTAGATTAGAGTGTTTCTAAATAATAATAGTAAATTAGAGTGTTTCT
The DNA here is from genome assembly GCF_003343035.1 of Apteryx rowi. Classification (NCBI taxonomy): domain Eukaryota; kingdom Metazoa; phylum Chordata; class Aves; order Apterygiformes; family Apterygidae; genus Apteryx; species Apteryx rowi. Next base: position 303,151 of record NW_020451047.1, on the reverse strand, counting down.
AAACCTTAGAAAGGATTAAAAGAGCATTTTTATGAGTGTATTTTTCAATGGAAAAGYATTTTATTGTTGGAATGGCCTTCAGTTACAAGGTACAGAATTCAAAGTTTATCATTTAAGATGCTTTCTCATTCTTGAATAACTAAAAAAGAGTCCAACTTGAAAATCATATTTATGAAGTCCATATGGTCGAACCCATTTGGTGTTTTCAAAACAAAATATAAACATCATGAAATAATTATACTTAAATATAATTTTTGCCCCCATTCCATTAAGGACCACAATCTGGCTGGAATGTTATGGACAAGTATGATCCATATTTCAATGATACTGATAGATTTCCTTTGACATTTATGCATTCACATGGCAAGAACTTGCCCCTAAGTATGTTTACCCTGCAGCCAAAGATTTAAGCCTAGTGTGTATAGAGTTTAAACTCTCTAGCCTGGGGAATAATTGAAGTATAGCTGTGGCAGTGTGGACCTCAGCTGATGTTAATCTTAAAAGCATGTATATAGAGTTCTAGATGAGTTTGTCATAGTCTATGAAATACTGTGCAACTGCCAGATACACTGTTCTTATTACTTGAACTAGGTAATTTGGACTGTATGGGTCTACAGTGTTGAACYCATATCTTCGGTGGAAGTAACCCTTTGATTCTTATTAACAACACCTCAAGATGCACTTTAAACCACACACAGAGGATATTTCTGGAGGATTTCTAGACATGACTAAACCATGCATAGTATATGGTATGCAGCATCATTTTTAAGTTGCATAAATCTGGGGGCAGGGATTACTACTAAGTCATAATTATGCATCTCCAAATATGCATATAGGTTTGGTATCAACCATTAGAAGTACTAAGGCATTATTTTATATTATTGTTTTAATAATATGCTTTTGAAAATAGCTTGGAAATACTTGGGGAAAAAGTCTATGAGCCAATGGTTTATAATTACCATACATATAATTATAGCTCTAATTATAATGCCTTGAAATGGCAATGAAAATTGTTCCTATTTTGCTAGTAACTATCTAAATATACAGTAAATGACATTCCCTTCTTCAGAAAGGTTATAATCTAAAAAATGTTAACCTTAATCTCCATTGTCATGCATACTTTATAGTCAAGCAATGGTTTAAAAATGTATCATTGTTCTGTGCGAACACCTCATATTCTCTTTTTACATCCATAATGTCAACAAATGGGTGTGGATGCTGGAATAAAGGTTAATATGTTTATAGTGCTTTTAAGTGGTATATCATTAGAAACATGCTTGTGCTACTATCTTTACTCTTTTTTTTTTCATTGGTAGAGCCATGAGTGGTTTCTAGGCTTGTGAAGGATCATGAGACAACTTTTTATCTGAGACAGAGGTAGCCTGAGGTCCTCTCACTTTCTCTGAGCCTTCTCTAATCAAGCTTAGTTAGAAGGAAGACATATTGTTTAAGGAGATCTTGAGGCTACAAGCCACTGTGATGTGGCTCCTTAGGAATTCAGGCAGGCTGACTTCCATTGACACTGGCCAACGTCTACAGTGTTTCATTATACCAGTCCACTGAAGAGTTTAACACAGTAACCACTTCCTATTAAATCATTTCATAAACATTTATTTAACTTCTCCTGGTAGTGGTTTGACAGTTATAAGAGTTTGTCCTGCCACCTGCTACTGTATGAACTTAGAAGGTAGCAGAGAAAAAAGACAAGCTCTACATTCAGAGTTTGCAATCTGAGATTAAGAGAGTCCCCTGTAGAAATTCATAAACTTTACAAAGATAGAGCTCTCTAAACATCCCAGATGCTAAAAACTGCTTGACGCAGGGAGAGTCTTGGCAGCACAAGCATATGAAGTTTGTGAGAGCTGTTATTTCTTCTCTGGTGATGCTATTTTCTTATCTGATGGGAGCTTGGTTCCAAATAACTGCCAAAATTTGGGTACGTTCCAAACTGAATTCTAACTTTGGTAGCATCTAAATGCAGATCTAGACATTGAAGCTTTTGCCTATTGCTAAAAATGTTACATATTCATTGAATGTGTCTGTATGTCTTGGAGAGAGTTTCTTACTTCTGAAAATCAGGCCACTGATATTTGGCACACACGTTTGAAAACTTGGGCCAAATCATATTATTACTAATCATTATCTAATGCATTCAGTAAGGGGAATAAGTAATGTATTGGAAAAACTTAGGCCTTCTAATTTCTTGTTCTTTTTATAGTCAGTTTTCTCATCCCATGCCCTACGCTAATGTTAAGAATCAGTGCTGGACTCAGCCCACGTACATTTGTGTGTTAGAATAAGCAACAATTATGGAGCAGACGGATTCATTTAGAAAACTTATCTGTGTCCTAAGGAACAAAATCTAATAAACAAACAAAAACTCTTAAGACAAGAGAAAGTCTGGGATGGGGTTAGAGAGGGAGGGAGGAGAAGCAAAGAATATATGTATTTTTTGGCTGATATGCACATATTGACACTTTTTTCCACAGAATGTACCTTCTCTATTTCCCATATATACAAATTTGCTCAGTAGATAGCTGTTATAACCTGAGCAGTTATAGCTCAAGCTGCTATAAATGTTAATGTACCTGCCTTTTCTACAAGATTTCTAATGTAAACTATGATAGGGATGACCCTTTTCCCTCAATGTCTTAATGTTAATTCAACAGTAAGGCATTACTCATGGAGAAATTCCTCCTGCTCTTGGAGTTTGCAACTGAATAGAATTGTTAACCAAATATTCTAGCTTTTGTAATAGTAATGTGTCTTGGTCTCATGGAACTAAAGAAAAAGAAAGTCTTTACTGCTCAGGCCAGCCCTCAGGAACCCCAGACCCTGGAGGCAAGAGAGAAAGTCTGGATAAAGGAAGACTTTTCCTTGGTGGAGGAGGATCGGGTTAGAGATCATTTAAGCAAACTTGACACCCACAAATCCATGGGCCCCGATGGGATGCACCCACAAGTGCTGAGGGAGCTGGTGGATGTTATTGCTAGGCCACTCTCCATCATCTTTGAAAGGTCACGGAGAACAGGAGAGGTGCCTGAAGACAGGAAGAAAGCCAGTGTCACCCCAGTCTTCCAAAAGGGCAAGAAGGAGGACCCGGGAAACTACAGGCCAGTCAGCCTCACCTGCATCCCTGGAAAGGTGATGGAGCAGCTCATCCTGGAGGCCATCTCCAAGCATGTGGAGGACAAGGAGGTGATCAGGAGTAGTCAGCATGGCTTCACCAAGGGGAAATCATGCTTAACCAATCTGATAGCCTTCTCTGATGGAATGACTGGCTGGGTAGATGAGGCGAGAGCAGTGGATGTTGTCTTCCTYGACTTCAGCAAGGCTTTTGACACTGTCTCCCATAACATCCTCATAGACAAGCTCAGGAAGTGCAGGCTAGATGAGTGGACAGTGAGGTGGATTGAGAACTGGCTGAATGGCAGAGCTCCGAGGGTTGTGATCAGTGGCACAGAGTCTAGTTGGAGGCCTGTAGCTAGCGGTGTCCCCCAGGGTCATTACTGGCTCCAACCCTGTTCAACTTCTTCATCAATGACCTGGATGAAGGGACAGAGTGCACCCTCAGCAAGTTTGCCGATGATACAAAACTGGGAGGAGTGGCCCATACACCAGAGGGCTGTGCTGCCATTCAGAGGGACCTGGACAGGCTGGAGAGGTGGGCGGAGAGGAACCTCATGAAGTTCAACAAAGGCAAGTGCAGAGTCTTGCACCTGGGGAGGGATAACTCCATGCACCAGTACAGGCTGGGGGCTGACCTGCTGGAAAGCAGCTCTGCGGAGAAGGACCTGGGAGTGCTGGTGGACACCAAGTTAAGCATGAGGCAGCAATGTGCCCTTGTGGCCAAGAAGGCCAATGGTCTCCTGGGGTGCATCAGGAAGAGTGTTGCCAGCAGGTCGAGGGAGGTGATTCTCCCCCTCTACTCAGCCCTGGTGGGGCCMCATCTGGAGTACTGCRTCCAGTTCTGGGCTCCCCAGTACAAGAGGGATGTGGCACTACTGGAGCAAGTCCAGTGAAGGGCTACAAAGATGATGAGGGGACTGGAGCATCTCTCTTATGAGGAAAGACTGAGAGAGCTGGGCCTGTTTAGCCTAGAGAAGAGAAGGCTGAGAGGGGATCTTATCAATGTGTACAAGTATCTTAAGGGAGGGTGTCGAGAGGATGGGGCCAGACTCTTCTCAGTGGTGCCCAGCGACAGGACATGAGGCAACGGGCACAAACTGAAACACAGGCAGTTCCGTCTGAACATGAGAAAAAACTTCTTCACTGTGAGAGTGCCAGAGCACTGGGACAGGTTGCCCAGAGAGGTTGTGGAGTCTCCTTCTCTGGAGATATTCAAAACACGCCTGGACGCGATCCTGTGCAACATGTTCTAGGTGACCCTGCTTGAGCAGGGGGGTTGGACTAGATGATCTCCAGAGGTCCCTTCCAACCTCAACCATTCTGTGATTCTGTGAAAGAATTCAGATCCAAAAAGCATACAAAGCACACCCAGGGTGTTAAGTTAGCAAAAATGTTATAGTATTTTAAAACACATTGTCATGTTAAAAAACTTGCGGTTCTGAAATGTGCATCACTTTCTAGTCTTCTGTTATTTGTATATATTGTTCCAAAGTGGGTTTTTTTGTGTGTGTATGTGTGTATTTTTCTTCGTTTAGGCTATCTTCATTCATTTATGCATGATATAGGGCACAAGCTAAAAAAAACAACCCCCAACCTTCTACCTGTCATTTGTGACATGAGGAATTCGCTGAAGATCTCCTTTCCAATGTGGTACGCTCAAACAAACAAGCAAAGCATTGTTGACACTGTCACAGCCTGCATATTCAAGCTAAAAACTATTATATGTTGAGTAGTATATCAGCTTTCTAAGATATTCTAGTTACCGAAAGAATGATACTCTTCTGCTGACTCCTCCATTATGGAGATGTCATTTTCACTTGCTTGATTTCTGATTTGAACATCAAATGGAATTGCCCCAAAAAGCCAAAATCTGGTCATTAAGCTTATCTCCAGTTTATCATAGGCTATGGGTTCAGATCTATCATACACTAGAAATCTTTGAAAATTTTCCATCACTTATTTTCAGCTTTGCCTGAACATGCTGTTTCTCAGATTTGATAAAGACTGGTTAATTCTGAAGGCTTTAAATGGCAGCATATTCCACAATTTATCACAGGGCGACAAGAATACTSAAAATTGAGGAAATTATTATTTTTTTCTGGGCAGAACTCAGGAGGCTGCCAGTTGTTGACAGATGTTATAGCTGTCATTCAGCTCAACACACTATTAAGACCCCCTGCCTGACCCACAGCTGTGTTTAGCTGGAGTCCAGAAAGGGGCTACCTGTATAGTAGCCAGTGTTACCATCTTAGTTGACAGAATGGGAACTCTGCACAGACTGAAACAGAAGCACTAGGAAAGAATGTGGATTTATGGCCCTGTTCTTTCTTTGATTTGTTTCTGTATATTCCTGGGGGAAGTTAAATACAGCACCACTTCCAGCAGTGACGTCAGGACAAAATCCGCCTCAGGAAATTATCTAACAGCGACTCTGGGTTGGAACCGCTCTGGGTTAACTGCCCACTTTCTGTAATTTTAATCTCCAATTTGTGACTTTATTGGCTCCCCTCATGGTAAAGTGTTGCTCCTATTCATTTAAATGGTTTTCTTTGCAGTGTTTCCTTTGGGGGCTACAGCCCGCATTGAGACTATGGAAACTATTTCCCCAGATGGAGCCAATGAATGTTCTGAGGCCTAATAATATACGTATCCTCTTGCAACTCACAGAAGGTTCCAGTAAACACTGGCCTTCATCTGAATGCTTGAGTACACCACTTTCCAGAGCTCTTGGCAAGAATTAAGTGGTGTGAGGGGAGCATATCCATATCTTGTCATTTTTCTCTGAAGGAGGAATCAATCTGCACTGATTGTCTGAATCTTACTTGACCACTGACCAGAACAGGTGGTATTGTTTTTAACTCTGCCACAGAGCTATAGAGATAAAACTCTCATTGTTTTGTAGTGTTTTTTTTTTTCATAAACAAGATCCAAAGTCTTCTTTGGCTGCTGGCTCCTAATCCTGCATGTTGTGCCCTATATCTGGGCCCTCTGGCAGCAGAAGCAGTGATACAACAGTGACATGGTTTAGATAGCATTATGCAGTAATTCTAGCTCTGACTTGCAAATGTCCAAGTGACCCAGCATGTCCTTTGGTTATCATATCAGCATGTCCTTTGGTTATCGTATGCAAGCAGCTAATGGTGACCTAGTCATCAGGAACTCTGAATACTGCACTAGATTCTTCACCTGTTGAAGAGCAGAACAAAGTATATTCTGGCCTGGACTCAGGCATTAGAATGAAGCCTCCAAAATGCAGCTAAAATGTAAAAAATCATCACTGCAGTAAGAGGCAGTCCTTCAAGGACTCAGGCAGTCTGGTGCAAGCCCAATATGTGTGAAGGGGAGAACGATGCCTAGGCATCTCCAGATGGACAGKGCTCCATGTCCATGGAAGACTGATGCACAGACTTGGCAGCTCTCTGAAGAGAGGTCAGAAAGAAGACAGGGATCAGAGAGGTCCATCTGAATGATCACCATTACCCTCTCCTCAGTGGGGGTATATCCAGAAGGATATAGTGTGTGATCTCTCAGAGCATGGGCCATGCACTGTTTCTGCACATGAACAGGGTGACAGCGTCCCATAGCCAGTGAATCAAGTCTTGTTGTGCAGGTTGCACTCTGCATGTGCGTGTCTGATGTATTTCCTCTAGATACACACTGGTGCTGGCTCCCCTTCAAACAAGAAGGCAGTGTCCTCGAGCCCCTGCTTCAAAAAAAAAGTTATGGTTGAGTTGTGGCCCTAAAGATAGGCTGAGTACTGTTGATACTCCTTAGAAGTATGGGATTCTGCTGCTTACATCCTCCTTAAAATTTTATGCTTCTCATGCTCAGCTTCAGCTGCTCTCACACACCTATTCCTTTCTGGTCTTCTGTCTTCCCTTCTTAAATTTCTTAGCACATAATGCTATCCAAAAATTTCTATGTAAATGTGTTCCACATTTGTCCTTCTGCAGTATGACAACCCCAATATCACTTTCCTCAAATTAATTATATCTTTAACTGATGTGAGGGCTATATTCTCACTCCTATTTACTTTTATATTCTGAGTACAGGCATATCCTGGCAGATTATAGACATTATTTTGAAGGAAAGTCTTCTGTCTCCATCCCAGACATAGTTTTATGACTTCACTAACAGAAAACACTTAATTTAAGAGCTAGAGTATTACCAGCTTTTTTTCACTTAAGTCATTCCCTGAGAATTTCTCTGCTATTGTGTATCATTCATAAAGGATCAGAGAGCCAGAATATTGCTTTATCAAGATCTTAAGATTTTGAAGAGTTTCTTTAAATCATAATAAAAGGCATTTTGAGTGCCAATAAAATATGTGTCCAAGAGGTTCTGCCCTTAGATTCRAATTTCATATTGGTCAGGTGGCCAGTTTACCCTTTGTAAATCATCCTCAGTTAGTTAATAACAGAACTATAGATTTACTTTGGCAAAACATAAGATTTGTTTATCAAGGCAGTAACATGGGTGGAACTGCTAAAATAAATTTGCTATACCTTGTAAGTGAGGTATACCATTCTATGCAAATAATAAAAATACCCTAACTATTGTGAACCTGAGACTGTTTTATTGCTGGAAAATTAAATTGTTTCTACCTTCAAACAAGGCTTCTTGGCCTACACCCAAATTCCTCATTATGACAGACCCTCTAGCTTCAATGAACTTGGCAGGCTCCTTACTTTCAATGTAGCTCACCCTTGGCAGAGAGCCAGACATGCACATCCTCTCTCTATCTGTTGCTTTCCACACAACTTTGTGACAACCCTCTTACCTTCCATTTTACTCACATATCCAAGAATATTGAATGTAAGTGATTGGAAAGAATATAGTGCATGTTGATCAGCTTGCAGTGCATCATTATAAAGTTTTTGATGGTTCAAGGATTAAGGATGCTATACATCAGTAAAACAACTGAATGATAATGAATTGACTTTAACTGAATGCATGGTCTATTCCTTTGTTGTAAAGAATAAAGGAAAAATAGTAGATGAAAGTTTCACATAGAAAGACATATATGTTATTTTTCACAGTACTGTGCCATTTCTGTCATGATTCCTTACATTATCCAGAAATAAAATACTTCAGTGTAATAGAAAACAATGTGTAACAATATAGTTGTACCACAATAAATGTCTCTTCCCATTCAATTTAGTTATAGCTTGGTGGCCTTTAACTATATAATCATGACTGTAGTGCCAGCTCTTTATTTGTCTTCCTGCTCTGGGCTTCAGTGGAACGAGTTCCTGTACTTAATGGCTTTGCAGGTTTGTGATATTTGTTCAGAATGTTTGCTAAGCAATGAGCACTTAGCATTTGTCATCTGGCATCTTTCATTTTCTTTCCCCAGAGCACTTTAAAAAGGCAGCTTTTTTTTTTTTTTTAATTGTACCTTGGCATATTTTGTGTACTTTCAGAGATATTGTGCATTTAGCCACAAACATGTGTGTGTGGGAAGGTCTTGTAAATTTAGTGTGTTGCAACAAATGAATAGATCTTCTCTCCTACCTTCAGCTACTATAGTGAGCTGCAGTATTAATGAATAAAAACAGAATAAAAGGTTAGAGAATCAACATTTCTACTCTGTTTGTCCTACAACCTTCAAAGAACACCGTAGAAAGTTTAGTTCAAAGTAATTCCTGGTACCTGCACTCTGGAAAAAATGAAATCAGCTCTGGGGGGACATCTGGTTCTGTGTATAAAATAACCATGCCAATTAACAACGGTTAATGGGCTCCATGGTCCAAAGTCCAGGCTTCCATGAGACATTTCATTTAGGCTGGCACACCTGGCTCTTAGCAACATTGTTCATTGATTTATAGTGCGAAAGCCAGCTTATACTTTTAGATGCAGTATGATTTACTGCTTAGGAAGAATTACTGAAGGAAGAGGGAGCAGCAAGTGAGTGTATCGTCTTATGTGGGAAGCAGGTAAACAGATAAATGTATCTTTTCAGGTCCGTAGGAGAGTCTACTTTTTCTACAGCCAGTGGTTTGTAGCTGAGTCCCTTTGTACAAATATGGGAAAAATGTTTTCTGCTTTTTGTTTACATTGATTAAATGTTAGACTCTACATTAGTGTATTTAGAAGCATTATGTTCCCGGAGCGCACTTGGAATGGGCTGATGAGGTCTCTGAGGAAGGATTTCTCTAACTGTGACTAGTTTTCTATGGGCTTCAGAGCGGGAAGTACAATTCCCTTTAGAAGTCCCTGTTTCCTGGGGTCCAGATGTTCTCTGTTCTTTAACCATGTACAAAGCACAGGGGACAAAGTCTTAGTACTGACCACTGTTAATATCATCGTGGGTTTTGGCCTCTAGATCAGATTCCTGGATGAAGAAAGCGTGCTTTTGATTTTGCTCCTAACTCAGTGCTCTTGATGTCCTGAGACTACACCCAAATGTGCGCAAAGTGTCTTTGTGAAGTAAGATGGTCCCTTGCAGAAGACTGCACTGGGTTGTACAGAGGACCTTCAGTTTTAGGAAATAATTACAATTTGGAAAGTCAAAGGATTAGGTCTTGTTCCATTTATCAAGGGCCAAATGAACTCTCATTTTATTTTTCTCTCTTTTCTTCCTTCATGCCATACCAAAGTGTTTATGCAAACACTGCTCTCCATCTTTTCTATCCTTTTGTTATAGGTAAACGTGACAAATTGACAACCACTCGGGCCAGGCTGCATAAATTCCAATTTATTAAATAATTGAGCAAGTCACAAGTAAGCAAAACAGCGCTGGGCGGCCGGGGGGAGTCTCCTGCTCCACCAACGGCGCGCACAACCCCCCCTCACAGTCTCCTTACATGCGATTCCAGTTCCGGGTATACGGGGCACCTCCTGTAACTTCTGTGGTTGCGCCGGCTGTTGCTAGGGGGTCTTCTTCAGCCCTCTGGTGGTCGTGGGGATGAAGGCTGGAGTCTTCCTCTGCATTGTGTGCCATATTAGGCTATCTAAACTAACATTGCCGCTTTGCTAGCTCAACTCAATTTTCTCAGGCGGAGTACATGCCCCCCACCACAGGCTGTAGGATGTTCCCACAGATGTTCCCAAGGCTGTTTCTCGCTGATGTAACAAATTAGTACATACCACAATACAAGATGTTCCCAAGGCTGTTTCTCACTTTGATGCAACAAATTAGTACATATCACACTTTTTCTCTCTCATTTTATTATATGAATATTGCTCTTGGGGTTCAGATACTTTAAATGGATTGAAAGGAACAAAGTCTGTCCCAGGACTGCCTGGAGGCTTTTCACCAATCTCTAGACTCCATCCTCATAAAATAAGAATGATAAAAAAAATATGATTTCCTTAATTCACAGAAGGTTAAAAATAAATCTATTAATATCTGGTTGGCTGTACAGTGATAGGGCTCACGGGGTGGTAGAAGCCGTATGTCGGAGGATGCCGGAGTGGGAGGCGGGCCCRGAGTAACGACGGAGTCTCAGTGTATGATCGTTCTCCCTTTATTCAAGCTTTTACAGAGTATATATAGACAAGCAATAAGCATGTGCTAGCGATAGCTATATGATTGGCTTACAGTTTCTGTCCACGCGCATAAAGCGGATATATGATTGGTGCAAGGTTGCTGTCCACGCGGAGGGGTCCGCCGACATTTATGGAACCTAGTTCCGTCTAGACTTGTTTACCAGTTTTGTGAATACCTTCTTTTGTAGTGCTCAAGGCCGCTTTAAGGATCGCTTGCCTTGGCCTAGATTCCCTCCCTTACCATGAAGACGGGATTGCTCATCCCAATCAGATCATGCCCTCTCTCGCTTAACCATTCCTCCACAGCCGTATTATTGCCAAACTGTCAATCTCAGTCAGTGCAGAGTATTTGTAATTATCTGTCAAAAAAAGAAAAGAAATCAAAGGAATAAACTATTCTCCGTCTCCAAGAAGAGATGCTTTTTGAATTAGTTGTAAAATATTGTTTCTCTCTTGATTCTTTTATGAGGAAAAGGAGAAAAGAATGAAAAAGAAGCATTTTTCAGATTTGGAAAATGAACTGTGGTTACAAACTTCAGTGTTAAAAAAAGAACAATAAAACTGCTGCAGAAGCAGGTTGTTTTTTGTGGTGAAAACTGAAACAAATTAATTAACTCAAGCCACGTCTGAAAAGCAGAAAGGGAAGAATGCTGAGTGAGATTTAAATGGTTGTTTTGTCCTGGATGAAAATATCTTTTGATAAAGGTATCTTGATCAACCCTTATGCACAAATATTTGTRTTGCTTCCATCTCCAGCTTGCCCTCTACTTTGGGTGGATTTTGCAGTAAATTTTAGAATTAGTGGAGAATTCATAGGGATTAACTATATGGGTAGCCTCTTTTCACAGTTACTTTTCTAACTTCTGCCTGAAGAGAAACATAGACAAGTATAGACCATGTTTTCCATCTCCAGACCCTATTTTGGGCATGTCTGGTTCTGTTTCTTTCTTCTGAAACTGCTCAAGAGGAGATAGGAGTTTTTGTCCCACTGATAAATCTTTCTGTAATCCTTAAAAGTTACAATTATTAATCCCACCTGTTACACAGAGCCTAGGAACGGTGTCCAAGTATGCTATATAATACAGCCTTTGATTTTTTTTTAAAAAGACATAACTAAAATCTCCAGGCCTTTTGAACATACTTTTAAATGTACGAGACCATACAGGTATATTTCAATGAGGAAAAATGCTTCTGAAAGCATTCCATTGTATAGTTTAATGTCAAATCATACTTGATTGTCAGCTATGAAAACAGACCACTTAGAATTAAGCAACCTTATGTTGAATATTCTGTATTTTATTTTTGCCATCAATAACGTATTTTTTGCAGTCATCTGCCTTTGTCCTATTGTGACATGGGTCTGCTGTGAAGGAACAATAGCTAATTAACAGCTTGTGTACAAGGTAAAAAAGCTTTAATGAGAAGAAAGCTATTGAATTTATCTATCTCCTTGGTTTTAAAAGAGAAATACTGCTTTGAAAAATATGTCTGATGAGAGTAATGATTTTATAGAGGGGAGCTAAACATTGTTAAGCGAGTTTGGTCCTGAACTGCTTTTCACCTCTCCCTGAAAGCTGTTCTGCAGCTGAACAACATTTTATCTGTGTATTTCATAACTAGTCTGTCTGTACTTTTCACCACTTTTTTACGCTTTGATCTGATAACTCCAGGAGCAGTCTGGTTTTCTGGGGTTACTGTGGTCCAGCTGCACTTTGGCAGTGGGGACTAGGCACTGTTTCTTGACTTCCTTATCATTTATTTTAGCTACATCAGGCTGAAACCGAGGACAGGTGGAAAAAGTGCTCAGCTGATGATGTCAGTCTAGAAAAAAAATAGATAAAGTTGCCCTGGGGCAGCTGGGGCTGACTGAGTGCTGGTGCTGTCCCCAGGCAGGTGTTGGGCGCCAGCAGCAGGGGTAGCAGGATCTGCCCAGGGCCACTGCTGCTCAGCTTGTCTCTATCAGCATCCGCAGCTCCTCTGGGGAACTGGACCTCCTTGTCTGACGCTGATTAACCTAAGCCGCTCCTGAATCAGGCCTCAGAAGCCACAGAGATTCAGCCTAAGGGCTGGAATAAGACCTCAAAACAGTTATGGTGAAATCCAGACTGCACTGAAGTCGACAAGAGACTCCACACATTTCTCCTGAGCTTTCCAAACTGCTAATGAAAAACCTGATTGAATTCTGGGTCCTGACCTACATCTTCCTTGTCAAGTTTTGCTCAGAGTAACTTTTACTAACAAATTGTAATGTCTGAGAATATTAATGCACATACAAAACTGGATGGGGTGCTACCTAATAATCTTTTTAACAAGAAAACAACTATTTGAAAGTATCTTTTCAGCAAACTCAGCTAATTCTGTAATTAACAAATATATTTCAATATATTTTGAAAAGGAGGTCTTTTACAAAGGGCTTGTCAGACATTTAAAGTGCAATACCTGATGTAAACATAAACAATGGCAAACAGAAAAGTTCTTACTTGACATTAGTTTTACAGGCTGAGATAATTCATATTCTGCAGTATTGCATAAGCTGCAACACAACGCATCTCCACTAGCTTGAGTTTGTACAAACACTGGTTCACTGTTCATGAACATGCACAAAACTTTGCAAATGTAACTATAATATCCAATTTTTTACTAATTCAGTTTGATTTGGTTTAGATGATTAAAATCCCACACATAATATAAATTCTTCACAAAGTCTCACATATGAATCTCACTTTCTTCAGTTCATTTGAAATTATTCACAGGGGCCCACTCACTTGAAAAGTGCGCAGTTTTCTCTGTAGCTGATAACATTTTATTTTGGTTGAGAAAAGTGGAGTCCTTCAGATTATCATTTTCTTTTAAGCATTCCCGTAAGACCCAGTTTGTTTGAAATGCACAATGGTAGCACAAAGCCTCCCCCACATACAACCTGCTGAAAGGCTCAGAGTACTCAATATTTGTTTTGTGGTTTGCAGCATGTAAAATGAATAGAATAGTCTTTTCTGTGTATTCCTTCATCCTCGTACATCACAGTACTTATCTCTGTCATACCTGTTGAATCATGAGAAAAGCTGAAAGATCATTATCAGTGAAACCCTGCTGGTGCTAATTTGAAGCCAGTGCTTTAGATTCAAAAGAGTTTGTATGCTTTTCAGTGGTATTTTGGCCACCTTAGGTACTCTTCAGCTTAGCTAGCCTGCCAAAACTGGATTTCTCGCAAGTCCTTTGGGTGCTCCATAGTACCTACAAGCTGTTTAGTTGTCTGTGCCTATTTCTGCCTCATAAATTCTCTGTATAATGACATACAGACTTAACATTTGAGAATCTCCGTACGTGTTACAATTAGAACAACATAAATGTTCAAGGCAGACGAGGATAAGGTCATTGAAACATAAGCTATGTTTATTTAAAGAGTTGTAAACTCTGTTAATGCAGCTCTTTTATCTGGATCATATGGCATTCAAGGTTGTAGGTATCAGCAATAGAATAAGAACTTGCAAGAACTGAGATAAAACCTAAATTTTTGGGCTGCTTGTGAATATGCACACTTTAATTATGTGATATCATATTATATTTCTGTAGTATGCAAGAATAACATATTTCAACAATGAAAAAAGTTAGCAGTATTTTTGTTACCTGCAGTCTGGAGATTTTCAAAAGCGAATTTATTTCTTCATCATCTAAAAGCACATTCTCAGACATTTATCTCTTTTTGGCAAATGATCAGTGTATACCACTTTTTTGTTCTTAAGGAGTTAAATGCTTTAAAGAGCATCATGTTCTCTGTATAGGCAAGGCACCAATTCAGACTCCATAGTTGAAGTTCAGTCATTTTTTGCACTGGAAATATAAATTTAAATAGTATTTCTGATAGAAACAGTTTCGACTTTTGTCCAGTGAGAAAGAAAAGTACATATTTTTGTGGGTTCTGCTATGTTTGTCATGTTCAACAGATGGCACAGTATAAAAAAGTGAATCTATTACCTACCACTTTTCAAAAGAAAGGTCAAAAAAGAGTAGTGCATTGGTTTCATRATAAGAATTTTCCACTCCGTTTTCATATATGCCCCATAAAAAATGTGATTTATGTCAAAATTCATCACAAGATTAAAAAAAATATATCGCTGGCCCACTGCAAATGCTATTATACCTCTTCCAACAAAACAGTATGGAATGATTGTGTATCTTTCTGGTAAAATGATTTTAATCAGTGTTCTGCTTTTCAAAAACAAACAAGCAAACAAACTTTCAGTTTTCACAGCCCTTTTAAGAGCTCCCTGAAGTCTAATTGCTTGGATCTGGAGAACACCATTCTGCCTTTTGACTTCTGCTACGACCTATATTATTTGGTATTACAGGTTCTTCAGGGTAATTTTAAGGATATCTTTGCTAGAGACACTTCTATGGAAGGAATTGCATTTCAGGTCCTGTAGCTGCTGAGCCAGCTGGGGATACTTGGTAGCAACAATTACACCCATCATGGCGTGGCCATGTATTCCGCTAAAGAGCTATGGAAGCTATTGGCAAAAAAAAAGTAATCATTTATTCCTACATAAAGCATAAACAATAGAATTAGTCAAATGCCTTGATGGATTGGTTTTCTTTGGAAAATTCAGATCCAGGGGAATTAAATCATTTTGCAAAAACACATCAGTTTTGCTGAAATGCTTGACAAAATCCAGTCTGTCAGCCTGGCAAACTGGGCCTCCCTGCTGGTTTATGGAGCTCTCAACTCCTAGGATCAACTAAATCCATGGTCTGGTGTGATTTCTGTCCGACATATTTAGCCAGCTGGCTGGCTGGCTTGGAATTTTTGAAATATTCCATTTCGTTCCCCTAAAACAAAATATTTTGAAAATTTCCGTTGCATGGAAAAGTTCAAATTTATGAATTTTGTTCCAGTTTGGGTTAAACATCTTTTTCATAGGAGGTGAAATTTATTACTGAATCAGGATCTCAGTTCTCCCAGAGCTCCAAGAAGAGAAAGGGCATAGCTGCAAGTGCCATCAGCTGGCAGATTTTACAATCCCCATCTATGGGTTTATCAGCAAGGTGCATACCTGTCACAGCTGGTGTTGTCCTATGTTGAATATATAGCCATAGCCTGAAATAAAATCTACTCAGGGGAAATGGGGATGTAAGCCTGGGAATTAATTTTCACCTAGCTCACTTTCTAAGGAAAAGAATAAATAATGTTCTTCTCTTTAACTATTCATTGGAAGAACTGTAGTGAGACCATTCATGCTGTCTTTTGTTTCCAATGTTAAGTTTAATTCTCCAGCTCTGTTTTATTACTTCCATGCAGACTGTAGAGTAATATTTAGAAAATAACAAAGCTTTTGCAGAAATCCCCCCCTTAAAAGTCAAAAAATACAAGTGGCAGATAACACTTTAATTGATAGATCTGGCAACTGAGTACTTAAATTACAATCTCATTCTAGCCTATTCTACTTCAGCTGCAATGTAATAATCTCTGCAGTTTTTTCACTGTAGTCTATAATACATTGCAAGATATGGTGGGCTTCCTAATACCTGGAATTTGAGTTTTATCTCTTCTTCAAAAAATAAATAAAAAATAAAGCCAGAAACAGACCTTCAGTAAAAGCAGTGAAACTCTGAAGTTATATCTCACACACCGTATTTTTATCTCTGTCCCTTTAGAGGAAAAAACTGTCAGGATATATATGAATATGAATTGAAGACTCGTGACTAAAGAATATGTGAGAAAAAGAAGAGAACCACATTTTTCTAAAGTCATAGAGCAAAAATAGTTAACGAAGGAACTGAAGAACAAACTTGGGAAAGCACTTGCAATGTTCTGCAATCTTAATAGAATTAAACTTCGAAGTTTTTCTGGTGGTTTTGCACAAGGGGAAGAAAATCATATTTATCTGATGTAGACATAAAGATTTCAGCTTTTTGTGATAGAAAAATAACCACTTTTACTTTGACTTTAAAAAAAAAACACTTGCAAGAATATCCCACCAATATAGAATTATTTTTTGATTAAAACCTTGGGGAAAATGTTACTGGGAAAAGAAAAAAAAAGTTCTAGAGGTTGCCAAATTCTATTTTTCCCCCCTGGTTTATCATAAAAATATCAAGAAGTCAAGCCAGATGTTTTGGCTGGCCTGATAACTTCCTGGTATTGTTCTGCGCAACCATTCAGCAGGCAGGAGCTCAATTCCTGATCAAGATTTTGTGATGCTCAGCCTGGCAAAGACATGGAATGTCTCAACCCATTTGATTGCTGCTACTGGTTAAAAACTGTTACTGCTCGGGTCCTAAAAGGGCTCCAACTAGATGCCATCTATCCTATACATACCTTGGGGACCTGAAGTCAGATAGCTTTGGAAAATAATGCTAGATGCCCGTCTCCATTGTTAGGCATCTTTTAACAAATTTCCCCTTTATATCTGGCGGTGTACTCTGTTTTTGTCTGTGTAGACACTATAGAAAGGAGAGGCTTGGACTAAATTTAGACTAAATGACATTGGATATATATTATGAATGCAAAGATTATATGAGGAAACAGTGGCAGTAAGTTTCCCATAAAATATGGAGGGAATCAAAAGGATAAATAATTGATGAAATCAAATGTCAGTGAAGAAATAGAAAATACAGATAAGCATGCAGAATAGCATTTAATGTATGAACAATGTTGCCATTACCCCTCCAGCTGTGTCAGATAAAGTAACAACATGAATAATATGATAAAGAAAAAATATTTAGAAGCAGAGAGCCATCTGGCCTGATTCCTCTGTAACTGGTCCATAGTCTGTTCGGGTGTAATGCTGATGACTGAATGGATCTCCTTTAGACCTGCAAGCAGAAGTGTGAGAGTATGTCTCACTTAACCCACAATTTTTCCTGGTTCCTTCTCCCCTTTGGGGCAGTTATAAACTTACCTGTCATACCTTTTATAGCCTCCAAATTTGAATGAAAATACACAAAACTGAAATACAGCAGAGTACCAGCTTTAGGAAAAAAAAGGTAAGGGAAAGTCTGGTTATTTTTAGTAGCTTTCAGTGAGCTCTTTTCTCTGTGCTTTGAAACACTTCTCTACATAATTAGTGCAGTAAGTAACCAGCTGTTTGTTTTAAAAATGGCTTTACATTTAATGTGCTGGAAAATGACATCATGTGTCATTTTAAGCAGAACCCTGGGCGGATTTAAGATTCTGGGAATATGTCTATTGTTTGTAGCACATTAGAGCTTACCTTGTTAGTGCTTGTTAAAGCTGGGGCTGATGTCAATTCTGGAAATAATTACAAACCTGACAAAACAAGTTATTAGTCTCTGAAATGGTTCAAAAATAATTATCAAGATAAAGATCCTATTTATAACTACAGCAGAAAGAAGCATCTTCACCATAAATAAGTGTGTGTGGATAGCCTTTCTGATCTCATTCAATGTTGTCAGTAAATTGTTTGCTGTTTGTACCTGTTTTCCTCATTCACACATTTTTTCTGTGTCCATCTGTATGCCTGCATCAGGGAGAGAGGTGCCTGTAGGTATCTTGCTATTTCCTTCAAACCTGCCAAGTTTATTTTCCCTGAGGAGCTAGGCAGAGGGCTTAATCCTTTCAGTTCATATCTCATTACTTAATATGTGAGTTTTGTGTCACTTGTCTAAGATAAATTTTCCTGAGTGTCAAACAACTGGACTGCTTAATTCTCTTGATGTGCAATAGATGGTGACCAAAACCTCATTTTCAGAGGTGCAGTTTCTTCCATTGATGCTAGTTGAAATTGTAGGTGCTCAGGACTTCTAGGATGCACCAGATGTCCCAGGTTGGGCAGCTGTTCTGTCTAGTCCAAAATTCTTTCTTATCTTCGGAAATTTCTCTCTTCAAAGCCTGCTATCTCTAAGTCAGCTATTCAAATATGAATATGCTGTTTACATGCACTGATAATGAAAATTGTTAATCAGTCTCCCATGTTGATAAACGCTTATGCTTTCCTTACACAGCTAAGGGATGTGTAGAGAGGCGATGCCCCTCAAAGTAGTTTGTATGAACCCAGTGTGGAGGCTCAGCACTTCTCTGGATAATTTGTGAGGTTTCTTTTTAGCTGATTCTTCTCATACCCTAGCCCAGAATAAAGCCGTGAAAGGTGGCAGGAAGGGGGATAATGGAAAAAAAAGGCAATTATCAAGGGTATCTTTAGCTCTTCAAGGTACCATAACTCTTGGACTCTCTGGATGTGTCATCTTTTTGACCTGGCAATGACAAAAAACAGGAATACACTCATTCACTGAGGGTTGTACCACATGTGCAGTATCTCGTATTTAACACTATTTCCAGATAGGCTGACATTTCAACCATTAGACAAATGGCCACTGGATGTGGGCTATAAAGTTGATCTGTGTAGCATCTTTCATGTCTAAAATAAATTGGCCTCACTGCTCATTTGTTCACCATCTTTGTAACAAACACACCCATAACTTTTATCAGGATTTCCCGGAAGATAATCCAGAAGTCTTAAGTAGGAGATAAATTTTCCAGAAATGGTAGGAATAAGTCCAGGATTAGGGTAGCAGTTATGAATCACAAACTGCTGTGCAGCAACTCTGCTCCAGTAAACCAGGATGCTGACGCTATGCTAAGGATGATGTACGTCATCCTTCAGACAGCTGAAACTCTAGAAATGGCAAGGACAGCCAGAAACACCAAGGACGTAAAATATCTTCCTGCTGCAATCTGGGCTGATCTTATAGAATGGAGTATCAAACTGCATTGTTACAGCTGGCATTTCATGGGCTACCTATGAGAATCAGTGCTGCCTATTTTAGACAAGTCATGCTTGATTTCTAGTGCCAATCAAAATATTCCTTACAGTAGAGGACAGAGCTGGAGAAGTTAATTTGGAGACTGCATGCTACCAGCAAAAGAGCAACTTGTTTGTTAATAGGACGGGGATGGTAGTGTCATGAGAAGTATAGTAAATCTGTGAAGACAACTTACTCTGCTTTTGTTAATTGATCCTCTCACCATTTTGTAGTGCAAATGAAATGAACAAAATAGGACCATGGCAAACATTACAAAACCAAACCATCAGCCAGTTTTTTCCACAAGTAAAAAGAATTGCAATTTATATGTGATGCAGTGTCTGAAGTAGCCAAAATAGAAGCAATTCCTCTTTCATCCAGTCATTTATTTCCTACTGATAGAATGTACTGGAATTATTTTGTTGACATTCCTTTTTCACATGCATCACAGTAATTTTCTGCACTCAGAAAAAGATGTCAGCCCTGTAAGCTATTTAATAAAATGTATGCTTATGCAGATATATGTGTGTTTTGTGGTTTTTACCCAATGTGTGCAATATTAAGATATGGCTGTAACTTTGAAGGAAATCTTAGTGTCTGTTTTCATTTTCAAATAACTTGCATTAACATTCTTCAACACAGCAGATGCTCAAAGGCAATTATTCAACAGGAGTGAGCAAAAAGTATCTTGCTTGCTGTAGGTCATGCTACAATGCTCTGACCCTGGAATGCACTGCAGCACGATGTGATGTGTCTGCATCCCGAAGGTATAAATGAATAAAGCTCAAACAGAAAATGCTAAGCCAACTGTAATGATGAATTGTGATGATAGGAATCCCTCTGATTCATGTCTGCAGACCCATATAAAGCCCCAGGAAAAGTCATTTAAAGTCCATTTTCTCTCCACAGTTCTGTGGATTCATTTTTGTCAACAAAATTTACATTGAGAGAAATATGAGAAGGATCTTGGAGACAGCTAAAAAAATCGGAAGAGGAACAGCTCACACTCTTCTGTGTTTTAAATGTTAGCAAAAAGCAATTTATCACTCTTGGCAAGAAGTCCCTTAAAGCTACTGGTTTATAGTACATAGGCACTGAGTATCAAAGCAGGATGCGGGCATTGAAGGATGCCTGTTTTGAAAGGGAAAGGGAAAACAATTACTTCATCAGCATTTTCAGGAAGCATCATAATAACTTTGGCAATTCTTGTCTGCCCTTGTAGTTCACTCCTAAGGATTTTGAAAACAGATGTTGAAAGCTACACATGGAATTAGATTACTCCACGTGTGGAAAATATCACATAGTGAAGAATGGACTAGTGAGAGATCCATTGTTCTGTTTCACCACATTCTCCGGCACAATACCACGCTCATCTCTGCTGTGGCTGAATAAGTTTGCCTTCCTAACTTGTCCTAAGCTGCCTAAGAGTGTGACAGTGGACATGGGCAGGCAGCTTCTGCCAAAATAAATCTTAAGACAGTCCTCTGTCCCTCTTTGAAACCTGAAAAATGTGGAGGTTTAGCAGTCGGTTTGAATCCCTTCCTCCTTTTGCTTGGAGGATCAGACAGCTTTGCCTGCTACAGTGGCTTTTGGGCTATCCTAGGTAAAGGAACCACTGTTGAAATACACTCCACTTAGAGGAATTCTCAGTTTTCAGGCTCCCATGGGCTCTGTGTTAGGGCTGTGACTGGACAAATGGAGAATTTATTTCCTCCAGGACCTTTGGAGGAAGTCTGTTGAGCTTCTAGGAAAAATCAAACACAAAGCAGGAGCTTGCTGATCCCATAAATCAGTCACTCCTCCCTGTCCCATGGAGGAAGCGGGTGCATAGTCCATATATACATGGATAGCATGTAAAAGAGCAGAGAAAGGTTTCACATAGTTTCTCAAGATGGGTGCAGCTCAGCACAGCAGCTCAGCACTCTGCAGCTGCAGAGTAGGAGAGGGTACCTTAGGTATTCTCTGTACTGAATTTAGGAGCAAGGAATGGGGAGAAGGTGAACTCTTTGCCTGCTCCTTCACCTGTGCTCTGGACATCTTATGCAAAGGTGCAAGAAATTTCTAACCTATTGCCAACCTATGTGGCCATGCCTACAATTTCAGCTCCTTTTTTTAGCACAAGATGTTGGTGCCCTTCTAAGATGGAGCTTCCTATGACTTGCCTGCTTGACATTGGCTCCATGATGTCACTACAAGGTCAGATGGGATGTATCATGTGGCCTCACCTTGGATAAGTTGTGCACCTCCTGCCACCATGTGGATCGGGGTATGCATTGGCCTGTGCTAAATTGTTGGTGGGCTCAAGGTTTCAGACCCCCATGTTCTTCCAAATTTGCCAGGGGCTATGCCTGAAAGCAACCTTCTATCCCATCCAAGGCAAGCACTTGAAACACAGAGGAGATGTACTCACAATCCTTCTGCAGCTTCCCACTCTGTAACCAGCAGTAAGTTGTTATGAACCTGACTTCTTGCCAGTGAAGTTCTTACTGCCAGCTTTAAGCTCTTCTAGGGGAAGAATTAGCAGAAAATATGTCAGCACTGTAACAGCTAATTAACAGTGAATGGAGGTTTAGTATAATGAATTATACTTATTTTAAACTCTGCTGTAATAATATTGTATTGCTTCAACAATGGGGAAAATGCATTACATTTGTCTTCCACACTGTACAGTTTAATCCCAAAACACCACCTTTTTAAAGTATCATAAAACCTTACACTGCTGCAGGCTTATATGGCATTCCATGATTAGGGTTTTTTAAGTCTTCTTTTTTATTCTTTTTCCTTTTCTGTCAATATTTATTTTTTCAATCAGCACAATAGCTTCTCTCTGAAACCATCCTAACTTGGATAAAGCTGATTTCTTTTCCTTTTTCCCTCTGTTTCTTTATGAATAGATGTAGAGTCATTAATTCTGTTTACTGATTATGTCTAAACCTTGTCCTAAGAAGAAACATCTGGAAAAAACAAAACTTTTACTAGACACTAAAGTCTGACTACTGTTGGCAGCCAGATCTGTTTATAGATAAAATGCATGGGTGTAACTTTTCATCTAAATTTTTTTTCTTAACTTATGAAACCAAAGATGGAACTGTTTCACTATAGAAACTTGTTGATTTGAGGATCTTGTTCAGAATTACACTTAGGATACAGTAAGTGGCTCTTGTTCTGCTGAGCCTGAAGCTAACCCATTGTTACAGCTTTAACAGCTGTTGTATTTGATATTTTAACAGTTAGATTTCACCATGGAACCTAGTGAATTACTCTAGTAGATTACATTGACACATGCCCATCATAATTATATCATGTACTTCAYGTTAAGCATGTTCATAGTGCACACCTGAAGAGAAATAGAATTCTGTAGAAGAGTTGAAAATGGTTACTTATTATCCATTACAAAAACATACAACTTTTCCTTGGTCCTTGCATGAGCAAAAGTGCAATACATGTCTGGGTTGGTTCATGTTCTTATGAATTATCAGTACTTATTAAAATGTTATTATGTTCTTAATCCTAGTGTTATATAGGATTTCTTGCGTACCTTATTTTCTGTGCTAATTTTACACAGAGGCAGTTTAACATTTGTGAATCAAACCTGAATATCTTTAAAAAAAGTTTGTATTTTTTCATCCCAAATAATTATGTCCTTCTCATAAGATACTATTAAAATTACACTATAATTCTCCTGCACTTAACATGTAACTCTGAAGCCTTCATCAGCACAACATATAAACTGGCTGTTTGCAGACTGACCAACTAGTTATTTTGTCATTTGTCTCTCTCTTTAGTTGGGCTTTGTCTGAGGCTAAACTCAACTTTTTTTTTTTTTTTTTTTGGTGTTTCTTAACTAAATCTTGCATTCGCTTAAACAGCTACACTGTGTTGGTGACATGATTGTGAGTTATCTGATTAAAATGATTATAACAAAAAATGAGGTTTGTAGAAGTGATTAAGAAAAAGCTTGGATTTTAATAAGCTGATTATATTGCCTCAGAGAATACACCAGCTTATTTCAGAAAAGCTCAAAATAAATGATATGAAGGAATTCCTCAAATCTTACAAGGCTAACATTCAACTTCAAGAAAAGATCATACTTCTGTCTTGTGCTAGAGGAACCTGACATAGCTGTTCTCCCAGCTGATACTTCTAATTTTTTTCTAGTAATACTTATGCTTTTAAATCAATTTCTTCCCTGTTAATATGTGATTTGTTTCAAGTGCAATTTCATTTTACAAAGTCATGTAATAGTTACTTTATATAAAATTCAAATCTAATTCAAATAGTGGTTCAGATACCTTCAATGCTCAGATTTTAATGGTGGTTTACTTGATTTTTAGTAAGACAGTTTTCTGCAGAGGAATCTTTACTTTCACACTGCTGTAGTTCATGTTACTTCTCATAGCTTCAGCTTCCACTTTAGGTGCAGACAGTCCTTAGACAGACTTCAATAGGCAAAATGTGAGAAAGAGAAATAGAAACTATTTAATATATTTGGTTTGATTAGATGATTAGTTACTTCTGTTTCAATATCTTTCACTGGCTTTATGAAAGAAGTAGAAGTATCACCTCTAGTACTAGTTGGTCCTGTAATTCAGGGGCATTTTTGAAAGACTCAGTGTATTTTGGGAAAGCAAGGAATAACTATCAAAATTCAAATGTTGTTATCTTTTTCTATTTTTCTATTTGCAGTGCCTGTTTCTGTGGACATCAGGGAGCAAAAAAATGTAAGGAAGAGAGGCCAGAAGTAAAATAGAATAAAAAAAGAGCAGGGAAAAGTACCAAAGCTTTGTTTTTCAGTTGTAAATTTGGAGTCCCTCCCAAGTTTTCTTGCATTTTAAGCATTTATAACTTATGAATCTACATACATACATGTGTATACAGTTAATTCGATGGGAGAAGTCAGCTTCTTATAACATAACAATTTCTGAAATATTATAATATGTAGAAACAATGCTGCATGATTTTCTCAGGAATTGCATGTTTCGTAAAGAAAAAGATTTAAGGTATTAAGAGACTATTTGTAGGAGGAGAGTAGTTAAAGTTATTTTTCACTGGATGCAGTTAAGGTACAGAGAAAGAAAAAAAAAAATCTAAATTCTGTATCAAGTGGGAAATTCTTATGTAGCCAGACAGATGAATACTTCTCTTAGTAACCGTTGCAGTCTCAATAAGGTTTGCCAGTGAAAGTATGTGTTACAAAAAAATGCTATTTTTATATCATAAAAATATTCTGAACACTTCTAATAAAGTTCAATTACAAAAAAAATCTTAAAATTTGTCACTATTTGTCATAGCCAAGCTCTTATGCTCCCTCTGTGTATTTTGTGCTTCTTTTTACTTCTTAGAAGTTTTGTTTAGAAATCATGCCTGCCTATTACAAATGAACATTGCCAAATTTTCATTTTTTCTTTCCTGACTGAAGCTCTAATTGAATGGTTGAGATATTTTTACAATAAAAATAACACTCTTTTGTAGTACTTATTTTCACCAGCAAACCTTCTTAAATTTCTCTATGTGGAATAGAAGTCTGTCTGTTGTATTGCTGGCAGATAACTATCAAGCTACTGTTAAGATCTTTATAGCTCAAAGAACAGCAAAAAAAAAGTGATGAAAAAACATTCTAAAGGGAGGTTTTAAGAGGTAAATATATGTATTTTGAAGAGAACTGATCCAGAGGGAGAGAGAGAGGGAAAGACGGAGAGATTACAAAGGGGAAGACTTAAGGGACATGAATGCACATAAATACCTACAAGGTAAAACATCATCAGCTCTACAGCAAAATGAAACAATGAGAACAAAAACTGAGAATAGGTTAAGAGGAAAAGTAAAGGAAAAAAATGGGAGAAAACATCCTAAGGAAATAGAAGAAGAGTTTAGGAATAGGTGGGAGACAATGGTTGAGAAAGGTCTGAACCCACTGAAACCAGTATGAAAAAGGGCCAAGAGCAATGTGTCCTAGGACATGGTGGAACTTCTTGAACAAAGCTGAGAAATTAGGGCAAGGGAAAAGGTACAGACACAAACAGGAAAATAAGAGAAAGAAACAGAATAAAATAAAATTTTTGAGAAAGAAGATGGCAGAGGGAATGAACAACACTTTTCTTCCGGCTCTAGCAAGGATTTTTCCCTTTGCCTCAGAAAGAGAAATATTGAACTCAGAGAGATGTACTTGTAAGGATCAGGATAAATCAAAAAATGCAGGCATTGCTTCAGTCACTGTTGGCCTGTATATGTCAGCTGATACATTCAGAAAGATCATTCTGGCCCTAAAATCTATGAATCTTCACAAAATGTGTAACTTGATGACAAAAAAAATGCCTATTTGCAACTGTTAACAGCCTTTTTAAACATTAGGTTGTTTCTTAACATTTGTTAAAACAATTGTCCTATTTTTAATAGAACAGATATTATACATAATTCCATCCAGAGGCAAAACAAAATTGATGCCTGTAATCTTAACAAATAGAAATGGTCATCTCTGCAATGTTAAATCTGGAAATCTCAGAAGCAAAGGAAAAAAACAAATACCCCACAAAGCTTTCTCTCAGGGAATAAATGAGAGCTCTCAAGTGTCTAATTACAGAAATAGGCTTTTCCTGTTCCTTTACACCATTGATAGACAATCTCATTTGCTTATTTCAGAAGGTTACTAAGATTTGCTATTCTCAGTTGCTCCAGGATTGTCTCTTTCTTTGGCCTTTTATTTGATTACAAAGATAATGAGTTCCATAGGTTTTCTGCATTTTCAACAAAATTTTTCAGTAGGTCTTCAGCTCTGGCTGAGTGGCAGAGCTCAGACGGTTGCAATCAGTGGCACAAAATCTATTTGGAGGCTGAGGCCTGTAGGTAGTGATGTCCCCCAAGGGTCAGTACTGGCTCCAATCCTGTTCAGTTTATTCATCAGTGACCTGGATGAAGGGACAGAGTGCACCCTCAGCAAATCTGCTGATGATACAAAACTGGGAGGAGTGGCCGATACACCAGAGGGCTGTGCTGCCGTTCACAGGCCGGAGAGATGGGCAGAGAGGAACCTCCTGAAGTTCAACAAAGGGAAGGGCAGAGTCCTGTCCCTGGGGAGGAATAAGTCCAGGCACCAGGACAGGCTGGGGGATGACCTGCTGGAAAGCAGCTCTGCAGAGAAGGCCCTGGGAGCCCTGGTGGACAACACATTGACCGTGAGTCAGCAACGTGCCCTTGTGGCCCAGAAGGCCAATGGTGTCCCAGGCTGCATTAGAAAGGGTATTTCCAGGAGGTGGAGGGAGGTGATCCTTCCCCTCTGCTCAGCCCTGCTGAGGCCACACCTGGAGTGCTGGGTCTCGTCCTCAGCTCCCCAGTATGAGAGAGACATGGAGCTACTGGAGCGAGTCCAGCTAAGGGCTGCTAAGATCATTAAGGGACTGGAGTATCTGGCCTATGAGGAAAGGCTGAGAGAGCTGGGACTGTTCAGCCTGGAGAAGAGAAGACCGAGGGGGGATCTTATCAATGCGTATAAGTATCTGAAGGGAGAGTGTAAAGAGGATGGGGCCAGATGCTCTTCAGTGAACTGGTGAAGCTTGGTTTCCTATAGATTTGTCCATCATCTTCTCTGTCATGTGCCACTACAGTAATCTGTCACCCAGCCCTCTCTGATTTCTCTGCCAAACTCCTTAAAAAAGCCTACACAAAATACCAGTTTCCTCTGGTATCTTTGACCAGAATAGCCCAGTTTCCTCTCCTGACTTCCAAGCATTTGGCTAAGCAAGAAGCAGTGTGTGCTTTCCCCATTTGTGCTGATCAAGTGGCTGGTGTGCACATGCTGACTGGCTAGCCTTCTGCGGCTGTGTTAAGGCTAAATGCCACCTTCCACTGTCCCTCAGAGGGAGAACTACTTGAGGTCCTCCAATCTGAAACCACATTTTTCTTTAAAACCACAGCATCTCAATGTCTCTGAGACTTCCTCCCTTCATCTGATTTGGCTGAAATTGGCCAATGGACTAACAAAGTGACTGACAGATGGACTAACAGTGCAACCTCATCAGCCTCATTTCTTTAGACCTATTAAACTTTTTGATGGTCCCCCAAAACTAATTTTTAAAAGAATGTGGATAGCTTAAATAAAAGGGGAGAAAAATTCCTCGCCTCCAAGACGCAATCAAGCTAGAATTTGAAACTGGCATACTGAGACGACCATGAGTAAGTGCCTATCAAAAAACAGTTTTGTCACACCTTGCAGTGGGAATTACTCAGCTTCCAGGGATTTAAAGCATCCATATGATTTCAGAGTAGAGGAACAGAGAACTAAGGGTAACGTCGGATTTCTCCCTCACTCCTTATTCAAAGCAAGCTTTATGGCTCCAAATACAGGAGTGCCTTCTCTCTTGAAAACTTACTACTCCTTTTCTAGAAGATTGTGCTACACCTAGCCTTTAGGGCCATTTGCTGGAACTCAGGTCAATGCAAATTGAAGATATTCCTCCCAGTTGTGAAAGTACTGTCTATACATATCCATGGATACATGCTTACGCACTTTTTCTAGAAAAGGAAAACACCAGATACATCAGCAGCTTACCTGGATGCCTGACTGAAAACACTTGAGGTCAGAACCAAATACGATGCAACTGAAGTAGAAAAAGTACAACCAAGGATCATTTGAGAGGTGAAATGTTTCTAGCTGAACCCCTGGCAAAAAGGGGAAAAATAACAAAGGTTATGTCYATCAAATACACCAACAGGCAATTGACCTTCATCTCTTTGAACAAGAACTACAAACTGTAGTCCAAATCTTATTTCTTAGCTAAACTAGCTAGCAAYGGTCTGGTATTAACAGCCCACTTTTTCTTGATACATGCTCTTCTGTCTCCACAGTGGATAGCTCACAGATGTTGCTGGTGCTCTTTTAGAAGTACAAAAGTTCAAATATTGACAAATGTGTGGAGTAAAATAAACAGCCCTTAAAAACATAAAAGCCCCTCTCCCCACCAAAGCTGTACAATATTGCTTTATTGGAGTGAAATAATGCAATCTGCCAGCATTTTTACTCACTGACTGGGATTCACAAGAAGTAGTGGGGGAAGCAGAGAGCTGTTTATATATTCTGTGCCAGGCTGCAGTTCTAGGGGGGAGGTGTTCTTTGCAAGCAGTTTAACTTGCTGTCTTTGAGAAATGAAATAGGTAGATCTTTGCTTGATAGAGCCACAGGCAAACAAAGCAGTATCAGGAGACATTCTTACTCAGATCTGAGCTGTGGGTACCATTCAAGTCCCCACAGTGTGGAGACTAGATTCTGAGTTTGAGTGTTTATTTCCACAGAGCTACAGCTCAAACAAGCTCAAGACTTCTATGTGTGAACACAAATGTTTTAACACACTCTTTGGAGTCCAGGAGCTCTCTTTGTTAACACAGTCAAAGCAAAGTGAAGATGAAGGGAAAGTATAGAGAAAGAGCGGGGGGGGGGGGAACAACAGCAAAAAAACAGCAAAGAGATGGAAAGAAAAAAGGAAAAGAGAATTAATTGCCACAGCATTTCACTGTAAAATATGAAGAAAGCGGAAAATAGGAAGAAAAGAAAGAAATTAAATGGAGTAAAAGCAGTAGTCATGCTGTAGGTTCCCCCCCACCACCACCACTGATTTAGAGTTTCTATTAGCCCCACACCAATATTATGCACATATGACCATTTTGCCATATTCCTAGTTATGTGTAGGTAAGTTTATATCAAATCTCCCAGCACATCAGTCTATCCTTGCCTGAATCACAAAATTACAGAAAGACTGAGGCTGGAAAGGACCTTTAAAGATTATCTAGTCCAAACCCCCTCCTCAGAGCAGAGTCATCTAGAGCACATTGCCCATGACCCTGTCCGGACCACTTCTGAGTATCTCCAAGGATGGAGACTCTACAACTTCTCTGGGAAACCTGTCCCAGTGCTCAGTCACCCTCACACTGGAAAAAGTTCTCCTTATGTTCAGACGGAGCTTCCTGTGTTTCAGTTTGTGCCATTGCCTCTCGTCCTGTCACTGGGCACCACTGAGAAGAATCTGGCCCCATCCTCTTTACACTCTCCCTTCAGATACTTATACGCATTGATAAGATCCCCCCTCGGTCTTCTCTTCTCCAGGCTGAACAGTCCCAGCTCTCTCAGCCTTTCCTCATAGGCCAGATACTCCAGTCCCTTAATGATCTTAGCAGCCCTTAGCTGGACTCGCTCCAGTAGCTCCATGTCTCTCTCATACTGGGGAGCTGAGGAYGAGACCCAGCACTCCAGGTGTGGCCTCAGCAGGGCTGAGCAGAGGGGAAGGATCACCTCCCTCCACCTCCTGGAAATACCCTTTCTAATGCAGCCTGGGACACCATTGGCCTTCTGGGCCACGAGGGCACGTTGCTGACTCACGGTCAATGTGTTGTCCACCAGGGCTCCCAGGGCCTTCTCTGCAGAGCTGCTTTCCAGCAGGTCATCCCCCAGCCTGTCCTGGTGCCTGGACTTATTCCTCCCCAGGGACAGGACTCTGCCCTTCCCTTTGTTGAACTTCAGGAGGTTCCTCTCTGCCCATCTCTCCGGCCTGTGAACGGCAGCACAGCCCTCTGGTGTATCGGCCACTCCTCCCAGTTTTGTATCATCAGCAGATTTGCTGAGGGTGCACTCTGTCCCTTCATCCAGGTCACTGATGAATAAACTGAACAGGATTGGAGCCAGTACTGACCCTTGGGGGACATCACTACCTACAGGTCTCCAAGTAGACTTTGCATCACTGATAGCAACACTCTAAGCACTATAGAGCTCAGATGTATAGTGAAAGTACATGGTCACCAGATGGCCTTACTTGTTTGCCATGTAAACTGATGGGTGTGACTCAGAGAATCTCCTTCTGTATGTTGGTGTGCAAACACTGCATAGACACCATATGAACATTAGGTTATATGGCCAATCCATCGTGCAAAACAACCTCTTGGTTCCTCAGTCTAATTCCTTGCAATTTGTTTTCCAGTATGTCTTAAGTTAGTTTTGCTTTTGACACAGATCTCATTTGTTTTATTTCATGGAGCATAAACACCTCAGATGATAGATAAAAATAATATATATTTTTTTGATCAAGCAGATGGCATGTTACAGTAAGCAATAAATGCAATACAATAAATACAGAACCATCCTTTGTTATCTTTCTAACAGATCTTACCGGCAGCCTGCTATATATGTAAGAGTGGCTAAACTGCATCAGACTAAAGCTTCATCTGGCTCAGTTCCCAGGCTCTAAAAAGGAAAAATGGCAGAATCATAAGGACAACTATGAAAATGAGGCAAGTACATATTAATACTTCTCTAGTACTCTTTCATGGCTGCCAGCAATTTGTAACTTAAAGACTTCTGGAGCCAGAGGTGGTATCTTTGAATTTAATTGCCCAAGATATTTTTTTCCCATGAATTTGTTGAGGGTATTTTTCTGTGTATCTTTAGTATCCACAGCAACTTTTGACAAAACATTACAAGAGTGCTACTTCCCGTTGTTTGAAGAATTGGTGTCTTTTTGAGTATGAAAACATTATTTTCATTTTACTCTTCTAATTCTTTTATGAGATGAGCCAGTGAACAATCATTTTCTTTTCACCCACTCTATGTCATTTATAATTTCATAGGCCTCATGTCCTCAGGTCATCTCTTTTCCGGGAAAGTATTCCATTCTTCTGATTATACTTCTTGTCTTTATTTGTTACTCTTTTAGTTCTACAGGATTCTTCCCAGGTGAGGACACTAGAGCAGCAGACAGTGCTCAAGATAACCAGGATGGATTTATAGAATGGTATGATGACATTCTCTGTTTTATTCTCTATTTCTTCCCTAATAATTCCAAGCTTTCGAGTTTCTTTTCTGCGGAGCACTTTTAGCTAAAGTTTTCATGGATCTATCCACCCATCATAACCTCATCCTCTCATTTCTGAGAAGTAATAG
Organism: Apteryx rowi; assembly: GCF_003343035.1. Lineage (NCBI taxonomy): Eukaryota > Metazoa > Chordata > Aves > Apterygiformes > Apterygidae > Apteryx > Apteryx rowi. Next base: position 271,851 of record NW_020451047.1, on the reverse strand, counting down.
TCATATCAAAGCCCACCATTCTGTACGTAAAGTTGGGATTGCGTGCATCACATCGCATCTACCTACACTGAGGCCCATCTATCATTTTATACCTCAGTCACCCAATATCATGAAGTGCTTCTGCATCTCTTCACATCACTGCTCTTTACTAATCAAAATAACTTAATATTAGCAGCAAACATTTTCTGGATTTTGTCAATATATTGTATTTTTCTAAGTTTCTCCTAATTCTATTCTTTATTATAGCTTATGTTAATTCGCCCCACATGGATATCAGATCTTGTCATCTGCATTCAACCTGGAATCCTTTTTAAAAACTGGTCTCACACTTGCCACCCTGATAGTGATGTAGTTTTAAGTGTAGGGTTAAAAACAACACTTAGCGGTTCAGCTATTTCATATGTGAGTCACTATAAAACTCCTGTTCTGGTGATTAGTTTTATAAACTCTTCTACCAGAATTTCAATTTCAGGCAGAACTTCTGATGTGTCCTCCGTAATGTTCCTCCCAAGCTCCCCTACAGTGAACTTATATTAAAAAAATATATATATATAGTTTAGTTTTTCTGCTATAGCCTTATCTTCTATGAGTCCTCCTTTTGGTTTTATAGTTTCTCTTGCAAACTTCATGTTCCTGATATGTTTGAGAAAGATTTATTATAAGTTCCTATGCCTTTTTCAGGTTATTCCTCAGGAACTTCTTTCACGTGCCATATTGTGATTTTATATTTAGCCTGCCAGAATTTATGGTTCTTTCTGTTTTCCTCATTTTGACACAGCTCTGATTTTTCAAAGCATGCCTCCTTATTTTTATAGTCTCCTTTATTTTTTTGCCTGGCCATACCAGTTTTGTTTTTTTTTTCTTGTTTTTACACTTTATGTGTTGGGATAGTTGGAGTACTAAGGAATGCTGAATACAATAAAAGATATTAGAATCGACAAGAGCTGTCATGGTTTAATAAGAAAATCTATCCCAGAGATGGGCAGAACAGTTGGACATTCATTTCACCTAACTGTGGCTATCTAAAAGTTAAGAGTCTGGCTTGCTTAGTCATCTTTTACTTCCTCTATAGTCAGGGAGGAGAGAGGCTAATCTTCAGGGTTGACTCATCTCATCCTAAGAGAGGAGTCCAAGATGGACACCCATGGAGGTGCACACTTCTTTTTGTCATCTGAGGGCAGAGCCTCGTTGAGTGGGTTGAACTTGGGGATTAGCATTGGGGTTGTTGAAGTTAGCTGAGATGTGGGGAAATGTTTCACAAGTGTAAATCATTTCCTTATTTCTGTCCTTGGATTAATCCAGTCTGAGGGATGAGCCAAATATGTACTTTTCAATGGCTTAGGTAAAGTTATAGGGTTGAGAAAATGCAATCTTTTCTGCTCCATCTCCTAATTTTCAGCAGACACACCTCTTCTAAAATAGGTCACTTTTTAATACTTCAGCTTTATGAAATTATTTACGGCTTCAATCAGTCTGCAAATCTATTTCCACTGTATATCTCCTGGTGAAAAATTCCTTGGCTGCTGCCACAAACGGGAACAATGCAATTCAGACACCTTACAGAGAAAAATGGGTGCTGCTTCGGTCAGCCTTCAAGACCTTATATCACTAATAAATCATGTGGAGGAATGTTTCCTTTCCACGGCTGCTGCAAGGTGTCTCAGATTCTCAGCCTGAGAAGAGCTTCTGTTTGCTGGCTGCTTTATGCAGTCACGTCAGCTTCATACCTACGCATGAAAAGAGAACCTGGGTACAATGAATCATTCAGGCCTCTGTACAAGGAAGGAAATACTTGGATGGCTAAAGGCAGGGTAGAGTTTCACTTAGAGCTGCATGAATTTCCCTGAAACGTTCTTAAAAAAACAGTGTAATGCTGTTTTTAGTGTGTTCTATTTGTCATTCAGAAACACAACACATTAGCAGCTTTGAACTCCTGGGCACTAAAAATATTTAAGTTACATAAGCAGACTGAGAGAAGGACTGAATGATGCTTTCAAACTCAAAATATTCTTATGCATCTTTCCACTGCTCCAGCTAAATAGTACAGTTCTTGTAAAGGGCAGAGCTATAGACACTGAGACAGCCAATCTATACTGCAGAGTGTAAAGAGGCATTCGAACCAGGATAAATATTCAGATGGATCCATAAGCTCAAGAATGAAGATTTTTTTTGCTGAAAAAAAATGTGCCACTGAACCTAAGAATTTCTATTTTCCTTGGAATTCCTAAGTTCTTTACTTAGGCTGTTATATTCATTCTTCATTTTTCACCATTGTATTTTTTTCAGTGAGAACCTGTTTAGCTGAATTTTCATTAAAATATAATGTTGAGGAAACACTGGCATAATGTATCAAGGGTTTTATTTTAAAGATGCCAATCATAACAAAATCTTAGAATGAAATTTGTTTCTTAACAAAGTCATGTGCACAGTATTTATAAGATTCATGCTCCAAAAGGGAAGTTAAAATTGAAATAAATATTTAAGCAACATTTATGGGCCAACCAAATAAAGTGAATGTCTGTTACTTCACTCTAAATTTAAACCAGCCTTCGTTCATAGTTTCAGTCAGAAAAAAACCCAAATCTTTACTAGAGGGKAAAAAAGCATATGTAGCCAAATTAACCTGAGTAGCTATAAAATCAATAATTGTACAACAGAAGGGTTTTGGAGAAAGTTGATACATGAAGTTTAAATGCAAAATCTCCAGATATGAAGCAAAAAAGAAGAAAAAAGATGGTCTTAATTAGCAGCAGACATAGACATGAAATAAAATGAGGAGGGGCACAGGATATAGGAAACTATTTCAAATATGTTAGCACTTTAAAATGTCAGACAGTTTGAGACAGTTAGGGAGAATTTATCCCTTGGTTTGGAAGGCCTAACAGACATGCAATAAAATTCACAAGAGCAGTAGTACAGAAGAGTAGAATAGCAGGAAGAGTCAAGTGTAACAGTAATACAAACCAATATTTAGTAATTTTGTATTTCTGGCGAGAAGATGATTAATGGTGTATTCATTGGCTTGTCTTTGTATTTGTTTATATATACATACACACACACACACTGAAATCATCTGGAGGTGAGAAATTCCATGGATTCTGTGGATTTAGAAAATCTAGTCTATTTCAAATTGCATCAAAGCCCCAAATTTCCTTATATCTCTGAGAAATGAATTTTGGGGAAAAAAGGTCAAAGGAAATATTTTATTTTACTTTCAGCCTGGTACTTCCAATTTTTATTTTCTTAAGAATGACAGAAAGAAAGCTCGAAACAACTTAAGACAAAACAAAACAAATAAAAAACTTGCAAAATGAAAAACCAAATACTCCACTCTGAAAATCCTGAAAATGAGAAATTGTCAGAACACTGAAATGTATTTTCTCTCAAACAGCATCGCAGTGATATTGACACAAGTTCAAAAGGTTCTAATGTAATACTTATGGGAGCCTACAAATAGATATTAATGTAAGTGTTTATACATATGTATGGGCAGAATACCTATACCTGTATATGAGTATGCTATAGGCTGCTATAGCTCATTCATCATTCTGTTTACATACTGATACTGTTACAGAAGTGTTAGTAATGTTTTAGGAGGGCTGAAGGCTAGCTATTTCTTTGAGAAATTAGAATTTTTGTTCTAATTACGATATGGCATTTTTAGCGATACACCATCCCTAAGTGTGAAATATTTTTTACTTATTGTATTTTCTTTTTTTTCTTTTTAAGTAAATTGAAGATTCTTCCACATTTCCTTTGAAATTTGGTACCTGACAAAAGCAAACTATTTAACTTAATAAGCCCGAATATTTCAAATGCATGCAAAGAGCATAATTTCATGTAGCTCATCTTTTACAAGCAAACCCTGTATATATCTGAGCCAGTGAACTGAACAAGAGGTGGAATTTTTACTTGGAAAATGTAGTCTGCTGTATATCATTGTAAGAATATATTGCTCTGGTAAGAAAGACAGTCCTTGGAGTTATTCCATTTATTTTTTCAACTCAGAAATGCGGTGAAAAGTTTCCTTCAGACTGTCAATCCACTTAGGAGCTTTCCTGTTCCCTAGCTGCTGGGGAGCCATCAGGTCAGCTCCGTTAGCTGTTCCTCAGTCAGGACATGCACCAATTTGCCCCGTCCTTTATTTCTGCAGGTTGGCTGGGGAGAAATTCATCAGATGATGGCAGATCCCTCTAGCCATTGCCCAACTCAAGCAATGGAGCTCACTAAGGGTAGAATTTTTCTCAACCATTTCAGTGATTCAGGAGCATGGATTTCTGTTCACTTTTGATGAACAGGTGCCATTTTTATACCTACAAAAATCCCTTCCAGAATTATCCTGCAAGTTGCCGGAATCAGCATATTCTATATGTATCTTTATTGGCAAAATTATTCAGGGTAACTAGAGTTCATGATAGAGTCACATCTGAAGTAGACTTTTAACCCAGCCTTGCCAGGTTATATAAAAATCCTGCCTTATTTCAGTCATTTGAGAAATTATGTTGGTGTATATCCAAGAATTTGTAAAATCAATCTCAAAACTTTGGAGAGTAGGTGGAGCTACCATGCGGGTGAAGAATAAATATCATGCATTAATCATGAAGAATAAAATAAAGAATAGAGAAATTATATTGCTGAAGCTGCTGTTTAGGAATGCAGATGGGTTTTGGTTTTCTGGTGGGCCCTTCTGAGGGTTCATGGGTGAGCCTGAGACAGGCCGATTTAGAGGGGTACTCAGTGTAGCTTAGTGCTTTTTCATTTTTCCTTCTTGGTGTTGAAGCTTCCCTTGCACATACATGCATCAGGCCATGGTTGCAGAATGTTTATTAAGGAGCCCGCATAGCAGTTCTTAATTACTTTTGTTGCAAAACCAGTTTCCAAGATGAAGATTCATGAAAAATTTTCCCTGCAACAGCTGATGAGGCAGAGGAAAGTCAAAGTGTTCATGCCTCATTCTGAGCAGTGACGTTAGAGACTTTGGGTGAAATCCTCATTCTTTCAATGACAAAACTCTCACTGACTTCCTCATAGCCAGGTTTTCACCCAAGTCCTTGCTCCATGAGCACAGACTTCGCGTTCATCCACATTATCACCGCTGTATTAGTCTTTATTTTTACTGTATTTATTGCATGTGAAATATCCTTAGTTTATGTTTCTCCTCAGGTAGGCTTGTTTTTGTAGGTTTCATGGGACTGAATGGCATGGGAACAGGGAATCAGAAAATAATCACTGAGACAGAGCCATAAGAAAGCCAGGGATTAGGCTGTCGTGGTAGAAGCTTTGCACAAGCCTTGTACATGTGCAGCATGCTTGTGGGAAAAGTTTGGAGTTAGTATTCACTGCTCAGAGTATAGGGCTGTGACTAATAAAATTTGTGTTGAGTGTAATGATTTAAGGTTTAAATCCACAAACATATTTTCACCAGCAATACTGCTTGTAAGTCTTACTATATCAAAAAGGCCGCTCTCTTCCTTAGCATGCTGGATTGCATTGATGCTGTCAGTTTCTTCTTCTTTTAATCAGAATTTTAGTAACCCTCTAGCAAAGCATATTTTAGCATGAAAAGCTAGCTAGCATCCTATCAGCTAACAAGAGCCTGAGCCTGACTGCATCTTTTTTCCCAATTAATGAAAACACAAGGCTCTGTATACTATTACTGGGGGATAAGCATTAAGTATATATGGTAAGCATTGCACTCAAACTCCATATYGTACACAAGCAGCTCACGTGCGGCTCCCATGCCACAGTCCATTTCTATGGCTATGGGGGAAGCGGGCTGCAGGATTAGCTACTTCACCAGGGACCCAGCCAAGTGCTCAGCGTAGCCCAAACCCCCATGGAAAGCAAGACCCGGGACTTTGCTGCCTAAAAATGACTTGTGGATTTTTCTCTGCTCTGCAAGCCTTTCAGCCCACAGCACAACAGAAATCTGATGCGTAGTTCATGGGAGTCCTGCTCTTGTGAGTCCTGCTCATTTGTGACTGACAAAGCCCTYGTCTTCTTATGCTTCTCCATGCTTTCTCCTGTCACTTGTTTATTTAGAGGACTGTGTCTTGGAGCAAGGATCTCCCCTGCAGGGTCTGAACAAATTTGATCCCAAAGGAGGCAAGTGAGGGGGGATTTTGTCCCTAGGACAGTGCTTTTGATAGCCACAAATTTTTCAACAGGCAATTTCRGGTCTTCTGCAGTAGAAGATATGACCTTGCTACTGCACCCTTGATGAGAGAGAGAAAAGGAAGTTTCTAAAGGAAAAGAAAGCCAAATAAAAAGTGAGTAAAATAATATTGAGGAAAAAGAGGAAAAAAGGTGGCCATTAATTATGATTAAGTACAAATTTCCCCTCTTTCCCCCACTCTTCAATGCATTCAGAGTCCTAAGATTTGCCAGGTGAGACTAATAGGAAAGCTATCCTGTTTTATAAAAGCCTATGTCTAAGTGGAAGTTAATGAGGTGGAAATGAATTACTTTCAGCAGAAATTTTTCCAAGGTTTCATTTTGACTAGYGGAAATGCTGCAAAGCAGGATTGATTAGCCTAGATGCTGCCCTGTTACTGCAGCTCTACAGGGCTCTGACCTGGCCTGGGGCCTCTGCACGACACTGCTTTGAGGTACGCAGACAAACCTCTCATCCAGCTCCGGCTTGGTTACCTCCATCACAGGGCCTTGCTGCACAGGGCTGGTGTACCTCCATCTCCCAACCCTGCGAGGGCCAATGTACACCCCTTGGGACTGACCCCCAGATGTGAACAATGAACACAACATGGTATTTTTCAACAAAGTGGCAAAAAAGCCTTCTAATTGCACAGGCAAATCACATTGCTGTCCTGGCTGCAGCTCAAGTTGCAGCCACCTTTCACAGCTGCTGCCTCACATCAGGTTCTTGGAGGTACATGCCCCTCTGCTAATGGTGGCTTAATGAGGGTACTTTTAATATATAATGTAAAAAGGCAAGCAGACCCAGCACCTACAAGAAGCAGCAGGAAGCCTGGCGAGAGTGCTGTGCTTCACTTTGAAAGGACGCATTCTCCGGCAACATAGTTTCTTCTCCTCACAAAGTCCTTCCTGAGCAACTTCTGCTATTGCTGGCAGGAGCACCAGGGAGCCCTTGCATCATGGAGGTGCAAGGGAACCTTTCTGTTTTCTTCCTTCAAAATCCATGTCTCTTTTGGGCTAGTCTCATATAACCCTAGGATTTTACAGGTCTGATCTGAGCCCAAGCCTGCAAACATTGCTTTATACAGAAAGATCTCCACAGAAGTCCAGTAAGAGGCCACTGGCTGAATCATTTTCAGCTTGGAGGCCAGTGTAACCATGGAGCAGGTCTGAATGCAACCATTGTATCCACCAGAATGAGGAATATGCAATGCTTTCCTTAAAAAATATATATATATGTATATATATTGCACATGGTGCTTTTGAGACATTTTCTTTGCAGAATCTGTAACTCATTTTGACCAGATTGGAAAAACAGAATAAAATAAACAAACAAGCAATGAGAAAAACAAAAACTTTCTGTAGATTTCAGCAACCTGTAGGATTAAAAGGGTGGTGTCCCCTTTCATCACACTGCCCACTTCAACCTGCTTGCTCAGTGTCTGCCAGGAAACTGTTTAAAGTTCCTGTGGCTTGAGAAATGGCCAGTCTTTACAAAGAAGGAGATTTTTAGCTGACCAGCCAAGATCTTAGAATGTCAATACTTGGCTCTAACTAATAAATAAATAAACAAATATGCAGTCATGCACACTCATCATCCAGGATGGCAGTCTATATCTGGGCAGCTAGATTTAAGTCATAAGGGATTCAAATCCTGTTTTGTTAAATAATGAAAGTTTCTCCCCAAACAGGGCTATTTCCAATCACCTGCTAAACTGAAGATTCCTATAAATGTTTGTCCTGCTTGAAAAAGTTTGAGCTATTGTACTTAATTATGGTGAAAGCCAGTGAGAAATGTAATGGTAAAAGAGAAGAATGACGGAAAGGATTTCAGGAAGCCTGCAGTCTTTCATCCATCTGTTGCACCTATAAATCCAGCACAACCCAGTAGTTATGGGTTATGATCAAAATGATGTGTCCTCATCCACTTCCTAGCTGACCTGTGTAGTAGCTATGACTCTCATCCTAGTAGACCCTTATGGTGAGATTCTTCTCACCCATCTTTAGGTAACTATGATATAGACCTGTGGGCTTCTTTTTTAGGCAGTAGAGAGAAATAGGACATGATTGATCAGATCTCTTTTAGTACTGTCTTTAAGATGAGATAATTGTACTCCAGGAGGTAGCATGTCCTCTCCAGAAAGTCTAAACAACTGGGCTCCACTCTGTAGACTTCTACATTTAGACAAATGACTCCCAGGAGGCTAACATTATGATTGTAAATCTATTTCCAGGGAAGTCAATGAGACATTGAAGTGTCCATTAAGAATTCATCTGGGACCAGTCAGACTTACCTGTCCAAGAGACAAAGGGCATTTCTTTTAAAAGACAATCTTTTACTCCTGCACAAGTAACCACTCTTCCCATGCCCCAGAAGATCAGCAGGGGTAAGAAATAAGAGGAGTTTTGCCTCAGTGCACTATGAATCCTCCACTGACCTTGGAGAAAGGACAAAGCAAGAACTCACCACACATGGATAGAAATACTGGTTCAGTGGTTCTCTCTTTTCACCGATCCACTTTACACTGAGAGTTCCTCACCCCAATTTAGCTCACAAATCTAAGGCAACATAAGCCAAAACCTAGAAAGTTAATATTTGTCAGTGGGGAGTATAGTGGCATAAGTGTACCTGTACTCTTCTCTACAAAGGCCAACCTTGAGCTGACCTAGCAAAAAAGATTGGCACATCCTCCTTGATGCACTTGTGTGACAGGATGTGCCCATGCCAACAAGCTTGGTTTGCTTTCTCAGTTACATGTGGAGGTAGGAAACAGAAGAATTTTTGAAACTCAGAGTTCAAGTCCAGGGAAACAAAGACAATTTTCAGCTGAATTTTGGAGATTTCCAAAGTGAGACTACCTTTTAGAGAGACACCTGAAAAGAGATACCCTGTACCTCAGAACTCTAAAAGACAAGGAGATTGAAAAGGGGCCCACCTGTCACGTCAAAAACAGACATGAGGTGCATTCCTGTTTGTTTGAGACTTTCAGTCATTTTGGATCATTAGTACTTTTGGACCGACATTAGTGCAAGGCCAGGGCAGGCAGTGGCAGAAGGAGACAGCAGAAACTTCCCTGCTTGGCAGTGAGTTTCCTTTCTACAGTGAAGGAATCACTAGGACTGCATTACCGAGGAGCAGCAAGCCCGCATATCTCCTTTCCTTCAGAGTACTCCGCAAGGGGCAGGTTTGTCCCAGGATAAAAAAAGACACTCTTTGCACTCTCGGCACAGTCTGTCAGGGCCCAGAGTGCATCCCCGTTCTAGGAGTGTAGCTGGCCAAGTTAAAGAGTTTAGCTGGCTGAGTGCAAGGTCAGCTCCTCCACTGGTAAGAGCTGTTGGGAAGAAAGAGAGAAGCAAGGGCTGTCCCTCCTGGCCCCTGGGAACTGCTTTCCAGCTGAGGCTGAGGTCACTGCTTGCCTCTGCCTTATCATTGCCCTCTGCTCCCAGCTCACCTTTCTTTGTGGAGCTGCCAGCCCTTGCTGCTCCCAGACATAGCCCATCCCACTCAGAGGTGCTGCATGCTGCAGGGACATCACGGGAACAGCAGCACAGTGGCTCCCCACATGCAGCTTCTGTGGGTAAGCTAAGCACTTCAAGCCGTGCTGGCAAATTCTGGGGCAATATTACTCTCATTTTATTAAGAGAAGATAAAACTATATGTTCTGAAACTAATGTAAATATTTTCCTTCTGTTCCCCTCCCTTTGAAAATATTTAACATACTAGAAGTGAATATTTCAAAATATAAAAATAAGATAAAACCAATCCACAAAAGCAATGGTATGCTTCACCTCTGGATTTTTTTCATACTACATAGTGCTGATGGCAGAAGGGAGTAATTTTTTGCTTGCTCCTGCCTCACAGTTAAATCTTACAAGGCAGCAAGTCTTTCTTAAATTAAAAGATGAAGCATGCTGTAAAAGAGTGCTAGTTGGCATGCCTGCTCTGTCTCTGCAGCACACTTAATCTATACCAGGATAGAAAATTTGGAGTCTAGTGAATGCTTCAGCATCCAAATCTCTTCCACAGCACACAGCTACAGCAATGCTATTTGAAAAGCAGAACCATCTTAACGGACCAATTGCATAATTTTGCAGGGTTCCCCTAGGAGCCAATAACATTGGCTGCTCTTTTGGATTTGCTTCTCCAAGATAAGAATGTACTTGACTGCATTTATTGTTCAAAAGCTTCACTTTGATCTTGTTTGTTTTCTTTATCTGGCCCAAGTTTGCACCTTTGTATTCATTTCTTGTCTTATTTTATTTTGAATTCTTTTTGTTTTCACTTTTTTCTGTGGTATTTTTTGAATAGGCAGATGTTCTGCATTAATTTAAATGAAAAGGTTTTTTCTCTGTTTTAATTGTGTCTAAGCAATGTTTTCCATTTATCTTCTGCTTCAAAACAGTATCAGTGTTATTTTAGTACCTCCATTTTCTCTAAAATACTGATTCCTTGTAATATTTATCTCTTCAATTCACCTGGCAGCTGCTTTTCACGCACACTTACATAGAAGCACTATTTGCAGATTTCTGAGGCACTTATTATGTGATCTGAAAACTCAGCAGCTAATAAAACAGTCAGTTCTGGATAATGATCAGTCCAGAGAGACCATATGGGGACACTGAGGGCACTGGGGAATTTTTACTTCTTATGGAATTGAAAGAAATGGAAAAGTTGGATAACTAATTCTTTGAAACTGCCTGTGATAAATTAGGTGACACTCTGGGAGGAGTTGACAACACTGTGTCATTTCCATTGTGACAGTCAGTTTTGAAGTCAAGCACAAATGACAGAAGAAAACCAGGACACTAGTCTCATATGTACTTGATATGTTTCTGACACATGAATAAATGAACCTGTTTTGAGGGGGGTGAGCTCACAACAGAGAAAACCCACCATTTTTTATGACCTCCAGAAAGACTGAAGCACTCCTAATGCTACTAGTGCCAAGTTTTCAGCTCCTTTTGTTTTCTTGAAGTGCTCTCACCTTCATGTGTTTTTCCATGCCACTCCCAATGGAATGATTTCCTTAGCCCAGAACTCCAAGATCCTTCCTTCTTCATTTAGGATCTGATTCAAAGCCCATTTAAGTCAATGGAAAGACTTTCATTGACTTCAGTGGGCTTTGGACCAGTCCTCACATTCCTTCTGTATATGTGCTTCCTTCCATGGTGCTTGCAGAAAACGGTGTCAGTTTTACATTGTCCAGAAAAAAAGGAGAAATACAAAGGGCCCAATCTACATGGAGGAGCTATCTTGGCATAGCTATAACACAGTATCTATATCTCAGTAGCTACGTGTAGACACACTCTATATTGGAACAAAATTCACTGTATTCTTTTTTTTTTTTTTCCTCCTCAAATGTTAGTCATTCAGCTACGGTTTATGTTGATTAACCAATCTAGGGAGGAGATTCTTAAGATGTTTCTTTTAACGTATTCTTACCGGACCTTAATTTGTGTTTTGGTTATATTCCATGGGGTTTTACGTCTTTTGAAGACTGTGATATTTATGCTCCTGATGAAAAGGAAAGGGATTTGGGAGCCTAAAGAATAGTGGAGTCATATATACAAGTGCATATAATTCCACACCTGGTCAAAGTGGAAATTAAGGTCTCAGAGTGCCAGTGTAGAGGGTGTGAAGTAAGAGGAGGGAGGGTGCAGTGTCTTGCTAATAGGAACTATTATGGACAAGCAGGTAGCCAGAATCTGAGCATGATCCTAGGAATCAGAAAAACCTTCTGTTGGACATAGGCCTTTGCTTCTGGAAAAGCAATTTGGTAGGCTGCATTTGGGGTCAAATCTTTGAGTTTTCACAGTACTGATGATTTGGCCAGAGTTTTTGTGGAAGTGGAAACTCAAGACACCATCCAACAGACTTCAGGAGTGCTATATTCTAAGCGAGAGGAGGGAAATGAACAGTGCATTTATTGATTTCTAAAGTAATTTTGCTATGTTAAAACTGCTTTGGGTCTAAGTAGCACAGCAAATACATCAGTTTATTGGGAGCTATCAATTCCCAATAAACCCAAATAGTCTCTTGCTAGAATTCATGGTCAAGAACTTACGATCATATAAATAGCATCTTTAGTAATTCACATTGCTTTGACTTTTAACATAGTGATACATAGCTTTGAAAAAGAAATGTTTCTGATCCATTATTTCATATTTTTGGAAGAGAAATATGGATCTATACTCTTGATATACAGCTCAGTCATATATTTTTCCCTTATTTCTGCTTCAAAAACTGTAAGATATTTGTATATGAATTTAGCTGAAACTATTAATTTCTCAGCACATACCTGAGAAGAGTGATGACTCAAAGGCAGAATCACAGYGGGTGTCATTACATATACCTACTCATGAAGGAAATATGTATGCATTAGTCTATTAGAGATCTATAAAAAATAGATATAGTAGATATAATAYAAACCATCTTTGATGACTGCCAGGTATTCTATGGTAATGAACTCCCTTTATAAACAAATACTGAGTCACTAGCTTTGATGCTGAAGAAGTGAAGATTATGATGAACTTATGTAACAACTAATTTAATTTTGTCTCATGGCAGTGACTCACCACTTCTCCCCACACAGTGGCTTCTAACCCTCCTATTGTTTTATCCTTGCACAGTACATAGCAAAGAAACTTACCACTTGAGTGTTTGAGTTTTATGTTTATAGAAAACAACACACTGAGGAAATTGTTCCTGAGCAGATTTCCAAGGGCAAGGAGTCAAGATACAACTCAAAAGACATTTTAAGGATGCTGATGTTTCAATTTGAAATAACTTATTTAATGTTGAAAAAAAGTTCTAAGTATTTCCACCTCAATGTAACAATTTCTTCATAAAGTCTCTCTCTCACTTTCACCCATAAGTGAACACACAGTTTTACATTAAAACTCTTAGAATATGCTGAACTGTTGGAGTTAGGAGTTGCACGTCAAGTTCAAGGAGTAAATCATGAAAAATATACCCAGAACAACAGGAAATGTGCTAGAGATTTTCACCTGACTTGTTTGTCACCTGCTGACATTAGAAATCTCAGATACTGGAGAGAGGGTGATAGTCTTTGCTCTGAATGTGACTTACTTTTCTCAGCCAAGATCTCAATATTTAGCTTCAAGGGGTTCACTTGTCTTCAGTGTCTCTCTTCAGTGATATTCTCATTTTCCTGTACTTCACTATATACCTCTTCTCCACATACTGTCCATAGAATTATCCTTCTCTTTTAATTCCCTCTTTTTTCAATTGTTTGGCATCATTTCTTGCCTTCCTTTTTTTGTATTCCTACCTCTGTGCTATAAAATTCTCTGTTGTCTAGCCAGCCTCCTTATCTATAATCAACCATCTCATCATCCCTCAATAAAGTGTTTGAAATAGCAGTGCTGAAATTCTCCCTTTCATCACCACTTAGATCCTTGATGACAAATCTGATTCTTATTTTACTTTTCATTTATTTGCTCTTCTTCATGTAGCATTGATCTCTGTAGTTCTGTTGACAACAAATCTTGATCATTTATCTCTTTCTTACAGGTTGCAGTATTTTGGATTGCCCTGTAATTCTACAATTTCTTTATTTTCTAACCCATCTAGAAATTTCTGGCTCCTCCTGCAACTTGAGATCCTTCTTGTTGTCTTGTTCATAATACTGGCTCTATAGACTTGTGCCCAGAACCTAACTCTGTCAAGATTCACAAAGCTTATCTTCTCTGCCTACGTTTTTTCCCTGTTAGTCATCTTGCCAGCATCAAATTTTCCATATTTTGCTAATAATGATCTATTGTGTACCCTGATAGTCATGTCTTACGCACTGATGACGAGACTCATTCCTTAGACTTCCATTCCCACTCCCCAGCACTGTGTGTGTAGCTCTTGTGCTCATGCTGAAGCATCAGCACCTTTTCCCCTTGTGCCTGCTTCACATGGTGCTCAGTCTGAGCCATGATGTGTTGCGGTTCAGGACGTCAGTGCCATCACTCTGTGCTGCAGATGGGGACAAACACAGCTACTGTACCAAGGACTTCTAGAAGCACTTCCTGCGGATGCTGGTGTGGCCCCTCACCCATCCCATGACCACATACACCTTGTCATAAACTGAAATGAGATGAGATTTATCGCAACAAATTTAAATATTTACAATGCAGATATCTATGTGTGAGCTAGCCACTCAAGACTTCCTTTATAATCACTGGTGAGAAACAGGCACTTCTCAGGCACAATTATTATGACGTATTTTAGACATCTGCAGTAGGATGAGATGACTCATATGCTAGAAATAAGTATTTCTCTTCACTGACTATAAAGAAATTCTGGAAAACTAACTTTCAGATGTAGAACTTAACATTATAAACAGCCATACCTCATCACATGAATTTTATGCATGGAGTCTCAGACTCTGAGGCTGGAGGAGATGACTCTCACTCCGTGCAGCAAGAAAGCCAAGAAGAGTCTGTCCCTGGTTTAAACAAGTGACTCCACTGGAAGCTGAGCCCTTCTGAAGGGCAGGACTACAGTGCTATGGAACAGAGGAAACTGCTCTACATTTCAAGTTGATTTTTTTTTTTTTTTTTTGGTCTATGTCTGATCTTCAGATTTCAACATTGCCTAAATTGTATGAAAAAGGAATACATGCCTTCTTGACATTCAGATTCTAAGGAACTTTGGGGAAAATCAGGAAATCAGGCTTCAAAATTTCTTTCTCCATCCTGCTTTCAAGAGCAGGCAAAGATGTGGTAGGGAAAGTGTTGGGAACCACAGCTCTGGAGTTTAGCCATGTTTATGAAGCATAGCAAAGACTGGGCAAGAGTTGCATGTCATGGAGGGAAATAGTGAGTGCTGAAGGATTATATAGCAGGAACTGTACTAGTGTTTGAGTATTTTCAAAAGGTGTAGAATGCTTACACAGAAACAAAGT
This sequence comes from Apteryx rowi, assembly GCF_003343035.1. Classification (NCBI taxonomy): domain Eukaryota; kingdom Metazoa; phylum Chordata; class Aves; order Apterygiformes; family Apterygidae; genus Apteryx; species Apteryx rowi. The sequence goes on along the minus strand of NW_020451047.1, from coordinate 256,783 downwards.
ATTCTGTTTTGGTGGCTAGGAGGAATCCACATAGCATTTGCATTGAACATTCATTCTCCAGAAATAAAAGGTTTGTTTAGAGAGAAATATAACTTATCTCTATGCTTCTATTATATACTTCAAAACTTGAACTGCAATAAAAGCAGTTACAGATGTATATATCACTTTGTTAACTGAAACATAGGATAGTTTATAACTTCAAGAGTTGTAAAGAGAGATTGCTGCTGATTTGTATAATATCCAGGTTAAATTCTGGTCTCATTAACATCAATGACAAAATACCAACGACTTCAGCAGTGCTAAAATTTTACCCTAAGCTACTTTGCCATGTGCTAATAGAAAAAGATTTGCATCACAGTCAAAAATGAATGCAATCAAAAAAATCTACAGTTTAATGCTTCAAAAATCCTCTTTAATTCAGAATATGCTGTATTAGAATACAACCTGTTTACATACCCCAGACTCAGGAAGATCTCATTAAGTCACACATCTTACAGTTGGGAAAAAAAAAAGATGGCAGTTAACATAATACAGACCTTCATGAAAACAAGCAGAAAAGCCTTTCTTTATCTACCAGTGTCATATGCCTGGTCATGTTAGCTGATACTGGTAAAATATGGGCCCAGTGGATGACTGACCTGCCAAAATTGCATTCACATGTGATGTGTTAGCCCATCCACACTGGTGCTGTCAATAGAGCATCTCAGATGAGATGTGTTAGCGAACAGTTAGGGGCAGTAGTTTTAAACTGCTCCTTAGCTATAACTGGCCTAAGTGAGTACAAAAATGTCTTCTCCCCGAACAAAGACAAAGAGCTTGGCTTAAAACTGATGTTAAAGGTGGTTTTAGCTCACTTGTGTGACTTTGCTTTGAAAGGGATTAGGAACATGCACACCATCACTTGAGATGCAGCTTAAAAACCGGATTCTTATTGTTTCTTAAGCAACAGTTACAGACTTCTAGCTGAGATGCAGTGGATGATTGTGTTAGGTCTTCTGATCCTCACATCTCTGCTCTAGGGCTCGGCTTGTTCTCTTGCCCTGGATGCAGCGCAAAGATGCGTTCTTGATCTCACAGCCCTTCCACTCTCATAACTATGTCAATTTATGTGAGTGAGATGCCAGTCTTAGCCTACACTAGAAGAACTTGCTTGTGAAAGCCAGGTATGCCGGGGAATGTGCAAGTCTAATGCCATGCAAAACTATCTGTGTAGATATCTACTTAGAAAAAGTTAATGCACTATTAAAAAAAAACAAAAACACAAGATCAGACTTGAAAATGTGCTTCCTATTTATTAGGGAAATGGATTAAATGAACACGGTTTATTTGTAGAGCTGTTTGGAYCAATTATTGGAGGTGACTGAAAAAGAATATTGGAGTGTTTGAATGGACTTTTAAACTGTTCTTATTTTTTCCAGTTTTCAAAATTCATGAATATTCAAAATAATAATGAAAAAGTGGTGATCTTCAAATATTCCTGTATTATAAGATTAGATCTGTGCAGAATAGGTTATTTGCAAAGGTTTTTATTAAGGAATGTTCAGAACATCATTATATATTCAGCAATTCATGAGTCAGTCTTACCTCTGTATACTGGCAAGTAATGATAAAAAACTAATTTGAGAGGACAGTGTGACATTTCTTTAATCAGGTATTTTTCTAGCTGTGATAAAGACTGAATTGTTGTTAGCTGTAAAATTAGTGTGCAGTGTTGGAATATTGCATAAATAAAATTCATTTTGCTTTCCTTGGCATCTCTTTTTCTCGCACATTCTTAGTATATTGATTAGAGATTGGACTGTCATTTTATGTTACAAATGAAACAAACACCAAGATTAAAGCCAAATCTTCAAAGGGGCACATATCCAGCAGTATTAGCTTTAAGACCAAGATTCAGAAGCACTCCAGCATGTGCTCAGCTTTAAGCATGGAGTCAAGTGCTTTATTGAGGTCATTAATTGCTGGAGACTAGAAAGTTGTTGCTTTGAATGTATGTTTGTAGACTCTGTGAAAATCAAAATATTTGTGTGCACTTATGACACAAGTTTCAAGAGATCTCACCAAAACCCACAGACTTTTATAAGGCTGATTGTATTCCAAAATTTTTATCACATATGATCTTAAAATATAACCTGTCTCTGTACGCCTTCTCTAATAGCTGTTTTGTGCTGGTCTCCAATAGGTCTTTTCCAACCAGACCTTATGAAGTCAGAGCAGAGGAACTGGGCTGCTTTGCAGAGAGCATGGCATTGCAGCTGAGCTGTATCTGCAGTAATGTGTGGAATGCCTGAATGTGCAGTCGCTGCTCTGGGGAAGCAAGGAGCAGACACCCCCTGCAACGGCTGTCGGAGCTGCAGCCGGCTGGGCAGCCTCGCTGAGGCAAGGGGAGCCGCTCAGCTCCCTGGCCTCAGACCAGTGTGCTAATTATTCATTCACGTCAGGGTATTCGCACAGAGAAAGGGGATACAGTTAGTAATGGATTAGATCAGCTGAAAGTTCAGCAACTTTTTGCAGGAGACTACAATGCAGAAAGTGCTGTTTGATCAGACCACTGGGTTTCATAGTATTCCTTCTTAAAAGACACGTGTATATACTACATTTTGTGTATATTTTATACATACACACACACATATATATATATGCACATATGCACACGCGTATTTGTGTATYGGTGTGGGTGTTGGTTCTGTGCAATTGCTGTCCCCTTTAATACCAATATATAGCATGTTAGTAGTGCCTTTCTTTTGAAAACCCATTTTTACCTTGATGTTCAGCTGCCTGTGAGGCAGTGGGCTTACTCTAGTGAGAGAGCAGACATTTTGGATACTTAAATCACTGACAGATGCTTGTGTCCGATACTGCCTTGGGGACAGCGGATGAAATAAAGGATATCTTGATGCCTTTCTACCCTTCTCCCGTTTTGGAAATGGAAGTAGAACTAAACTTCCCATGGCCAGGTTCTCAAGTGATATAATCCCATGTAGCTGCATCAGTGGCCCTATGTGGACCTCTGTTATGGGCATCTCACCTGGCTTCAGCAAAACATGCCACAGAGTATTTAGTGCCAAGTCCCTGTTAGAAGAGTTTGAGATTTAAGCATAATTATACATTTGTAACTCATTAATTGTGGAATATTAATTCTGAATTTTAGGCCAAATCTACAGGCAGTTGCGACAGTCACATGGACTATCATACTAATCGCAAACAAACAATCTTGCTGATGTTTGTAAATCTAGCACTCAGTTCAGTGTAATCTAGCATTAGTGTTCAGATGAGGCTGAACAGACTTTGTTTTTTATTGKGTTAAATGAAACAGTTTCGTGTATTTCAGTTGCAACACTATTTACTTCCTTTGGGGAAGAGCAGCACAGTGCAGTCTGGCTGGGATCTGTGTGCAAGGTCTGGGCAGCCTGAATTTGCTTATTTAATGTTTGGGTTCAAGATCTGGTCCTTGGCTAGCAACACGGAGGTGAAGGTTGTACCAGAAGTCTTTCCTGGAAGTAACTAGTAGTTTTAAAAGGAGGAGGTTAATAAAAAAAAAACACTTTGCCCCCATTTCCTTAGTCAAGTCTGCTGGTGCCTGTTTGTATTGTTACTAGGCTCCCATATATGCACCACCTTAGCGGTGCTGTTTGGTATCAGCCAGTCAGTGCTAGGTACGTGTTCAGCCTGACTGCTGCTGGAGACATGTCCTAAGCAAGTCCTACCTAAATTATTGCCAGAAGTACTATTTCCTCTATAATACCTCAGTTTAATGCCCCCTTCTTTTCCTTTGGCTCTTCCTTTGGCTCTCAGCCTCTGCCGGGCTGCTGGCTCCAAAGCCAGTCAGCCCAATTTTCATCAATTGGTGCCTGTTCCTCACCTCCACACCCACACCCTAGACCTGATATTTAGCACTGTCATGCCTCATAACTATGCTGCACTGCACCAGTCAGAACCATTTCTACAGGCAGTGTTTTTTCTTTGCTATTTAAATTACTCCACCTTCTAGAAAGTGCCAGGAGAAACTCCCTGGGGGAGAGAAGAGGAACCCAGGCCTTCCTGTCGAGTACTTTACCTCACCTTGATCTCCATCCTCCTCGTGCTGGGGTGGGCTCACAGTGCTCCACTATGACCCACAGCTCCAGGCTCTTCCCCTAAAGGGCTGGCCCAGGGCACACACATCTGTATAGCTTTCTAGTTTAAGGAAGTGTTTATTTTTCATGCTAGCTTTTGTGGATCCCATTCCTGTGTCTGAGTCTCATCATCCATGGAAGGTCTATACTATGGATTTCTGCTGTTCTGCTGTACCTTTCCTAGAGCAAAAAGGTGAGTGAATAAAATCCTCTTTCTGAAGGATTCTTGTTCCTAGCTCTCCTGTGCAAATGCTGCTACCTCCTTCTTAATTCCACAGCTTCTGCCTCAGGGAATTTATTTTGGACTCTCCTCCCCTTTTTGCCAAAGAGCTCACTGTTTCCAAACAAAACAACCTCCCTTCATGACCTCTTCAGTCAGGACATTAGCTTTCTCCTGAGGAATAATGTTACTTGCTTGATAACTAGTCTGTTGCTCTGGTTCATGCTGAGTCTGTCTTGTGTGCCCAGCATGCTACCAGCACCCTTTGAAGAGCAATTAAAAAGTCAGAAGGAGTTAGCGGCATTTATGTTCTAGGAAGTTAAGACCTTAATGGACCAGGACAATTACTCTAAGCCATATTATCCCTACAGTTTGAGCCAGGAGAAGCTTTAAAATGTGTATGTTTTACTAGTGCAGTTCTATGTTAGTCAGAAGTACATGCCTGAGTATTTGCGTGTCCTCTTAATAGCCTTAAATAACCTAACACCCAATCCATGACTTGTTAACAACTTCCTTGGAATAATAAAGGATGAATAAATCACTGTGTTTGGGTAATCATACCATTAACCTTGAAAAGAATAAGAAAATAGAAGGCAGAGCAAGCGTGGCAGTGTCACGGAGGTGAAGGGGGGGGGAGAAGGTTATTGGTATTAGTTAACAGATTTATTGAAGATGGCCATACAGTGTAGTCATAGCAAGCAAATCTTACTGCACATTTGTTAGTGCCTGAGTCTCGGTTTCTTACCACTCCAATGGTTTCTTGTCAGAGGTTCTCTTAACTCCAGGAGAGTAACCTTGAGAGGCATCCCAGCTCAAGGAGAGATTCACTGCTGTGCAGCTCGCTGCCGTGCAGGAGAGCTCAATAAGCTCTAGGCTGCAGCGCTATTTATGGGCACAGAGTTTGACTCATGGTCATACAATATTTGGTGTGGAGATATACCTTTTCGCTGATCTCATGCTGTGTTGGGGAAAATATATCCTTTTGCTGACCTCATGCCCATTTCTGGCCTCACCAGTTGCAACCAGTATCACCTAGTTCCTCCTGGTCAGCCCTGGGCGCAGTCAGTTATTTGCAGTCAGCTGGGGCCTGAGATAAGGTGTTTGGGGGGGGGGGGTAGTTGTGCTTCACCACACTTTGGGCCTGAGATGGGGGGCGGTAGTTGCGCTCTGCCATGCTTTGGGCCTGAGATGTGTGTGTGTGTGTGGGGGGGGGGGGGGTTGCATTCCGCCACAGGCAGGAAGTCCCAAAAGGCTTTGCTACTTGAGAATGTGACACCAATATAACTCAAGGTGTGAATTTATACAGTGAAATTAAAGCAATGCAGAAGGCCACATCCTTTTCCACACCTTATTACAGAAGAACAGCAAGATTTGTTTTGATTTACTTTAAATCATTTAGTCACAGATTAAACTGAATCAAAGTTAAGGTAGTCTTATTCTGAGGTAAGAGAATGAACAAAGACCACTGTATGAGAGTAAAGGATGATTTAAGCTACACTGGTCCAGTCATTTTGTCAATGAGGGTTTAACGAAGGCTAATGAAGACAGACATACATGATGACTAAGCTGAAGCCACAGCAAATTACTTATCTATAGACCTATTCCTTCTTTACTTTTTCTTTGTGTATTCATAATGCTGTTAGCAAAGGACAAAAGATCAAAGGGCAAATAATAGGATTTAGTTAAGTGACAACTAGCAGGACACAGAGAGGGGGGGATAGGAAGAAAGCCTTTCATCGCTTGGCACTGAACACGGGCTGGTTCAGATGGGGGGGGGAAGGGGGTCTCCTGGGYTCCTTTTGGCTTCCTGAGTCCCTTGGAGGTCGGAGAGATGGTCCCGGATCTTGGTGCAGAGCCATGGAGTCTCCCACTGAAGTCTTCAGGAACTCCTGGAAAGACCCTAATATTCATTTCTAGGTGTTCTTAGCTATAGGACTAGGTAGGGAGTACCCTGCTGGCAATCTGTCTATTCAGTTTGCACTGTTGTTTTCTAATTTGCTGTCACCATTGTTGGTGCTCACAGTCTGCTTTCTCCAGACATGTCCTGGACACTTGTGTACTCTTTGAAGATTAACAGGTTCTTTGCATAGTTCAGCTATCTATTTCCCCAAGCATACCAAAAACTATTTTTTTGTTTGGGACAGGTGGCTGATCATATTTCACCTATTACAGCAGAAAGTCAGTTAAAGTTCATGGGCTTATTCTAACAGCTCTGCTAACTAGGCCTAACTCGTGCTAACTGATAAAGGTAGCTGTTACAGGTTAACCACTAGATTTCATTTATATTTCATATTTATAAAGCAATTTCTATTTTCGTTACTAGGCTTTGCAGGATTTGTCTAGACATGTAAAATAATATGTGAAAGTTTTCAGAGCTAACCAAAATACTCTTACTGCATCATGTTCATCTGACTTCATTTGATGATAACTCAGTCTGAGGGGGGCAGCACTGTGGCTTAAATGGATCGATACACATGAGGGACTTGGGTGGTCAGAAGCTGATTTTTTTTTTTCTCTTATTTACCTGCTTAAGAGCCTTTAAAGAAGGTATATCTTCCTGTATTAGCAACTTGTTTCCTATGAAATGGTGAAAATCCATTGAATGAAGTTCTATTTTGTGACGTATCGGGAGGGAGGGGAGAAATCCTAGCGCTCTTAAAGCACTAAAATATCACCATGAGTTTTAAAAGATTAGAGATGAAAGGAGTCTTCCCTCAGCTGCAAACTTCCATGACCTGTACTTTTTCCCCCCCTCTAACAAGTTCTGGTATATCAGTGTTAAATACCTTTGGAGATGGAAACTTCACTAATTTGATCCTTCCCTCTGCTGACAGATGACTCTGGATAGCACTTTCCCCCAGCAGGGAGTTAAAGCAGCAGCTGAATGGAGGCTGTTTTCTGCATGTGAATATGTGGAAAGGGGGATGACTCACAGCCTGCTTAGAAGTGCAACAGCAGTGGAGAGAAGCTTCTGGTCATCACCTGTGCATCCACAGCGAGGGTATTCTTGGCTCTGTAGCTGCTTTTCCTCTTCCTGCAGAGCTCCTGATCCGTAAGAATGAGTTTCTGACTCTTCTTGAGAAGGAATTTCTGCAACATATGAAATTATGTGTTACTTACGCAGTTTTCTTCCCCTCTGTTTGCAAACTGCAGGTGACATGAAGTTAGAAGCTTGTATCTTTAATCTTTTCAGATCCTTAAAGGCAAAATCATTAGAAATCAGAAGTGTTTGAGAAGCAAACCTGCCATTCCACTCAGCAGAGGCAGGGGATCACATCTACCTGTACCAAGAGACTGCATAAACAATAACTGAAAGGAAGTTTCAAAACATCAATCAAATATTGCAAGTTATTGAGTATTCTCTGTATTATTGGAACATTTTAGTAGACTGTTAAAAAGTTAGGAGAAAAGCAGTATTTGTACTGCCGGTAGCTGAGAAGGACTGGACTACTGTGGTGAGGTTTGTGGGCTGTTATGGGATTTTGTGGATTTCCTTTAAATTGGTCCAGCTGCAGCAAAATAAGTTTATATTAATGAAATAAATATTATTTGGAATGACCTATACCACCCAATGCCTTCCAGTAATTCTGACTGGTAAAAGCTAGCACAATGGAGAACAATAGTATCCCACATAAAGTAGAAAATAGAAAATATGTACAGATTTCTGTTGGCTGCTAGCAGTTACAGACTATCTTTGCATGGAGTTTATCTGAAGGGTAAACACAGTTAACCTTTTACAACAAATGCAGCTATTATCCACAGACTCTCACTGCAAATTCATGACTTCTCAGCAGTTAATGTCTTGTGAATGCTCTTTTTTTGGGGTGGGGGTGGGGAGGAGAGGATGGAGAGGAACTGGAGTATTCCTTTAAAGCTACTTAACTTTGTACTTAGATTGGGTGATGAAATTTAGGTCTGTTCCAGTGACGTATTTATGGGTAAGTACATTACTTAGAGATGGAAGTGATAAAGTGAATGAAATACTTTCATTGACTCAACTATATTGCTGTTAGCTTCACAAACATTCTCATTCAAATCTCCGGTTCCCCTCTCTGCTGGTGCTGATACAAATGATCTCTCATCTTTGTACAATATCATGAAGCTTCTTTGTATACAGTAATTTACTCAGTCAATCTCCCAGTCCCACACTCAACAGAAACAGAGAAGATCAAACTATCATGCATATAAAGTAGAGTTTGGTTGGTTGGTTTGTTTGTTGTTTGCTTTTAATTAAAATACAGGAACAACCTTTGCATATATCATTTGTGGAAATCTTGTTGTGTTTTCTTTAATTAAAAAAATATGAAAAATAAATCTATTGTGTATAAGCTAAGATACAGTAGTTTGTCATAAGGAGAGAATAAATCAAATTGTATTCAAGTATTCTTCAAGTCTGGTCTTGCTTAATGAATCGCAATTAGATTCTTTCATTAAGGGAGAGCATTGTGGCTAGTAGTTTCCATACCATGTATGAACCGGATTTTTGAAGTCTGAGGAGTAGCAAAACCTCTCCTTGGAGTATATGTATACAGGTCTAGCAGATCTGTCTCTTGTTTCTCTTTCCAGAGTGCTAATAGATGTTTATGGCCCAGCACAGCTAATTCTGTAAGATAACCTGTGTGCTGGCACCTTTATATTCTGTCCTGAATAATTCTAACAAAAAAAGGCATCCTAGCAATAAATATATGTAATCTGCATATCAATAAGGGCTTGAGTAATGGGAAGACTCTCAGTGACTTCAGTGGGAGTTGCCTTTAGATTTAAATCAAGAAGCTTTAGTAAGACTAATTAGATTGTGACTCTCAGAAGTTGCTAGTTTCTGATATTTGAATATAAAATGAAGGCGTACTGTAATAGGCTCGAAGGAGAAAACGCTCACAGACTTTGTGTTTGAGTGGTTACAACTTGGAATAGATACATGGAAAAGATTGTTTGAGAGCCCCTGGTGGCTGCAGCAGGCCACAGCATGAAAATTTGATTGCATCTAACTAGCTGTTGATTATTTCTGACCTATGACCTATTCTTTTCCTATTAGGTATTATCTATGCGTAAATGATTAAAATGGGGAGACAGTACCCACACCTGAATGGCTAGAGGCTGTTCAGATTAGATCCGAATCCCTCAAACTGTGCTACCACATTTCATTAATGCTGTACAATCTGTTTAGTTGATGACATTATGTTTTTTGTCATATTAAATTTCTCAAAGCTTTATTTGTCTGTTTTAAATAAAAATAAGAACTGGTCTAAGCCTTCTGAGAAAGATCCCTAGAAGTCTCAGTTTTGAAGTATGAAAAAGATGAGGTAATTTAAAAAGAAAAGAGAAGAAAAATGTTCTCACTTGTCTCAGGGTATTCTCTTTCAAGGAAAAATGCCAACAAAGGTGATTCCCATTTAATTTTCAGCTTATCTTTGCAAATCTGAAGCCTCAGCTGTGAGGTCTTGTTATGTATTTATTTTATAAATATTTTATGATTCATTCAGTCAACATTTTGTGAGAAGACAGACATAGACTGAGATCAACAAGTCATTGTATCTGGCATAATTTTTTCTAACAAAAATTGAGATTTGGCTCAAATGAAACAATTAGTTGAAATGGAGGTAAATATATTCAAAATAAAAATGGTGAAAAATGCAAAGATTTCAGTTAGATATTTTAAAAATCAATAATTCACTATTTCATGTAGAAATAACATTTCATTTTGGAATTTGCTGTGCTTTATGACATCTAAAAATCTTGAATGTGTTTTAGTCCAATAAAATATTTTGTTCAAGTTAGAATTATTCTTTTACTGTTTAGTGTCCTGAATATTCTTGTATGAATTCTCCAGAAGCATGTTTTGAGTATCTAGTCACTCTGGCCAAATATTGTTATTTGTGTTTTCCAGCGTCGTAAGCTCTCCCATCCCTGCAACAAGGTAATGGACAACTGCGACAGATACTGGCTGGATGGGGCTGACCAGAGCTTTGGCTCCATCTGAATCTCTGACTTAGGTTTTGACATATTCAATAATCTTCCACCTTTGCATCACTGTCCATTATACTGTGCTGAAGACAGCAAGGAGAAGGAGCTGCCGGGGCCTTGACGGTGGCTGAGGACTAGCGTCATGACATAGCCAGTGGGGACCCAGGGAGGAGCACCCTGGCCATTGCTCAGAAATGCTGTGCAAAGTGACTGTTATAATTGCTGTGCTGTGGCATTCTTCTGGGACAGTGAAAAACAACTGCATTTTAGCTTTTCAAAGCCGCTAGCAGGAGTGAAAGGGAAGCAGCATGACCAACTGCAGTTGCCCTGCCCTCCTGCATATTTGAGCTGCAGCATCCATGCACAATTCCCTCTCTCCCTCCACCACTATTAACTTTAATTACCATGGTGAAACAACGTATTACACAGGCAGCTGCACGTTTCCCACTTATTAGTCATAAGGTTCCCTCAGTAACAACCCCGCAGGAATGCAAGTATCAAAGGCAAGAGTACTTGCAGAGTGTCTTAATGCAGTTTGTGTAAACYAGGCGAGCAGCCAAAACTTAACTTCTGCCTGAATTTTCCCTTTAATTTTAACTTAAACCAAAGCCCCAGGCTCCATTGCTTGTTTCTTTGTTTTCTCCCTACAAGAGTCTTTGCCACTCCTAAGCATCCTTCAAGCTCACTTAAGGGCAAAGCTCTTGGGTACTCTGCACCACAGCTAAAGCTCTGCTTTCAGCTCTTAGCAGGAGCCAGCAGAAGTCTGACATCTCTCCAAAGTGATTTACAACCCTAATGTTATGCCATCAGAAGACTGAAACTTGTGGCAAAAAGCAATCTTAAAATAAGACCATGAATTTCTCTGTGTTTTGTCACATTGTGGATCTCTGAGCACAGAAGCAGTGGCGAAGGTCTCTCTGAAACAGAGGGGCTATGTGTCTCCTGGCACGTGACATGGGAGCATGTGTGGTGCTGGCTAGTGTCGGGGGGAAAAGAGGGTCAAAGTCCCTTTGCCAGCCCTTCTGCCCTTGAGAAGCAGTGCTGTGATCCCATCCCTGGCAAACACTGTCCAGAAAATGCAAAAACACAGGCATGTGAACACGTTTGCACTAGCCTGCACTGCTCAGGCTAGTGGTGGTAAAGAGGAGAAAAAATGAGGGATGAAAGCAAGCTACTAAAGTTCTCACTGAGGAACAGGAACTATTGGGCAATCACAGAAATGAGGAGCATAGCCTGGAGCCCCTTTGAGCCTTACATTGCTTTGATCATTCTGTTGCTTCATTTCCTCATATTAAAAAAAAAAGAAGCAAAAAAATCATTCATATTCGTTTTCACTTGCCCCTTTTTCTTCTCTTCCAACTCCCTTGCCTATGATACCAGACTGAGCTATAGGCTTGAGTGCACTGATGATTTTTTTTCCATTCCAAAACACTTTCTTAGAAGTGACAAAGTAGCAATTTTCTAACTTAATTTTCTAACTTAATTTTCTTAAGCCTCCCCATATATTTGAAAAGACACCATTAGAATCACAGACTGTCAGATCTATTATATAGACGAATGTATTCTTTGCTACAGAAGCTTTTATTTTTCCCCTTCAGCATGTCTTTATTTTTTATTTTTCCAAATTCATTGTGTAGGGATGATTGTCAGAATGTGCTGACTAACAGCAATACCTAATGGATGGGTGCATGCCAGCATGCCAGCAGTTCTAAATTTGAAATGATTTCCAGCTGTCTTTTCTGGAATATGAACAGTACCTGCTTTTCTTCTCTATATACTGTATTTCAGACTCTTCCCTGAGCAGCCCAAATACACTCCTTAAGAAACTGGATGAACAGTAAATCTTCAAATTCACTTTTACATGTCTCAGTTAAGTCAAAGTTTTATGTAATTGCTCAGAAATTATTTTCTTAGAATGAATATGAATCTTGAAGAAAATGACTCTGTCCAAAGTCCACTTGTCTTTCAGTTCAGTCCATTTACATGGTGTGGGGCCAAGAACCTCTTAATATGCTGATTGTTGACTAAGACATCAAAAAAMAAACAAACAAACTTTAAAATGGTCCAAGAATATAGTCAAATCAACAGAACAGTACTCTGAATCTGAGCAGATTTTTTCCAAGAAGAAATTCCAGACCAAAAGAAACTCAGTTTTCTCAGCATGACAGGTCAAGTGAAAAATGCTTCAAAAAAATAGAGTTTCCTTTGGTCACTTTCTAAAGTGGGAATGAACAACAACAACAACAACATCTAGAAAGCAAATGCTTCTCCAAAGAAAATGATCCTTTAATATAGTAGACTGGATATTCTTTGTCTGGAAATTGAGTGCTCAGTAGCAGGTCCTTTGGGTGATTTGTAGCTAAATTATCAGGAGAGAGTACTGATTATCCTATAAAGCCCTGCTTTTACATAGAGGACAGAGCCAAAACTTGGGTCTCAGTGAGTTCTGCAAAGGCACAAGTATATCCATGCTGAGATGAAGTTATTATCCAACCTCTATAGCAAATCAGTTGAATTAAATGGGCAAGTCATCACTTTCCTTGATTTTTCTTTCTCAAAATTTCTCAAAGTTCTTATAATTGTAAGTAGCCATTAATATTTATATATAACCACAAATTAGGCAGGAGCATTCTTTCCTTTTTCTGAAAGACTTGCTGGTGTCACGTGTCTACCCTGCAGCCAAGATTATGATTGTAGCATGGGAATCAGTGACAAGGTAACCATGGCAAGATGGAGTTCCAYGTGGGCAGCTCTTCCGAATACATACTGAGGTCTTCAGCATGTCTTTATAAAATTCTGGGGTAGCCTAGGAAGTGCTTCTGGTAATGGCTGTTAGATCCGTATCTTCCGAAGCATGAGGAGTGTTTCAGACTCTGTATCAGGATACATAGATATGGAGGTTTTCTTTCCACAAGAGGTTGTAGAAGTAATGCACTAAAATGGAAGTTGGATCAAAAGCCTGTCCACTCTAGGGAGTTTAAGTTATGAAGTGAAAGCCCTAGCACATGAGCTACCCTGTAGTGTCTGCAGCCTTCACTGCTTCCACACAAAATATAACTTTCTAAACAAATAGCTGGCTGTACATGAGCTGGAGAGAGGGCAGCACTTTTTCCAGACTTGGGAGAAGCCAGGGGAGGGCTTAGGAAGTTAACAGAAACAAATTTAAATCTTACAAAGATGTGGGAGGAGGAAAAAATATTGTCACTGAGCTTCCTGAGCTGTAAAAATAGCCAGGGGAGAGTACAGTAACTGGGCAGGAATTTAGTTAGGCACCTCAGGTGGTATCTGCATTAGGTGTCATTGAGGACCATGAACTCCAGAACCACTTTCCTTGTTTCCCAGTTGGGGATGCTGGTGTAACTGACAGGAGGGGAAGTGCAGTGTCAGGAAAATCACAATAGGAAGCCTAGAGCCTTGCTCCTCCTGGAACACTTGAAACTTAGAAAAATTTTCAGGGAGTGAGCCCCATCTGTGGTGAACCTTTCAATTTTTTCTCAGCACTGTAATCTGGATGCCAAACACTCCACTATTTGTCTAAAAGAGTTCCTTGTCCTTACTGTTTTTGACATTGCTGCTTCGTAAGGATATAGGTGTTCACATGCTGGATCAGACGAAGCCCATAAAAGTTATTATTCTGTCTCCAGCAGAGTTGCTGACACAGTAGAAGCTCAGGATGTACCAGAAACTCCCATACAGATAGATGAGGAAATAACCTGCTTCTTTCCCACTTAGAAAATCTCATACTGCTTGCTAGGATTAGGACAATATTTTTATCCTGGAAAGGTGGGTGCTTCTATCATCCTTGCTCTCTTCATTACTGTTATATATGTAAAACACTCTGTATTTAATGAATACAAATTTTATTTCAATCAAAATGTCTCCATTCCTAGTTCAGTAATGCTTACAGTCTTGACCCAGTCACATCCCATAGCAATGGATTCCATGTTTACTGATGCATTATGTCAACATTTAATATCAAGAGAAAAATCTACTTGCTGGGCAGTGCAATACAGCTGTACAGCTGTAACTGAATAAAAGACATGCAGGACAGTCTAAAAACCGTCATTTTCATATTTACATTGAGTGTGTAAGTTACATCACCTTTTATTTTGCCACCTATTCTCCCAAATGTATGTGTGAAGAAAAGTAATAACTCAATTAGTAGGCTCCTGCAGCAGTATAAATGGATCTCTTTGTTCATAACTATTGTAAGAGATCCATCCCTTTTTTCAGCAAAGTGGGACTGCCCTTGACTAGTAAGCAAATATTGTGCTGAATTAAGCACCTCTGCCAGAAAGGTTTGTCTGCCACAGCTCATCTATCTGTCACACACATCATCAAGTATTTTAGATTATTTTCTGAAAGTGGGAAGACAGACCCACTTTTTCCCTTATCCTACCTCTTTTTAATGCCTTATTTTGATTTCACCCTCTCTGTTTGTATACTGTATGGAACTAATTGACACTAAATCTCGCTGGAACAATGGTTGGCTTGGCTCAGGTCACCRCCTTCTGAAAACTTGGCTCTAAAGATCTCTCCAACTTATCTAATTACTTGTGGCTAGATTAGTAGTGCACAAGTGATGTTACTGCTGCACTTTCATCCTCTGCTGTTCAATGCTGCAAATGCATGATTTCTTTACTGATGGGATGCCACTTGTGAAACAGTTGGGCTGTATGTGATCCTAGTAGTATAACTAACTGAATGGTTAAACTTGTCTTTAAATTAACTGTAGAGGGAGTTTATTTAAATCAAGAATGCTCTAAGACCTCAAAATGTAAGGATTCTGCTATGTCAGATGCTGTCATTAAGGCACATATTCCACTCCCACCTGTAGTAGAATGGGTTGGGAATACGGAGAGTTCCTTTAAAACACCCTTATGCATCCTGTACTGAGATGCATGCTTTCCCCAAAGTGTAATTTAGAGCACCCTTGAGAAACCTTTAGAGACTATAGCCTGTACTCCATTCACTTGGGAAGCACATAATAGCTGCATTTTCCTGCAGCTAGCTCCAGTATCCTCCACTAGAAGCTAGGAATTATTTTGATTTCTACCCCTGAGAACAGCTGTCTGTGTGCTGTAAAGATACTTAAATAAAAGATTGTTAGGGAGCCAAAATGGCATGAAGTGAAGGAAAGAATGACTGAGAGTTGGGCCATAGTAAGGACTCATTTCTTGTCCTGAAGAGTTTATGGTAAAGACTGTGCCTAACCAGAAAAGAAATAGGTATAAAGCATAAGAAATCAACTGGAAGCCATGTAAAATATAAAACTGCTTGTCATGTGGTTAAATACATTTAGCACATTCTAGTATTTTAAGACTTGGAATACACAAGGGAAACAAAGAGGCTGCCTTTGTTCTCTCACCGCCAAGGACTGCTCCCTTCTGCTACCATATATGTGATGGTTTCAGAAAAGGAAAAAAAAAAAAAAAAAGCAGTAAGCATTTCTCAAGTATTAGCGATACCAAAAAAAAAAAAAGTTCAAAAACATAATAGTTTGCACATTTATGCATCTGACTTTTGCAGAAAGTGCTCTGGTAAGCAAAGCTATATAAGGGCCTACACCAACAGAAACATCCTGTTTTGCAGAGGTTCAGGGTGAGCAAAGTGTTGGATGAAATTTCCCTGTAAAATAACTATTTACTTTCTATTTCACATTATCTTGTTAACTGAAAGCTATTTATAAACATTGACTATGACTGGAGCTCATATTGACCTGTGTCTTACAGGCTTTGTATTTTCACTGCTTTTTATATTTTCAGTGCTTGCTAAAGCAGTTCAGGCTAATGCTTGCCACAGAAAAGTATCTCCAAAAAATGTCAGCCTGTGGTACTTACCTGAGCCAGGCTTCTGAAGAGATGCCCATGGCAGATTGCCAGCCAGACTCTCAAAAACCCTACAATCCAAGGTTGTAGACACTCAATAACTGTGTTTTTCAGACTCTACTGTAAGCTCCTAAACATTTTCCAGCATTGTTGTAGACTCCTGCAGGGTGAATTTAAGTATGCTGACAGTAGGCTTGCTTTCTTAGTTACTGTTTGTGGATCTCTTATTAAAAGTTCACTGATCCTCATATAACTGTCAGTCACAGATTGAAATCCATTAATCTGGAAGTCTGTAGGTCTGTCTTGGATTTGTCAGCCTTACAGATATGTGAGAGTATGCTTTATCACTAAACAGGATGTAAGGATTAAAAATTGCATTTGTTTATCAATAGCGATTTACATTAATAGAACATCATTCCCATTCTGATGTGTCATTAAGGTTATATGTAGCATTACCAGTCCTTCTCAGCTGCCCTCACTGGCTCATTAGATTCAGCTGTTAGGACTCACGTGCTCTAAAAAGTTCTCAGAGCTGTATCGGTGCTTCTGTGACTGTTGCAGTTAGAGCATAGGACCTCCCAACACAGTTGTGCTAGACTCTTGCTCCTTTTCCAGCCCGAAGTGTAATCACTGTCCTTTTCCTCCTGTGTCCTGTGAATTCGCACTGGATTATCACATTCAGAAAAACACTTTGTTTCCTTCCCCTACTTTCTCTCAGGTTCTTTCTGTAGCATGTTAATTGCTTGCCTCAATTAAAATATGCTTTTAGGTTTTCTCCCGCTTTCTCCTGCTTACAGCCTCTTTAAAACACAATGGTATAGCTATAAAAAATTATATGCCCTGAGAAATGTTAATTCTAGGAGCTTTTTAAAGATATACAAAGGTTTTCCTTCCTCTGAATTTCCATGGACTCTACAGACTCCAGTCTACAGTCGGCACACAAAAAAAGACTTGTTTGAAATGGCAGTTGCCAAGAGACTGCATCCTTCTCTCCCAAACACACATATGCACCATTGGTAAGACTTGAGAGAGGCTCACCATAGCCCCAGTAAAAGGCCAATCTACTTTCTTTAGTGCCACCTCTGGTAACTGTGCCCCCTTTCAGGGATCCTTTGAGCAGGTAGACCCTTTTGCAGGGTTTAGCTCCATTTCCCTCATGCTCCAAATGTGAGACTTGACAGAGCATCAACAACAACAACAACAACAACAACAACAACAAAGGTTTTCTGCAAGGTTCTGCAAAGCCAGGTACTCTCTGGAAAGACACACGGGAAAGAATTTCCTAAGATTTAGGAGTGAGGTGGAGTTTTTTGGGTAACTTAGCAGGGTTCAGAGGCAGCCATCTGCCTAATCAACTGTGGCACCAATGCTGATTTTCGCTTTGGAGCCAATGCCATACTTTCAAAAGCATCCACCAGAATATAAGCCCTCTGTTTTTCAAAGAGGATTGCACTATTAAGAGTCAGGTTTTTAAAAATGTATTTAGGGACTTAAAAGTGCAAATAAGACACCAAATGAGATTAAGACCAAAAATGTAACTCCTGGGGGATAATCACAGTAGATAGCTGTCTACAAATTTGTGTGCCTCCAGGTGTTTAAACCAGCTTTGAAAATGGGAACAGTGACGCTTATGAAAATATCACCTTTTCATTTAAGCACACCTTCACTGAACACAATGGTACTCCATGTGAGTTTAGGTGTCTGGTTTCACCGCATTTAGATTAAGCCTGTGAGTCTTTAGTCACTTTTATAGGGCTAAGCTGAAGTACATTGTAGGGGTTATCACAGCTCCGTCTTGCTGCTGGCCTCCTGTACATATGACCCATTTTATTCCAGCATTCACATTTGCGAGGCTGCGTGGAAAGTTGGATCAGGGAACTGATCCCGCTGGAAAAAGAAAAGAAAAGAAAAGAAAAGAAAAGAAAAGAAAAGAAAAGAAAAGAAAAGACCTGTTTTCAGCTGGATATGACCCCGTTCTGAGCCGTGCTGTGGCTGCAGGGATGCTAGGAAGAGGCTGAATGAACAGCCGCGGTGAGTTGGCAGGACAAATCCACTTGGAAGTAGTGCAGCTTTCTGCTCGACTGAAGTGCCCATGGGGAGCCAAGCACCAGGCCCAAGCACCAGGTATGCACAACTGTGTATCTGCAGTAGTCCTTTGGTCATCAGACTGGGGGACTGGCTGGAATATACTGAAGGTCCCCTTCTAGTTCACACACTCAGGTTTCCTTCCCATGGCAGTCAAGACATGGGGAATAATAAGGTGCAGTTTCAATTTTCACTCTGAGATGGGATCAAAATATGTCCGGTGGTGCATGCTGAGACCTGTAAGCTCTTGTTTTCTCTGTTTTGTAGAGCTTTTTGCAGGGTTTGACTGCTTCAGGTACTCTGGAGATCAGCTGTACAAGGTTGGGCTTCCTTACTGGGGAAACCAGAAAGAGTTAAATAAAATCCTCTCCYTTAATTATTTATTTTTAATTAACATATCAAGGACAACATCAAAATATGGGGAGAGGTAAGCAGGCATATTTATTTGTCATAGTCAGACTTGGTGCATTTGAAGTCTGTGAGATGGACTTCACGTCCCACGCACCTGCAGGCAATGGCTAACACCTCCTGGCTCATACATAAAGCCTTCATTATCATGTCTATACTCTTCACAGTGAGCGTTAAAGAAATCCCTAATGCTCCTGTGGCTCCAAGCAAAGCTTCTAAGGCTGGTTAAGTTAATATACCCTAGGGAGGGATGATGATGAATTTGCACCTTTCTCTATATTAAGACATCTGTGGTGGATTTACTGGCAGAGGAGAGAAGAAGATGACCTGATGTGGTATGAATCGTCCTGTGCCACACGGTGCATTTGTGGCTTCCTGGCTGCACAGCCCTTCCATTCAGACTGGGGTTGTATCTGCCCTTTGGGTAAGCCAGAGATCATAATTTATGGGCTGCCTTAATTAGCACTTTGCTGTCAGAGCGGTCCGTCAGTACATGGACATCCTCAGGGTGCTGTAGGGCCAGCTGTGCTGATCCTGAGTTTGCAGAAGACACATGCCAGGATACTCCTGCAGGGGAGAGCACTTGTGGCAGCTTCTGGCAGGTTTCTCCTGCCTCAGCTGGTGTGAAAGGGGCAACAATGAGGTGCAAATGCTTCACTCTGGAAGAAAAATCCTTCGTACTTCTTCACCCATGATGATGAACAGGAAGAAGTGGAACTTATGGCTCTAGTTCAAGTGGTGATTTTGATGGAAGAACATTTTTAGGCAACCAGGCTGGCTGGTTTCTGCTCATAAACTGGAATGGGTGCCTGTGTGTGCCATAGTTTTCTAAAAAGAGGCCCAGTGCATATTCAAGCTGCAGTGCAGAGTAAATACAAACACATGAAGAGCCTTAACAGTGGCTTGCCTGTCGATGTACTAGGAACTAGCAGCAGTATAAATGAGCTTGGCTTTTCATGCTGCCCGCAAGTGAATTGTGTCTTTCATAGGAACATTCTCATTAAATCAAAATGATCACAGAATCCCAAATAGACATATTATTGCCTCACTTCTAGGCCCAGAATCACTGTAGTCTTTTCTGGCACTCTAATTTTCACAGTTTTTAATGTAAAAAGTAAACAAAATAACTAATTAACTCTTAGGGTGTGTACTTTGCTTTTTATCATTCCATCTTGGCTGGCCTGTCACACAATTGCGCTTACACTGCTTGTCCAGTACTCCCCCTCTCTGAATCTGAATTCAGATTTAGTGCTACCTCCTCCAAAGCCCCTTTACTAGCACTGTCACAAAATCAACACCCTAGAGCCCAGAAGGAAGAGCTTGCTCTTCCCCGCTACCAAAAATGTCAGAATTGCTTTTGGTTTCTCTCCTATTGCTTATACTAGTTTGCATGGCTGGACTACTGTTGTAAGAGGTGGAAGCAGTTAAAGACACTTTGTATAGTAGTTTTCTGACCTTCCTGATATGCTGCAGCCTTTGGAAATTCTGCTTTGTGCTATTTGCTGTGACATCAAAGTGTACTATTGCAGAGCTTTGTGGTGTGTCATTGCACGACAGAGGAGAGCCCCTATTTTTAATTAACTTGAATCTTATTCATTGTGCAAATCCTGTGAGCAACTAGTTTCTTACATGTCTTCACAGGATGCTTCTGAGCTCTGAAGGTTGTTTTTTTTTCCCTTAAAGACCATGAATGGGAAAAAAAAAAAATCTCCCAAATACAGTCCACAGAGTGCGAACACGAGCTTAAGGCTTAAGCCTTGGCCATTCAGTGGAGGAAGCATATTTCATCTTTCCCCCGAGGAATGACTCTATATTTAGGAAGAATACACTGGATTTATTTAGTTACTATTTGAGTTCAGATTCGTGGCCCCACTCTCCTCTCTYCTCTCCTCAAAAACAAATTCTAATAAATAGACTGAGAAAGCACTCTGTCTCTGAGCCAGGCATTTATTTACTCGGTGGGAGTTAATGAAGTTCCAGTTGATGGAGCTCCACATTGAGGACATCGGTTCTTTCTGCTAACAGCACTGCAACTTCTCACTTTGTCTGTGCTTATGCTTCCATCCCTTGAGTTACATTCTTGCAAAGCCTTATACAGGCACGCTTGTGCTCGTTTGAAGCTAGCTACATTGGTTGAGCTTTGCAAGTAAAAAATCAATACAAGCCAGGCTGAAATTGATTTGAAAGTGTCCCTGCAAAAGAGACACCCTAATTTAACTGACTTTAAGAATTGCACTTTTAGTTACACTCCCTGTGTAAGTCAAGAATCTAGTGAACAAGACTACAAAGAATTAGGTGACTAAATTCTCAATTCCGTAATTCCAATACTCAGAAATTCTCAGCAAGCACAACAAAAACTTTTATGGAGTGGATATCAAAGGCTGCATTTTTAGGACCTTATCTGTATAAATTTTCAGCAGACACTGTCCTAATCCCTGGAGGTTGGGGGGAAGATTTGTGCATGAAGGGCAATGCAGCTGCACCGCTGCATTTGTTTGACTGTTCAACAGCCACATAAGCTTGGGCACATGTACCTCTTTGGGTGTACCATGAGTGCAAATGTCAGAGAGCTTTCAGCAGCAAATCTGGTGYTCCTGCAAAGGCTGAGAGAGAAGAGGGAGAGCTGAGGGGATGTTGATGTGATGCCAGGGATGGGGGGGCACATGGAGAGGCCAGTAAGAGAGTCTGGCTGAAGGAGGGAGGTTGCTGAAATTCAGGGAGGTCCTGAATTTGTGTTTCTACCTGAAACGCAGGCAGAACCACCACTCTCCACTCAGCACACTCTCCCTAGAAAGAAACAAGAGTTGTGGATTTGAGCGCAGCTAACAGAGGCAGCGAACAGACACAGCAGTTTGCGCAGCAGTGTTTGGGCTCTGACTAGAACTTGAGGATCTTGTTGGAAGTTGTGGGCTTTGTGAGGATCCCCAAGGAACTAGAAGGTGATTGCTGTGAACAGGAAAGGGGAAGCTAGGCAAGGACAACTGCAGGAGGCCTTGACTTCTCCTGGGAAAAGCTCTAGCTAGGAGCGGCTGCTGCTAATGAGCTCTCTTGGTTGCCCTGACCAGAGGGAGTTGGGGCCTTTGATCCAGGTGGCCCTTGATTAGGGCAGGTCAAGCACCCTCTTAGCCAGTGCTAGGGAGAGGCCTATATAAGAGCCAGGCCTAGAGTGCAGCTCCCAGAGGTAGTGAACAGATGCAGCAGTTTGTGTAGCAGGGTGCATGAAGGTACAGAATCACAGAATCGCTGAGGTTAGAAGGGACCTCTGGAGATCATCTAGTCCAACCCCCCTGCTCAAGCAGGGTCACCTAGAACACRTTGCACAGGATCGTGTCCAGGCGTGTTTTGAATATCTCCAGAGAAGGAGACTCCACAACCTCTCTGGGCAACCTGTCCCAGTGTTATTGCTAGGCCACTCTCCATTATCTTTGAAAGGTCATGGAGAACAGGAGAGGTGCCTGAAGACTGGAAGAAAGCCAGTGTCACCCCAGTCTTCCAAAAGGGCAAGAAGGAGGACCCGGGAAACTACAGGCCAGTCAGCCTCACCTCCATCCCTGGAAAGGTGATGGAGCAGCTCATCCTGGAGGCCATCTCCAAGCATGCGGAGGACAAGAAGGTGATCAGGAGTAGTCAGCATGGCTTCACCAAGGGGAAATCATGCTTAACCAATCTGATAGCCTTCTMTGATGGAATGACTGGCTGGGTAGATGAGGSGAGAGCAGTGGATGTTVTCTACCTAGACTTCAGCAAGGCTTTTGACACTGTCTCCCATARCATCCTCATAGACAAGCTCAGGAAGTGTGGGTTAGATGAGTGGACAGTGAGGTGGATTGAGAACTGGCTGAATGGCAGAGCTCAGAGAGTTGTGATCAGTGGCACAGAGTCTAGTTGGAGGCCTGTAGCTAGTGGTGTCCCCCAGGGGTCAGTACTGGGTCCAGTCTTGTTCAACTTCTTCATCAACGACCTGGATGAAGACACAGAGTGCACCCTCAGCAAGTTTGCTGATGATACAAAACTGGGAGGAGTGGCCGATACACCAGAGGGCTGTGCTGCCATTCAGAGAGACCTGGACAGGCTGGAGAGGTGGGCGGAGAGGAACCTCCTGAAGTTCAACAAAGGSAAGTGCAGGGTCCTGCACCTGGGGAGGAATAACCCCATGCACCAGTACAGGTTGGGGGTTGACCTGCTGGAAAGCAGCTCTGCAGAGAAGGACCTGGGAGTGCTGGTGGACACCAAGTTAAGCATGAGGCAGCAATGTGCCCTTGTGGCCAAGAAGGCCAATGGTCTCCTGAGGTGCATCAGGAAGAGTGTTGCCAGCAGGTCGAGGGAGGTAATCCTCCCCCTCTACTCAGCCCTGCTGAGGCCACATCTGGAGTACTGCGTCCAGTTCTGGGCTCCCCAGTACAAGAGGGATGTGGCACTACTGGAGCAAGTCCAGCGAAGGGCTACAAAGATGATGAGGGGACTGGAGCATCTCTCTTATGAGGAAAGACTGAGAGAGCTGGGCCTGTTTAGCTCGGAGAAGAGAAGGCTGAGAGGAGATCTTATCAACGTGTACAAGTATCTGAAGGGAGGGTGTCAAGAGGATGGGGCCAGACTCTTCTCAGTGGTGCCCAGCGACAGGACATGAGGCAACGGGCACAAACTGAAACACAGACAGTTCCGTCTGAACATGAGGAAAAACTTCTTCACTGTGAGGGTGCCAGAGCACTGGGACAGGTTGCCCCGAGAGGTTGTGGAGTCTCCTTCTCTGGAGATATTCAAAACACGCCTGGACGCGATCCTGTGCAACGTGTTCTAGGTGACCCTGCTTGAGCAGGGGKGTTRGACTAGATGATCTGCAGAGGTCCCTTCCAACCTCAGCGATTCTGTGTGATTCTGTGAACCTGTTCAGCTCCCTCTCAATGACAGATATCACAGCTAAATTTGAGTTCTGAGCTATTGCTAAGGTCTGGATTCTTTGCACTCATGAGGGAGTAAAATAATTCATTTGATAAGAAAATGTGGATATAGCAGTTAGAGTTCTGGATTCTTAAGGGCATTTATAGTGCAATGTTTTCTTATGTTGATATCATACATAAAATAATATCTTTCTGGCATTGGATAACTACTGGAGAGTTTAGATATCATGAAGCCAAACTTATCTGCCATTTTAATATTGTTTTACTCTGGTTCTATGAGCAAGATAGGAATCATTCACTTTTATTGTGTCTTATTTCCTGGCCTGGTACCTGACAATGCTTTATTCTAAGAAAAAACTTTTTAAGAACAAGCAGTGAAGATGCATTTGACAGGAAGTATTCATATTTGTATGTGCAGTTCAGTGAAGGGTTTGGGGAGACAAAAAGGGAACGGACATGGTAATTGTCCAAATGCTACTTCATGCACAGAGAATGTGAGTTTATCCCAATTTTGTTCTTGAAAAAGAGGTTTAAATTGGGTTTCTTTGGGGTAAGGGTGGAGACTAGCCTCAAAATAACCATGTCAGTCTAGAAACCCTGCTTTCTGAAACTGTGAGTTGGATCTCATTTGTATTTCTAATGATAAGAAATCTTGTTCTGAAAACAGATTTATTTATTTATTTATGACTTACAAGCATTTAGGGATTTAATATTCAATTTTTTTTCCAAGGCATTTCTAGGAAACATCAGGCATTTTGTTTGGTAAAGTTAGACACACATCCATTAATCACATATTTTTACTGCTCAAGATTTGTGGAAAATAAAGTCATGAGTAAAATTGAAATGTGTCAGATATGGACATGTGTTCTAGCTGTTCATAATAGTTTGCATTTGTGTGTGTTCAACATTCTAGATATATGAACTTTTCTTCAGAATTTATTATTAAGGATAATACTTTACAAGATATATAGCTGGGGATTGTTAGAGCTGCCCAGAAACTAGAATTCCTATTCTGTAGAAACTTTTGAAATGAAAAAATATATGTATCAAAAGAGAACACTTTCTCCTTCTCTGAACCCCATAAAAAAAACCCAAAAACAAAAAAATCAGATTCTTCATCTTTCCAAAGTCAAATAATGTTTTATTTCAGCCATTCCAAGCAGCTCTCAAACAGGGACCTTCCACTGAGCAGAGAGCCAGGCAGCCAGAGATCTGCAAGTCACTGGCCCAGAGCGGGGAGGTTGGCCAGCAGACTCTGAGGTGGACAACTGCTCAGAGGATTGCTGAGGAGTCAGAAATCCTGGTGTTACTAATAACCTGCCTATCATCCTGTCCTTCGGTTAACTGTATCCTGGTGATGTTTTCCTACCTGACCTAACCGCTGAATTTCTGGAGGGTTGTGTTCTCCCCTCCGAAGTCCCAGTAAGACAAACAGCCTCTTCCAAAATTCTCCAAGGCCTAAAAACAGTGAAGCCTGATCAAGCAGTGAACACCTACTCAGAAGGAAATCACAAACTGAATATTAAAACTTTTCATCTAACGTATTTCAAAGAAACTACATTTAAAGGTTTAAACCATGTGAGTGGGTTGTGGACTAGCAAATCTAATCCAGCGACTGAGGAGACTCAGATAACGGCAGGGAGAAGTGGGGAGGAAAACAACATGTTTTGCACGAGTGCAAGAAGATGCTGTGGTGCCTCTATGAAATCATATCAGTGTCCGTCTTCATGGAGAATGAGCACTCAAACCCACAGGCAGAGAGGGGAGATGGGGATCGCTGTGTAGGGATCACCTCCTCTACGTATGCCTTTGAGAGTGGTGTGCTCTTTGCCTTGTTTCTGACGATGGGAAGATTTTTTTTTTTTTGTCAATTCCAATCTTTTTACTTCAGTTTTGACCTTGTGACTATGATATGACTCCAAACCATAGTAAATGTGCTATTATCTTTTTTGTCAATCTTGTTAGCTCTCTTACACTGCTCCCTCATAACCACTTCCTGCTGCTTGCCTGTTTCTATTACTAGTTGAATGCATTATGTTGAAATCACAGTTAACTGGCATTTTCCTAAAAGGTGCTGAACAGCATAATGATGAACACAATAAAAATATGCGGACAGGAATAAATTAGTTATATTGTCAGTGTTTCCTTTTAGGACATTCAAACCAAGTGAAGGATTATACTTTTGTCACAAGGAAGATCCTCATACCTTTCAGTTTGCTGGTGGGCAGTGAAGGTGTCTAAGTGTCTTGAAAATCCCCATGGCAATCTATTGGAAAAGGCACTGGCTAATAAAAAAATCCATTCTTTTCTCCTGACAATCCATTTCAAACAGAGAGCAAAGCCAGACACTTATTCTCCATTTACTGTGCATGAATAACTCCTGCCACCACTAATGGTAGTTAGATTTTGAAAGATGAAATATGTATGCTATGTAATTGTCTTTTGTTTCTCCTTTAGACTCTGTTTATGACCTAAATCAGTTTGCAGTTACCAGTTCCTTCCTGTTCAGGTATATAATTTGCAAGGCAAAAAGATAAGTTGAAGCAGTCTCAGTTATGTGAGCTCCCACTTCAGCACAGATTGCTAGTTCTGAGGTGCATCACTTATCAGCAAAGAGCTTTATGTCAGTGCTGGGTGAAAAAAGAAGAAAATAACTTTAATTCAAGCCAAGCACAACTCTAATTAAAAAACGAAGATTGGCAATAAAAATTGACAGAAATGCTTGTCTCTTTTTTTCAGAATTGATCACAGGGGAGAAAGCTTCTTTGCAAAATCATTCCCACAAAATAAAAGCCTTCTTTCTAAGAGTATATTTCAGATGGTGCTAAATGTTAGCAAACCATGAGCATCAAACCAGTTTTGATATATGCATGCTCCACAATGCAAGGTTCCCACACATTAGTTCTTCTGTGAACCTTCAAGCTCTCTGAGGCCCATGATAGGAAATGTAGTCAGCGTGTTAGTGTAGCTCTGGGCAGAGACTGTGGATTGTGTAAATTGTTTACTAATCTCTCAGCTGAGTTGGCATTTGTTGAACACAGCATTTTTAGGAAGCAGTCTGAAATGACCACACTTTTTTGTTATCTTTAGCTAGCCCATCAGGCTGATCTCAGATTTTGGTTTGAAGTGCTTTGTCATCTAATGTTTTGCCTCCCTGTCAGAACCACATTTATTTTAGCTTAGCTGATCAGTGAATTTGAATTTTGCAGATTTTGCTGCAGACTTAATGGTCCTTAGTGTTTGACTTTACCATATATATCCATCCATACATATAAGTATGTTATCAGCTGGTGGAAAAAGCAATGACTAAAGACAGATTAAAGTGTTTTTTCAGGGGTATAGAATGTAGTTCAGTTAGCAAAGTGCTAAATTCTAGTCGCAAGAGTAATTTACCTCTGCTTAATAAGAAAATATTGATAAAAATAAAATACTGAGGAAAGCGGCAAGGGGGTATGTAAACCTGTGGTGGAGCCAGGGCAAGAAAGGGTTAATGGTATGATCTGTGTGCAGTCACCTCTACTCCACAAACCCTACCAAAAAATTTGCCAATGGAAGGAATACACTGAATGAGTACAGCAGTAATAAAAGGAAGAAAGGAGGTTGTGTGGGTGATTAGCCAGCTCAGGACAAAAATGCCTGTTGTCTGAACAGATGCAAGTCTACAGTTAGTGTTAGTGCAGGAGAACAGTAAAGGTCACACACACTGTTCTGAAGGAGAGGTAACTCTGTTCTCTTGTTTTGTTTTGTTTTTTGTTTTTTTTTTCTTTCCCTTAATGAGGTGAATGGGAAGACTAGCCAGATCTCTCCAAGCCAACAAAGATCCAGCACATGAGCTCATGATACAAACTTTTTCACTTTTTGTTTAGGGTGGCCCAACAATGATTTTCTGATCAATAGTAGCTCTTGGACTCCTGAAGGAAAAGCAAAGCGTTAGAAAGGGGGTAGATCTGCAAGGCATTTAGAACTGAACTGAAACTCTTYGGCCTTGCATTTTGTTCCGAGTTTGTTCGGCAGGGTTCTTCCTTCAAGTCATCTACGGATTATCTAGTAATTGATACCCAATAAGGCCTTAAAAAGAAGCTTCCAGTTAGTCTCTTTGGTGCACAACTGTTTAGGCAATATAACCATGGCTAGTGCAGGTTGATTACTTACTGGCATAGGTCATACATGTATAAGAGTTCTCAGAAGTACATGGAAAATCATATATATGAATTTGTGTGTATGCACATCAGTAGAAGTGATAAGACTAACCATCATCTCAAGAACAGCTCCGAAAAAAAAGACTGATTCCAGCATAAAATTAGTACGAGTGAGAGAGAACTGAGCTGTCTGTTTTGACAGTTTTCTCTTGTTGTGATAGACAGACTTACTTCTTTTGACTGGCACAAATTTTAGCATATTAGTTGCAAATRTGAACTACTTTGAGAAACAGAAATGCAGTCAGCTGGACCCATTACTGTAGTCTATAATTGTAATTGAATGAGTTCCTTGGAATTTGTTTATATAGTATTGTTGGCTAAAATAAAGAATGTACTCTTTTATTTTTATAAGTATCTTGGGGAGCCAGGCAAGTTAAATTATCAAGTTAAAAATATACTACTATGCTCTTTAAAGTGACTATAAAAAGATATAATGAAGTTTCCTTCTTATTTTTTCCCACTTTCATACATTCCCCGAATATTATATTTTTGAACTATTGCAACCAAATAGCTCAGTAGAGGACCTGAAAGTCAAGCTGGCTCAATTTCAGTATTTTTTACTCCGTGTAGTTTTTGCTTTCCCGCCTCTGATTTCTGGCTCCAAGATCAGCCACAGATAAAGCCAGAAAAGGCTATTTGTTCTTCTCATCCCTTGAACATCTGTGCACAACAACACAAACTTTGGTAGAGAATATCTGAACAGTAGAGAAATTACTTGGGAGACTTTTTTGGAGTTTGTGAAGATGTAAACTGAATTAGTTTCTCCATCTCCTGCTGCTTTGCTTCTGTCTCACTGCCTGGAATTCATCTGGCCTACATTAGACTTCCTGAGCTGGTGTGAGCATCTGCTCATCCACAGCTGACTTTGCTGACCTTTTCACACTTCCACTGTCCTTTAAGATGTCTAAATGTAATGCTAAAGGTCTCTAGATATCTAGATTGTCTCTCCTTCATATGCATAATGGAGATGTCTACAGTTTAGATCTTTTCATGCCCTGCTTATTAAATGTCTAAATTCTACATGTACTGTCTCTAAAACCCTAGGATCCAACCTTCCCGAAGCAGTCTTGTTCATCAGTGAGAAGCCTTTGATCCCATTTGTGTTTATCCTGGCATGAGTGGAGAAAGACAGATTGAAAGCATAGTTTGTCACAAGAACCACAGATAAACACAAGGTCAAGTATACAGGGATTGGTGGGAGATACCAGGAGGGATTAGCTAGTGTTCACGACTAGAATAAACAGGAGGCTAGTGACAGTTTGATTGGCTTTTAGGAAGCATTTTTCAGGCCTGGTTGGGCAAAGCCTGATATAGGGAGGGAAAATGAGTGGATAAGAAGTGGGAAGGCCTGAGACAGTACCTGAAAGGACACCAAAATATTTACACCAAGGCATGTGATGACAAGATGTGGTATGAAGAAGACATGGCTTAGAAGGAGTTTACACACCCAGATGCTCTATTTTAGCTTCTTTCTCCTTACAGGTAAAGCTGTTTAGACTGAATATGGACACCATAAATAGCTCTGAACATATAATGAACATCTCCATCCCCTACCATGATATGTAGCAACCCTGCTTTGACAAATACTCTTTGTCTTGGTCAATGACTGTATAGTGTCTGACAAGGATATTGACTAGCAAATAGTTCACAACCTCTAGGATCCTGGTGGGAGGGAAGAGGGTACATCAAGCATTTAATTACCTTCCCTGAAAACTCAAATCAATCTGCACACTCAATTTCTTCAATGAGCTGATTTCCCCAGGGTGCTGAGATAGCAGAGACTATGTACCTTGATATCCATAAATTGCTTTTTCATGAATGAAATGGCTGTTTGTTTCACTGCCACCTGTGCCAAATTTTTGTGGCCTGCCTGTGATGCATTTGGTGCAGCCTGCCAAAACCATGAAGATGGATGCTTCCTTGGCAAGCTCGTCCTGGATAACTCCTTTGTTGCCTAGACACCACACTCCTGCTTTGCTCTCCTTTTCTCCCCAGGTAGACAAGAGGCCTCAGAGATACTACATCTGTCTCCCATGCTCACAGGACTAGCTGATAGCTCTCATTTTTAACCCTTCTCTTATTTCTTCAGGAAGCTGCACCTAGCCCTCTTTCCTCTTCACCGCTGCCTTAGCTTTCCACCTCCGTCATAGCTGTTCCAGCTGAGCTTATTGCTAGCAAAGTGGGATACTGAGGTGCAAAAGCTCCTCATTGTTATCACCAGTGGTTCAAAGAGACCAGATAGTTTGTGCAGAGGATGGTTAATGCTATTTCAGGTTACATCCTCCCCCATCTTGCCTTTCAGCACAGCCTGCTTTTGCTGGTGAGGGGACAAAGGAGTTTACCGAAAGAGGACCTGAAGGGCGAGGAGGTCTCCTCAAGCAGATCCAGAAATGGGCAGGCTCCCTCACTAATGAGAAAAACAAACAGAAAAATAGTGCAGATGGAAGAGCTTGAAATGGGTGATCCTTGTCAGCAAGCCACTGGGAACAAACATCAGGTGAGACCGTCCAGGAGTGAGTGATGTTCCAAAGAGCAAAGTCTCTACAACACAAGTAAAAAAATATAAGAGGTAGAGACAGAAACATGTACATAGAAAAAATTTAAAAAAAAATGACCAAGCCCAAACCCAGAACTTCTGGCTGCCTGAATTACCTGTGGTGTTATGGAAACTTTTCTGACGTTTCAAAATACCCTTGCCTCCAAACAGGGGGCAGAAACAGCCTGCATAAGCCACCAGAGAAAGGTTGTAGCTTATGCATTAGGGGTGCAGACTCTTCCTTTCCCTAGGCTGAAAAAACACTCAGCTTCAGTGAGGTCGGTTCCGGCTCTCAGGCTGCTGAAGATGGCCACAGTATCTTCTTCCTTTTGGAAGAAAATAGATGCTTTGAAAGCATATATGTCACAGGACATCTAGTCTTGTAGGAGCAAGGGGATACAGCATAATAACAGGTCTAGGGAGCACATCTTCATGATGGTAAGAAAAGCAGAAATAGAAGACTAGAAGTAATAGATTCTGTCTTATCTTGCTCATCTTGCTCAGGTGCTTTTTTTTTTTTTTTTTTCTCTCTCCTATAGTCCCTTTCCTTTACAAACAGAGACATCATTTGTTATACCAGTCTCAGGAGATGGCTGCTGGGAAACCCTGCTTTCCTGCATAGGGGAAGCAGGAGGGCAGGGGAAGTGCTTGACATGGTTTAAGCTTTGTACCTGAGCTCTTTTTGAATGAATGAAATGCACATAGCCAAGACAGGTGGTGTGACTGCCCATGCAGCATCATCAGCAGAATATGTTAGCAGAAAGATGAAAAAAAAAAGTATAGGGATATTGGAGGAAACACAGTGGAAGGGAGGATTAGAAGTGGGGAACATTGCCAAGAAGGTGAAAAAATATGTATTCTCCCTCTCTAATCTGCTTTTAGTGTGATTCTGAGGACACCAGAATACTTTACTGTAACTACTGATATGCATAAAATGGGCCTTTATCCTGAGCTATCTACATCAGGAGTGTATGACAATTTGGGGAGCTCTGGTCTCTTGCCATGGGATCCCAGAAATCAATTTCCTCCAGTTTCTTCCCATTCTGTTTCATCCTGTGTCAAGAAAACTCTTCCTCCATGGCTCAGGTATACTCTTCTTTCCAGAGACAGCTGGAGATTATGTAGACTGAAAATAGTCACCGTCCACTGCTGGAATTTGTCACATTGTAACTGCTGCACTAAATGCAGGTGCCTAGTTTGGTTGAAGTGTGTGAATGTGCTTTAAATGCCTAAGCTAGGACAGATGTATCATAACCTCTATGTCCAGTTTAAAGATGCAATTTGAAGGCCTGTTTTAACTTGCCATTTAGATTAATTTAGGTGGTTTTGTTGTCTATTGATGTTCAGTCTGAAAACAAGGCTAACTGATGTCTGACTAACAGTTGTTTCCAATTGTGGTCTCTATACTATATTAGCTAATGTTTGCCTAAATAGACCAAATTGTTCAAAATCTAAGAATCTTTCCTACTGTTTCTTAAACAACTTAGGGTACTTGAAATGTCTCAATTTAAAAAAAAGCAAGTAGCAAACAAAGAAACCTGCTAATAGAGACTGCTGTTGCTGGTGCTTCTTAATTTTTGCTACTAGTGTGGATTCACTTTTTGGAACTTCACTTAAAAAAGCAAGATAAATATTTTTATTACACAACTCATGATTAATATTTGGTGCCATAGACATCCTTTCATTTCTCTATAGGCTTCTGAAACTCTTCAAAGAGAACTGGAGCTGTAAGCAAATGCTATTCCCTGATCATAGGACAGTATCATTCTTTAGACTTTCAGGGAAGTTTGATAAAGCAGCCTGTTAACATCAAATCTGCAGGTCATATCCTATGTCTTATTTTTAGTCTTTTTTTTTTAAAAAAAAAAAMMCCACACTTCTATGTCATAGAAATGTTTTGGATATCAGTCTGGTTCATCTAACTTTCTGAAGCAGTCAAGTTCAGCTCATTAATTAGGAGAGAAAGAGAGGCCATTTAGAATAGCAATTCAACCCTCTAAAGATTTCAATCACCATCTGAAATATTTCCACTTCACTGACTAGAGAGTGAGTGTCTGCAAACCTCAACATCTCAGCTGTCTAAGGGTGCATCTGCATTAGCGTCCTAGTTCTAATCAGAAGTGCACTTTTGAGGCAAGTGTCTCAATCATGCCCACTTACTGTGTTTTTGTTCATGAGCAATCTCAGAGGATGTGAACTGGATTCCTTTCAAATTAAATCAAGTTGGAAGGCGCTCTCCAGAACTGCACATAATGTGCACCGGTTACTGATAGGTGTTCAGTCTGTGCGACTGGACTAGAGCCAGTCTGAAATAAATCTCCTGAAATGTTTAGTGTGGACATGAGCCCTTGAGTTCTGCTGATCTACTCCTGTTGTTCTGCACAACTTGCTAAGCATAGTCAAGAGGGTGAGGAAGGAGAGAGTGCCAGGAAGATATGAGAGCCAGCAGTAGGGTGTATGATTAAATAGACGCCTAACGTTGAGTTTATGCTGAAGGGCAGATATTCTTTGCAGCATGTCTGACAGTCCTGGCCACCATGTAAAGACCCTCTCTATGTCCCATTTCCATGCTGTGAAGACACTAGGCTGTGCAATGCCCCCCTGCTTTGTCTTTGGGTGCCACAGAGGGAAGGAACTTGTCTGTTCTCCAATAGCTGTCCTGGTGCACTGGAGATGTGGACAGGATTGTGTCAATGGGGCTGTAGGCTGGAGACTGATCTCACAAATCTTTACCCTTGGTAATGCCTCATCTTACTAGCAAGAAGTGAACACCTACCTTATCTTCCTGTGCTTGCTTTCTTTTCAGAAAAAAAGAAGGTCATCTCCAGAAAAATAAAATGAACCTGGTCTCTCCTGCCCTCTGAGTCAATGAAATCTGCTTCAGATCTTTCCTAGAGAAATTAATACCTGCTAGCAGAGTGGAGTAGTAGAATACTGAAAGCCTCTGTTGGAGTATTATAAGTCTAGGGGGGAAATGACAGGAAGCATTTTATACTTTTAAGTAATAAAAATAATAAACCTTATGATGAATTTGATGAAGGCGGATTTTACAGCTCTAGATGGAATCCTTTATATGTATACAGGGAAAAATAAAAATTAAGTGTAAACATATGTTAATTGACTTGTATGTGAATTCCAAAAATTTTACAGAGAGGCAGTATCCTTTGGGCAAGGCTGAAACATGGTGAATTTTTATCAAATGTAAATTTGGAAAAATAGTTCAGCAATCTGTTCTTTCAGTTCTGGGCTCCCTTGAAAAGGAATCTCTGGACACGATGAGTCCTTTCATATTGACTCTACTGCCTCCCTTGTTAAAGGGCAACATACATGCTAGAAAACAGAACTAATAGGAAAAAACATTGCCCAAACATTTGTTCTGAAACACACTACAGTTTAGTCTATTTCATTTAAATGTTAGAAGCTATGGCTCCCACAATAAAATAAACAAAAATAAATTGACTTTGGCTGAAGACCACCACAGATTAGGCTGTTTTACCAAACGGATTTCACCTAAATGTGTGAGATCAATCTTTCACTTGTGAGCAAGGCTTGGGTTTGTTAAAGGCCAGCTTGTTCAACTGCTTCATGTCTTGCAGTGCTGTTGAATTTAATATTTCAAGAGCAGACGCTAGGGGAAATGGTGAGCCTGCAAGTTCAATAGCAGGTATAAGCATGTTGTCACTGTTCACAATGGTCACCTTTGTAGCCTGCATGCTTTACCCAGCAGGCCATGCAGTGCTGACCTCTGATGTATTTTAAATTTCTAAATAGTGCCTCTAAAACATATCATCCTTATTTACCAGAATTTCATCTAAATGCTTTGTCACCCTTATTTACCAGAATTTCATTTAAATGCTTTGTGATTTCCAGTGAAAGACTAGTCTCTCTCTCTCTTTTTCATGAAAAAATGTGGAGGAGCCAAAAAACACTATCAGAAAGGAGCCAGAATTTCAAACATGTCTGAAACATTTCAGTCTGTCTTCTAGCTATGTGTTGACTACAGACAGGGGGAAGATAGAAAGGGACAGTTCAGTGGGAGGGTAGCATGCGGCATGCTTCATCCCTAGTGCCTGTTTTCATAGAACAAGTGAACTTTCTGCTCTGTTCCAGTGAGGGAACAGATCTGAACTAGAAAAGCTTCATCTGTGATCTGAGTTTGAAATTTGAGCTCATGAGATATCCTTGTCCAGATCCAGACTAGCTTCATTGTTATCCCACCTGCTGGAAAACAAAAACAAGTGTTAAAAGAGGCCTCCAGAATAGAAGTGCAAATCTACTACTAAAACTAGTTACTAGTTGGTAAAAGGCAACATGATGCTATGGAGATACCAAAGGTACAAAGGCCTTCCAGAATGTTTTGGATTGAGAGAGASATCTCTTTTATGCTGGTGATATCTGAAAGATCCAAGAGAACATCCTATATAAAGAGACAGCTAATGTATTCTTAAAAGGCAGCTCACTTTTCATGAATGATAGCTGGTCCTCAAGAGCAGCAGAAAATAGAGAAATGTGCCATCTGCTGTGTGAGACCTCCAGTGTTACTAAGTTAGGAGTATGCTCTGGTCATCACTATTCCAGGAGTTCCTTCACCCAGCAATGCAGTTTTTCAATTGGGGCATAAGTCTAGGAAGACTGAGCTGAGAGAGTGGTTTGTAGTAAGTGTCACGTGAGCTTTGAACAGATATTCACATTGTACTCCACATTTGAGGGGCAATTACCTACTCCTAAAAAGCAGGAGAAAAAATAAACTGCTGACAGTTGCAGCTGGTAGACCTGTGGATAATTTAGCCTGAAAAGCTATGTCAGTATATGAGAGAAAATCATGTATGATAAAAAATATGCAGCAGCTCAAAATGGCAGTTGGATTCATACAGATAAAATCAATATTATTGCCACCACTGAAAACATTGCATATTTCCTTTCAGATAGGGGCATGGAAGGCATATCAAAGAAAAATTCCTTTGGCCAGACAACTTGAAAATGCAACATTGTCGCTCACTTAAGGAACAGCACGTGAAGAGCAGAACCTCATCAATCCATTGACCTCAGAATGGCAGTATGACCTCCTTCAGATTTCACCTGGATGGTGAAGACAGGTGCAAAGGTAGGTTTATAATGCATTACATAAACCCATGGAAGAAAATCCATGAAGATCCATTAAGCCCAAAGCTGCCTCTGATTCAAGAAGTCTCCACACTGCGTGCTCCTAGAAGTTGAGAGAGGGAAAAGGAAGCACTACACTATGCCTTATTTTTCCCAAAGAACCTGCTGTTTTCAAACATCTGAGAGCAGACTGAGCTGTATGGCCCTTTCTTTCCAACAAAATGCTGACAAATGCCTCCAAGCTCTTAGAAATATATCCATATGAGGGCTGAATGCCACTTGATTCATCTGATCAGTTTCCTCTCAGTGAGATGTAATGGACTGAACTAAAAGATATTTTTGGCTCAGATCTGGATTTTTTTGTTGTTGGCAGAATATCATTTTCATATCATTTCATCTCAAGTGAAGTGATGCCTACCTGCTTAGAGAGCTGTATTATTCATCTGTTTTCAGTTTCAGTGTTCTGAAAATGTTCTAAAGCCACTGTTGCTTCTTGGCAAGATGACTTGGTCAATTTGCACAAATTGCTGGAGCAGTGAGGTTCAGCCTTGCTGAATACCCAGCCCAGGAGAATGTACGGAGACATACTTATGGACTTAACCTTGCTTTTGACAATCTGAGACTCCCATTACAGCGTGCTAGGGAGCGGTAAGGAGGAACATCAAACACTTTAATATAGATCAAATTTAGCTAACAGTTTACTTATTGTTCTTCACTGGATGGAAGTCTCATTTTTTAAAAATAACGTTTCCTGCTAATGGTAGTTCTGTATCACTTACTGTTGTGGAAATTGTGTATTCTTTTTCAAAAAAACCAAAAACCTCCTCCCAGTTTCCTAGCTTGCTGAAGCTCAGCCAGGACAGAGTATATATATCTGCATACTGCTAGAGGTGTTTCTCAGTGGTGCGTGAACAAATTCTTGTACACTGTGTAGTCTGGATAATAGTTGTATTCCCATGAAGCCAATTATAGAACAGTATGCTGGGGCTGTGCTCTCAGAGGGAGGTATATATGACTGGAGTGTTTGCAGCTCCTCAGCAACCATGGCCAGCCCTTTTGAAAGAATGTAGTTTAGTTCAAAGGACCTTCCTTCATTCCCCTTTTTACCCACTCGCAAAAACCTTGGTGATATTTATTGTCACAAAGCCACCTTTGGGTCTCTTGTGCAGATCTTATCTAGGGAGGCACACCAGGGAACAGAGTATCACACATTGGCTACATGAGACTTTAAATGATGGATTTTCTTTAAGGAAATAAAATTATACTCAAGGTTCACTAAACTGCTAGTCAAGCTTTTCCTTTATAAGAAATCTTTCCATTGTTGGGCCAGATGAACGAGACTGCTGAAAACTGCAACCACTGTTGTTGGTTCTGTGATGAAGAACAGAAACTAACCTCTCCACAAAGAATACCCATCACAAATATGTCTTTGAGTCTTTTGACTAAATTAAAAGCATTTTGAGCTATTTACAAAGCTGGAGTTTTCTCTTATTATTTATATGTGGTGTGCCTCCCTGATGTGTTCTGTCTAAGCAAGAATGCGTCTGTTCACYGTTTTTCTATTCTACATCCACAACAGTCTCAGTGGAACAGCTGGAAGAACTATTATGAACAGCCAAATCTGGAACTGTTTGGATTTATTGTCTTTTCTGGGCATACGGACGTTGGTGTCCAATAGATGGGTTATGACTGATTTCTTTCTTTAATTTGCTCTGGGCTGTGCGGACTCTGCGAGGATTCAGCTGGAGCCTTCGTTTTCTTGTGCATTTTCTTCAGTAGTCCTTGACTCCTTAGTCCCTCAGTCTTTGGGTCCCACTCAGCTCACCTAGGTACAAGACCTGATCTGGGAAACTGAGATGGTTTGAGAGGGAGAGGAAATGGCGTTGCTGTGGAGAATGCCTTAAGCACCTCACATACTCCTAGGTGGTGATTGCAATGAGCAAGGAAGTAGGCTGCAGAGATGCYAATACTGGTTTATGGAAGCACATGGGCACAGTGCTGCTGTGAATTAATTGGCCTATTTGAGCAATTAGTCTGCTCTGTTGGCAGTTGTTTCTGGGTCAACACAGATATATGGTTTTCAAGCCTAATACTGATGTATCTTTACTTGGTGCTGTTGCGAAAACAGAACAGCTTGCTGTTAGATGGTGCCATTTCTATTACACTTTTGCTTTTTGCCATGTAGACATATATGTGCCATGTACAGTGGCTGTACCTGAACTCCATGGCATGCCTTTGCATGTTCTCAGTGGTCTCTCAAATCAGCTGCTCTGATGCTAGTTAGTAACAGAGATCAGATCTGTCCTCCAGAGATGAGGCAGGGGGTGCAGCTTCGAGCCAGAACATCCTCCCCTATCCACACCCTCACTGGATCATGAGACCCCGCTCCATCTCTGTGTCATTTGTCACTTCGTGGAGCTAGTGTAAGAATGTAATTTAATGAAAATTCAATTCTGAAAGAAACTTGAGCATCAGGAATCCAAGGTTTAAAACTTGAATAAAGTTTTCAAATCCAGGGTACATGCAATTTACCTACAAATGTGATGAAAATATTGCCCRCTGCGCTGGAAGAATAACACCCTCTCTGTGAGCCCTAGCTCTCTTTAACACATGTTAATTATGTATCAGCACTTACTAAAGTTAAAACTTGACTGTTTTTTAAATACCATTCTTTAACTGTTCAAGTCCTTTGTATCTGTTATATTTTCAGTTAATGGTCTAAAAAGTAAAGGTTTACTGGACTGAACTCTTGTCAGCTGAAGGAGGTAGGTACGAAAGGATCAAATGTTAAAAAATAAATTTGAAATTGTGAAAATCAGTTTAATTCATGGTTCATTAATTAATCTACACAACAAAACTGGGAGCAGAAAAAGACTGATGTGTCTTAGTGTAAGCATTGACTAGTTCTTCTGAATCATCTAAATGACATGCAGAAGCATTGAAAAGGCCAATCTAAGGGCAGTTCATAAACCAAAAAAGTGGTAAAATAAAACAAACACCTGTTTATTATAAGTTATCTCTTCAGTTTCACTCAGCAGGATTCAAAATGAAGATTAAAAAAAAAAAAACCTTCAAAGACTGCAAAACAAAACTGGATATGAAGCCATCCAAACATGATTTTTAATCACTGCTGCACAAATTCCTTTCTAGTAAATGTCCCTGTTAGATTTTAAAAGCACTCAGGATTTATGTGTTGGGACTGAATTCGATTTCCCAGGATAGTAACACTTTGACAAATATACATAGCCTTCTGGCTTACAGAGAGTTGAAGCATATATAACATAGTAACTATAGGGATTTGACCTGATTTTTGTCTTCTTTACAGGGTTGGAGTTAGGATTTCAAACAGGGAAAAGAAACACATCAGACTTCACTTTTACAGTGTGAGAGCTGGGTTATTTTCCAATGCAGTTCCTCTGGAAAGAAACGAGATTATCCCAGATCCCATCTAGCTTCACATGCCCTTCCTTGGTCAGCACAGGGCTTTACAAGTGCAGTTTGGAGAGCCCTGAGTGACCACACCGTAAATCAGTCACTGCTAGGAGGGAGGACAGTACTATTCGTCCTGGACAAAATGACATGAGTGTGTGCTGGGTAGTAGTGCCCAGTGGGCCCACCATGTCCCCAGGGTCTGCAAAGGTGCAAAGACAGTGCTGTAGTCCTGTTGCATTGAATTCCTTGCCCACAGGCCACTGAGTTCCTTTGCTGACATATCTCAAAGATATCCAGGATTTCTGGGCACTCAGAATCTCAGGCAGATGGACAGGCTCTGCTCAGAAAAAAATTTCCAATGGAAAAAAGAGACACTATTGTAGGAAACCTGGTCCTATTGAGGGTCCAAMCCACCTTACTGATTATGTGGCACTGGGCAGTGAAAGAGTCAGTGTAGTGCCAGCTGCAATGTTTTTTAGCTGGTGAAGGTTACTATGCAATTGTAGTACATTTCCTGCTGTGGTGTGTTGTGGTGCCAGCCTTGGTACTAGCATGGGCACCATCCACACTTCATGCAGGAGGGAAATAAGGCTCAGATTTTACTGAGGCTATAAAATTCTGTTGAAGATGGACCTCACTATCCCCAAGGTAAGAACCATCTGAGTATACCTGAGTATATGAAGTCTTTATCCAGAGCACACCCATCTCCTTTAGTGTTTAATAACTGCACTCAACACTCATACAATGATATTGGATTGTTTGGTTTTCCTGATATTTGTTAGGTATAACTCATCTGCTAAAAAAGTGGACTGGCCAACTCTTCATGATTATTTCTGTTCCATGATCTTATCAGAGCTGTGGTGTTTGAAGCTGCTCTGCATGTTGTTGCAACCTCAACATAACAAGAACTTGACATCCACAAGAAGGAATAGTTGTTTTTCACAAAAATAGGAAAAATATGATTGCATATAAAGTAAACATGTAGGGATATATGCACAGACATCCCTTCTAGTCATCGGAAGGGATGATCCTGCTGGTAGACTTCACCTGTCTTCTTTATCTGCTGTGGGAGGAGTCCAGGAATTTTATCTAGACTAAAGTAAGCTTTCATGAATATTCCTCCTTGAGACAATATAAGGTTTTTAGGACTTGGACTGATTTGGGCTGATCTATTGGCACCAAAATCTTGCCAACTGTTATTGTTCATTCAAAGTTTCAATGGCAGAAAGTTCATGGGATCAACTGATTTCAGCTGCCTTAAAGCTTTGGGCACTGCTAGAAAAGGAAGTAGAAACTACATGTTGTCCATTTTGGTATATGGTTTTATAAAAAACAAGGGTGAATTTACAGTGGGGAATAGTCAAAATCCAACTTCTCTCCTTGAAATTCAGAATTTCCATCTGGAAACTATATCTTTTAACTCCTAGGAATGTCTTTTCTTAGTCTGGCTTTAAAGTGACGTGCACTGTCTTCTGTGCACTGTTATAGAGATACCAATATAATAAAACCCAGCAGGGTGACTTCACACATACTTGTGATGCCACTGGAACCTATAATTCATCTTTATAGGATTCTGGTAAATAAGCTTTTAAAGATAATCAACAAGATGCTTTACAAAACTGCACACTGAAATCTTCCTGTTCAGGGGTGTGTGTACAGAATATATGCAGGTGCGCACGCACTTTGAAACAGCAGGAGATCACTGTAGTAGCAGTAGCAGCAGCAATAAGTTGGCACTCCGTAGCTAACAGGAAAGTAAACTAAGTCAGGAATTAGGTCCAGAATGCAAATACAGAAAGAATTTCTCATACTATGCCATCAGCATGCAAGTTTCCAGAAGCTCTTCCAATAACATACTATACTTCCCCTCTGCTCTTTCTCAGCCCCCATCCCTCTTTCTGTGCTGATGTTCAGAGGAAACTTTGCCATTCAGTTTGACCATACCATTCATTACTGAAAAAATGAATAGAAAAAAAATATATTAAAAAGCAGCAGGGATAAATCCCATATGCCTCCTTGCCTAGTATGGTACAAAATGTACTCCTGCATGTACAGTGCAACACTGCATTAAACCAAAAGGAAAACTCTTGTATAACTTTGGTATAACGGAACTATCTGTATGTTAAAAACAAGCCCTTATTTATTAAGACCCCCAAATCCCAACATCCATTTAAAAACTGGGCCTCTTTCAAGGTCTCCGAATCATCAAGAAGAGCATGATTCATTCAGTGTCCCCAGTGTACCATGGCTCTCCTAGGAGTAAGAACAGATGTAGTTTTAAGCTTCCTCTGGCAATTAGAAAATCAGTATCTGGCTACCATTCTCTGTTTCTAATCTTAAAGGGAATTGCATCTTATTACTGGTTTTGCATTCTTATCCCAAAAATGCACCTCACGCTTTCTTCTGAGTAATTTGGAGTATAATCTGGCTAATGCCTTTTAAGGAGCCATGAAATTCTAATTTCCACATCAGACAGCTATTTTGAGTACTTGCATTTTCAGCAGAGGGAATTTCACAAATATTAGTCCTTTCATAGAGCTAGGAACTGGTGCTGTCCAGCTGTGATCTCCTGGCCCCAGTGTGAAAACATGCTGTTATATAAAACCTCTGTTAACCAGAGACTGAAAAGATGCCTGCGTCATGGAATCCTTATTCCAGGAATCCTTACCAAATGCAGGCCTCTAATGAATTTCTTTTTTGTTAGAATTAGGGCCACTGTATTGATTAACCTCTTGTGTCTATTCGGAAGAAGCAAACAAAAGAAAAGTGCTATGAGCTGCATGTCACTGTGTGCTTGAATGCACATATGGAAATATTTTGAACCAGTAGTCTGGTGTAGATTTGTGCCTTTCCAGTTTAGGCAGTGCTCACTCAAGAAACCTGGCCAACATTCAGCTGTCATTTCTTTATTCATATGGTTAGCTGCAACACTCTGCACATTTTGCCATTCAGTAACATGTACTGGGATTTTTAACAGTGTTTTCTCATTGCTGTACATTTTATGATACACTATATGGTGCTCTTAAAAGAATGCAAGAAGTCCCTTGATATGCACCCAATGGAAGCACATGAGCTGTTCCCCAAACCATCATGTGAGATACTCTGCTTTAAGCATTGAAAGGTAAAAGATTCTAAACTTTTGCCCCTCTTCTTTTGGACACCTACCAGATAGATTGTCTTTTTTTTTATGAAATATAATTACAAATCTGCCAGATACTTGTTTGAGGTCACTTATTTCACACACGTTATTAAATGACTTACAGACCCTGAAAGCATGAGCTGAATTTGTAGAGTTTTCTATTCAAGGTTGACAGTTTGATTCACAGTGAAGGTCTTTGCTTATTCCTACAAGTAAATTTTTTGATTTTTATGAGACTGTACAAAAAGCTGCATGAATTCTTCCTCTTGCTCAGTTTTGATTACTGTGGTCCTTCCAAATTATTCTGGAATTATTTAGGAGCTGATCTTGCTTTGTTCATGGAAATAGATACTCGAAATATTAGCCTAATCTTCTGATTTTATTCATTTTTTTTCTGGTATGGTCACACTCAGCAGTAGTATACAATTTGTGGCCTGAAAGCCTTGGGTATGCCTAGACTGTTTCTAAGTGGTCTGCAAAGGCACAATTAAACCTGTGCTTGGGAAGCCTAAATTTTCTATGCTGGAGTCCTCCTCTTGGTTAGAAACTTTTGCCCCCCCCCCCCAAAAAAAAGATGAGTTTGAAACCACTTCTTTACACTAAATCGTAGAATTTAGCTCCTATGCTTTCACTGGGGAACTAAGAGAAGAGTGAATGAAGTGAGTTTGCTGTGTCAGTGCAGCTATTTATAGGAACAAATAAAAACTGTCTATACAGTTGTGTCTTAAGAGAAATCAGTTGCTTGACTGCTCATAGAAAAAGAACAGCAGGGCACAGAAAGGAGGAAATTCAATAGTCAGATCCGTTTTCAAAGTATCAGTAAATATTCTTCTTATTGTGGAAGAGCCTGAACAGAGAACTGATTTCAGAAGCATCTTAGAAATGAAATTTCCCTAAATAATTGTTTGAAATGAAATACTTTTTCTAAGAAATCAGATCTGAAGAGGAAAAACAAAAGATCTTACATTTCCGTGATAAACCTGTCAGAGGTCTCTTTTCTAGACTACCACTATATTGTTTCTTTATTCCTTCACTGAATCCTAAATTCTTTTCTAAGTTGAAAGATTGACTTGGAGTACTTGCAAAATGACAGCATCAGAAAGTCTGAGAGCAAAATGAAAGTTAGTGGGAAGGGTTTTTAAGCTATTTAAAATTTTGTTGTTGTTTTTTGTT
Organism: Apteryx rowi; assembly: GCF_003343035.1. Taxonomy (NCBI): domain Eukaryota; kingdom Metazoa; phylum Chordata; class Aves; order Apterygiformes; family Apterygidae; genus Apteryx; species Apteryx rowi. The sequence continues at coordinate 213,683 of NW_020451047.1, read as the reverse complement.
CTTTTTTTTTTTTGTCTAAACCCACATTATTTCAATGAGTAATGTTAGAAAATAAGGGCGTTTTTATTGATGATCAGTCAATTTTGGCCTCCTTTGGAAGAGTGAAAATTGCTATCCAGGAAAGACAAAATAAACACACACATACATATTTAAGCAAAAATTTTTACACATTTTTAAATAAGAAAATATTTAATAGGTTATAACTTGAAATTAAAAAAAAAAGAACAGCAAAGCAAGAACTGGCACTGTGACCCTATGGAAGTCCATCATCCCTTTCTGTGGGACAGGGATTTCATTCTTTTTTTTTTTTTTTGAAGGTCGCTTAAGTCTACATGTCATACAGTCTTGCAAATTCATGTATCTTCTAGCAGGGCACTCCACTACCTTATATGATTTATCACATCATCTAGGATGAATGTAAAGATAAAAAAACATGAGTTACGGATACAGGAAAATTTCTTTGAGCTAATGAAATATATCATTATGAAATGACTGCTCCAAAATAGTCAGAATAAAGCATCTTGGTATACAGATGTCTGTTGACAGTATATATTGCTACTTTATCAATACCTGAAGGATGAGAAATTTGATCTTGAGAAATGAGTCAAAGGTGCTGCTGCTGCTGTCTTTTGAAAAAATGTACCTTCACTGTCCTGGAAGACCATGCTTTTTGCTTGTAGTAATCACCCTGGCTCCAGCTAAGAGATCTCCATGTACTTGATGGCTAGACAATCAACACTATGAAATCAGTAGGATTTCCTGTACAAGACTGTTTCCACCCAGTAATAAGCTGGTAATGTGCAAGTATCAAAATTATAGGTCTAAAGGACTTCACTGCCTGAAAACAAAATGATATAGTATATTTTAAAGCAACTCAGTAAGATCTTATCCTAGGCCCAGTGCTCGAGTATCCTTTTAAGGGACAAGCAAAGTGAAGGAAACCTGGCAATGAAACTGAGGTTTGACTGAAGTGACAATTTGTTACTTGTGGGTTTCCTCCTCTGTGCTGTGTGAAATAGTTTTCATGCTTGGCTGAAAGCCAAAATAGCTGCTTGTTTAAATTCCTTGCCCCCTCCAGCATCCCAGGATTGGCTCTCTGGAAATCCTCAGGCTAGTTAGGGAAATTAGTCCTTAAGCACACTGTCCAAGGTGTACTTACCTGTGGGGTTTGACTCTGCCTCCTCCAGCTATGCCACTTACCCTTGCCAGGGATCATATCACTGAGAAATGATGAACCTTTTTCCCTCCTAGAAGGACTCAAGGGCTTGCAAGGTTGGTAAGCAGCTGGAGCTCAGGCTGAACGCTAGCTGCCACCATGGGTGAAAAGCATGTCCTGCACCAAGAGTTTTTGGAAGATCAGAGTATGTACTGTCATTGAAGCATCAAGGATTCAAAGGGGCTCTGTTGAACTCTGTCCACTATGGCAGGGATAACACACTGGCCTAATCATGGGCAACTGTAAAAATCCCATCAATTTTCCTGAAATCCTTAGAAATCCCTAGAAGTAATTTTCTGAAGTGCCATTTCCAGCTAGTTCAGACACTTGAATATTTTAATAAACAGAAATTTGTCATGTTAGCATACACTCACTAAGCCATTATCTGRGGACTTCTACACATTTCCGTTTGGGTCACCGAGATGGGATTTGTCATGTCATTTTAGATGTTTTAAGATGCACCAGGTCACATACAAATTGGTGGACACTTCTGGAGGGTGGTTTCATCTCATCTATTTTATAAGGGGATGAATATAATATCTGTTTAATGGAGTCAGTGTAAAACTCTACTTTGTGGCATGTATGTGTGGTTTTAGCTATAGGAAGCATTAAAAAAATGCAGCTGCGTTCCTTAATACTAAGGCTATGGAAGCTTCCCATGCTAGTTACCAAATGATGCTGAAAAACTGCTCTAGTCATACACTACTGACTTGAATAAACAATTGTAAAACACATGTTGAAAACTGTGTCCCAGATGCACTATTTCTAAGAAACATTTGGATGTCTGTCTTAATTTTTTTTGCATATTTTTAAAGATGACATAATTTCTTCTTTGTTTCCGTTATGTAGCTATGAAAATGAAAGAAAACAAGCTTACAGCCTGCTGTCTGTTTTCCTGTCTGACAGCTGCTTTTAGATACAAGCAGGCATTCATTCTTCCCTGCCAGGGGTGCCAGCTTCTTCTAACTGCTTTTTCAGCAGCAGCTCTGAATAACCACCTCCTGATCCTGTTTGTATGCTTTTAACCGTGCTCTCCCTGAGCCAATTCAGAGTATCCCTTGCACACTTCCCTCTCTGTCTTTCATAAGGTGTTGAGAAGCTATCCAGTTAAAGCATTGAAGGAAAGATGGAAACGGATGCTCTTTACTGTTTACTTTTAAAAGTTGCTAATTGACCTATCTGGACCTATCTCTTTGCTTTTACCTTCAGTTTGCCAACTGTCTTCCTGGTTAAGGGACAGTGGGGTGAGGACTACCTGTGCTGTCTTGCACAGCTGCTGGGGTAACAGGACCTCCTGCTTGGGGTCACCAAGCAATATCTTTAACTGAAATATTAAATAAGCTCATGCACCTAATTCTCCCCAAACGAGAATGGCCTTTTTCTTTCAAGCTCATGCCCATTGACTTGAATGAGACTGGAGTGCTCATCACCCTGAAAACTAAGACTGTTAGCTGTAACAAAAGGGTATTTTTTGCTTTTTAAGAGTACATTAGGTTACAGCTCATCAACATAAGATCAGTAAAAGTGCATGAAATGAGACAATACTGTGACAATATTTTTCCTTCTAGCTTGAGAAGGGGCATTAATTAGAGTGGGTTTTCAGACATCAGACTGAGAAGCATTTGCTTTGTGAAATAGAGATCCTCAGGATCAAAGCTGAGTCAGAGCATCTCTGTGGCCCTGAAATTTGTTTTTCTTAATGGAAACAATGTAATAACATTCAGAGCAGGAATCTCGTTGAACCTGCTGATCTTCAGGCTGACAAACAGCAAACATGGAAAATGATGCAACCCACAGTGAAAGCTTAAAATGCTTTCCTGACTATGGAATATGAGAGTATCATAATTTCCAGTTTCAGTCTTCAGTTTGGAAGAAGAGACCTTATATCAATGGATGAAGATGCAATTAATCTTAAATGAATAAGGGGAGCTTTGCAAGGATCCAGCAAAACCTGAAGCAGCTTGAAATGAAATCATTTTAATAAGGCTACAGTCTCTTGTGAGCATGACTCCATCCCTGTTACAGGGCCACATCCTGGTGTTGTCATGATGAGCAGCACCTCATTCCACTAGTAATTCCCTGATGAAGTGAATGAAACTCTTTAGAGAGGAAAAAGCTGATTGGCACAAGAAAGCTGGTGAAAGGACTGAAATTTCATAGCAACAGGACTGAGAGCTCTGTTTTTGGGGAAGTACATGGTATGTGTGACCCTTGTGTTGGCCATTAGGAGTACATTTCAATCCTTCATGGTTGAGGAGTAATCCAGACATACTGGTGACTCATTGCAGGCAAGAGTAAAAGAAAAAAAAGTGCAGATGAAGCTGATAATCATGAATCATCCAGTGCCTTTAACACTCAGATATTTTAGAATATTCAGCCAGTTGTATCATTTTTACATAACCTCAAAACTTCATGGCTAGTGTAGCTGAGACACTCTTAAGCAAAGAAGGGCAGCCTTACAAAACAAGATTTGCAAAGGGAAAATTATTTTTTATACCTGAGGAAAAGATTGCTTTCCATCATCAGAAATAATCAGATTAGTGGAGAGGCTTTGAGGCTTGTATGCTTTCTGGAGCAGGACCAGCCATGAACTAAGTGCATGTATAGTGCCCTGCTACAGAAGAGTACATTTCCAGCTAGCACTGCATGCCACTGGCATTGGCCTCCCGGCTTTTAGTATCCAGCTCTCTGTGTATCAGCTTTTGACTTTCCAAGGGACCATACATTGCCCTATATGTTTCAAATAATAACTCCTCACCCAGTCTGGGATTTTGATTTCTTACAGTTTAATGGATAAGGAACAAACAGTTCCTTCCTTGGTCAGTAGGTTTAATAAATAATCTGTGCTCTTCAGCTTTGTGGACACAGACTTTTCTGCTGACAGAACAGAATGTGCAGGTTTCTTCCTTAATTCTTGGACTGCCTAGTTCTCCCAAAGACTCCCAAGTTACATTCATCAAAACCAGGAAAGAAAGATGTCCTAAAGCTTTACATGTTCCCTTGCCTGGCATCGTCTGTCTCTATTGTCATCATGAAAGAAAGCTTGGAGCTCAGCAGCAAATGTTTGTGCAATTATAGAGGCAGGCTCTGGTGATGGAAAGACCTTTCTAGAAAAGACTCTAGGCTACTGTGTCTGCCTGCTGTTAGCCATGTGGCTGTAGGACAGACAGGAGTGCATGTCCCATCCACACTCTTGGTCCCCAGGTAAGAGGCAGTGAGACAAACCTGCACAAAAATGGTGTATTTAGATCCCCTAAAATAAATCTGGCTTGAAGCAAATACAATTTAAGGTAACTGGATAGCAAAGATATATCTCATGTAAAAAACAAGGACACTTACCAATGCAGCAAGGCCTCCTCATGTCTGCAGCTGTATCAGTGGTGTTTCCATCTGAGCTGCAAGGGCCAGGTGGGGAGCTGGGACCAGAGGGGCCAGGAGAGGCAGCAGAACCTACCACTCACCACTGCTGACTTTGCAGGGTCTCCAGCATTTAGTAAGGTATCAGGGTATGTTCTTGAACCTTGAGGACCCCCGGAAGGGTCTCACAGCACAGACTCCTACAAGTGGGTACAAAATATCCAAAGAGGAAATGTTGCCTCCTGCTCTGTGAAAATGAGGGCAGGGGTCCTGTTGCAAGCCGGTGAATGTTCTTGATAGCTCAGAGAGGCTGAGATAAGGGGAGGATACAACTCATGTTTCCAGATAATTTTGGCATCCACTTTCTTGCTGAAATTTGGGGAAAAAATACTAACTGACACCCTAAGCTTTTGACTGAACCCAAAACAAATCTGTTCCAAGAGAACCAATTGAAATTTCTAACACAAAAAAATCCTCTTAGTCTAAGGACTGTTACAAAGCTACCAACGATATGTCTATAGATAATTTCTCGACAAGGCCCACTAATAATGCTTATCCAGAAGGCTGAAGGAAAGAAATGTACCCCCAAAAAAAGAACAAAATGAAAAAAACACAAATTCATTGTGCTGCTTCTTTAATGCATTTATTCTTTCATTTTGGTTCCTGTCAAACTAGATTAACCAAGCAACTCTTCAAGCAAGTAGTATATGTGTGAAGAAGACAAAAGGACAAAAGTTATTAAAAGGAAGGAAATTCCTCACTTGGAACTTTTTCTGTTCAGATAAAGCACACATATATATGAATAAGCTTCAAGAGAGATGCTGAATCCATAAACTTGGTAAAATCATCTATGTAAGACAGCTCTGTGCTGAGCAGACTTATCCTGATTTGAGAGTGAATACTGAGCTTCTCGCATGCCGCAATTACTTTCTGAACAGACATCTCTGGCTCTCTGGAACTCAGCAACACATTTGGTGAAAAGTCATTCCAGTTTCACTATCCCAGATTCTGGGTTCTTCCAGGATAAGTGGTCAGAAAAAATGAAGTGCCATTGCATGGTCTTTTTGACTCAAATTCTTTGTAACGATGTGTGTCAGATTCTAGATCTTGAAGGAACCCAGGTCCCAGGAGAGGATGTTAACCTGGCATCCAGATTAAATTCCTCTTATGTGAGCAGATTTATGCATGTGTCTATTTCATTATCATATGGATTTTCTCATTTAAATATTTAAGAGGTTTAAATACTTTACTGCAGGGAATAATATCAAGAGCCCCAGTGATTTCAGGTGTAATTAAAAAACTTGTTGCAGGTGGCTGGCTGGGTCCCCACTGACTTTGGGGACTGTTAGATCAGGCCTATTGAATATTAAACTGTAAATATGGCTAAGAAAAAAGAAAATGAAGGGAAGCTACTTTCCACAGTATGGTCTGTGCTTTGGCACATATGATCCTAATTAACCAAATTAAAACCTGATGCAAAGGAGCAGTGAGACCACTGGCAAGTGCATAGACAGTCTTTATGAGAGCTCAGTGCATTGCCATACCTTCCCACATCTAACCACTCCTGGGGACTGGTTGTGGGGTGGGTGGGACTCCAAACTGCCCTTCTTTTCCCATTCTACTTACCAAAACAAGCCATTTAAGAGGAAAAACATATCTGGTTACTCTTTAGCCTTAGGTTTCCATTGCAAAGCTAACAGAGCTTTTTCTAAAGAGGAATAGTTATTATTCAGATGAAGTCTTTAAAATGATTTTCAAGGAAAAATGAAAATTTTAACATGAAATTGAATATAAGATAAAAGTACCCAATAAACTACATGGGACTCACTAATGGTCTCAGAAAAGGCCCACATTTTGTTATAGTTTTAAGACTCAGTAAATATATTTTCCTAAGAAGTTATAAAAGACTTGTCTGACTTTCTCTCTGTGTCAAAAATAGACCTCTTTAAATTCAGGATTTTTTATGTACAAATCAAATATTACTGCTTTAAAATGTAAAATACTGTTTTTTAACAAAGCTAAGTATGAATATCAGCTGAGTTATAGAAAAAGCAATTTCAAATATACCAACCACAGTTTACAAATTCTGAGAGATGAGTTATCCATTAGTTCTAATTAGCAAAAAAGTTTTCAACAAACAATGCAGAAAAAAGTAGGGAGAAATTTCTATCTGAAATATTTAATTTCAACTTTAATGCAAAAAAAATCTTAATTTAGAAAATTGGTATTGAAAACCACTTAAATCCTGAAATAGATGAAAATATTTCCATCAGGCCATACTAACTGCATCCAAACTCAAATGGAGCTGATTCTCATCTTGCAGTTTGCCATCCAGAGGAGTGATGTGACCTCCAGGCCAGGCATTGCTCTAGCAAGCATGAGGGCATAAGCCTGAGGGCAAGAGAACGTTGCATTAACATTTTCTGTTGGAATTTCAGTTTTGTCTTCTTCACTTTCCCAGTGCCTGTTCTTTTCTCCTGCACCCCCAGAAACAAGTCAGAAAAGTCTATGTATACCCGTGTTCACTAGGTGCCCCCAAGCTCAGGAAAGTCACAGTTTGGGTGCTTGCTACCCCATTTTCCAACTACGGGTCACCCTTACTTGCTACACATTGTCCCTCTGTGAACACAATGGATTCGTTTCTGGCTTCACCCTTACAGTACTTCACGGAAACTGCATTGCCAAACTCCCTCTTTGGTGATGCAGCCCAGTCAGGGAGCTGTGCCCGAGAAGGCTGTACCTCCTTGCAGGGGATGCACAGAATATTGGGATGTATCAGCGTTTCCCATACCTGTGTTTCTTGGGAGGCACAATGGGAGAAGAGCATTAACAGAGATGAAACCATACTCAAAGCAAGCCAACACCTGAGCACATAGAGAACTCTGAAGTGTTTTATTACATGGAAAAGAAGAAGCAAAATATTTTGGATTGGAGCTATTTAGATCTTCTGTTTTATAAAAGGTTTAAATATTTGGATTTTTGGTTCCAGTTTCAAAAATGAAATATTGAAGCCATGCCTAATGCTGCTTTTTTACCAGCTGAGTACAATAAAATGGTAATGTTCAGCTTTTTTCCATTTTTATTTCCCCTTTTCCCTTGTTAACCTTTAAAAAAGTTAGAGTGGCAAAGGAAAAAATGAAGGAAAATAGGAAAGATTGTTGTTTTGGTGTAGGCATGGAGGGAAACTAATGTCTGACATTTTATATTCTACTTTTTTATAGCACCGTAAAGGTCATAAAAGGATAGGGAAAAAGCAGAAAAACTGGAAAAATCCAAAGTCTTCAAAGCAGGTCTTTATAGTTCAAGGGAACCTATATTTTGCTTAGCCCTTAAAAAATTTGACTACCTTAACTGCTAACCTTCTCCACAACGACACTTGACTTAAACTTTTCCCTAAACTTAGGTACCTCAATAATTTAACTGATTATCTCAGAGATCTTGGACTGTCAAGAAGTCACACTTGCAGGTTTTAGTGCATCTCTGAAAATAAGAATTCATGAACTTACAGCCTAGTGATAAGGACTGTGATCCTTATCACTATCCAGACTAGTGATAATTTCCTTTTTATTAGAATATCCTACCAGAATATCCCCAATACACAAGGTGCTGGGTTTTCATGAGTGCCTTCTTGGGAGGTTGCTATTTAATTTTGCAGACCTCTAAAGCTTAAACCCTTAACCCTTGAACAAATTTGGAAACATAAGGATAGCTATGCCAAATCATGTCAAGGCCTACTTAGCGCAATATCTGGTCTGGACAAATCTGTCCGTTCATTGTCTTTCCCTCATAGGGACCAACAGCTGAAACTCATGAAAAATTATAAAGACAGAATATTTCTGCCATCTGCAGCCCAAGAGCTTCCTGAGCAGGAGGATGACATCTTTACATTTAATACACTTAATGTATTTTCCTTCCATCCGATTGCCCAGAGATATTTCTTAAGCATATCTGTGTTAACATTTATCAGTTACAACATTGTGCGAAAAAATGTTTTTCTTTTGCACCGTCTTATCTCTCTTGCCTATTGGATCCCACAGCGGAAAATATACATGTTGCCAGTGGGCACACTATCAGAGGCTGTTATCTTGGAAATGGAAGCCATGTAATAACATCCTGCAGGGACAATAAAGAAGATAAAGAATGGTAGGAATGCAGTAACTGTGGAAATGTAGCTGTTTTTCTAGAAAATACCTATAATTCGTATGCACTTGTGTTCAGAGAGTATAGTATTTTTCATCCTGGAGTTTACTTCCTGTCTTTCTCTCCCTTCAGTTTCGTTTTCTATCTCATAACTTACTTTTTAGCCAGGTTTTTGTTTTGCTTTTATAAAAAACAATGCTGTACCGATAAGCTCATTTTTCAAGTGGACATTTTTGTTTCTCTAATGTTTAAATAATCATATTTGCAACTGAAAACGAGAAAAAATTTTTTGTCCCTTATTTTAATGATGCAATTTATCTTGATCATTTTCAAGGCCAAGAGGTGCATTTGTTACCAGAAAGGTTCCATTTCAGGAGGGTGGTCCAGACATGGGCCAGTTTCCAGCTCCGGGTAGGTTCCTCTGCTTTGCGCGGGTCCAGCCTGTCCCGCTCCTGTCCTGCTCCTGTCAGCAGCCTCCATCTCTGGGCAGGGGCAGCTCCTGCGCTCGCCACCATCACTGCTGCTGCCGTTGCACAAGGGCTGGGGGGTAGCAGGTCCGCAGGCCTGTCTCCCAAGGGGGAGAGCGTGTCCCTGTCCCCCAGCCTGTCCCAGGCTCTCAGCCATCCTAACCGCCTCAGGACGGCACATGGGGCCAGCTATCGGTGGCCATCTCTGGCAGGCAGAAGAAAGCATTTGGCTCTTTGAATCCTGTTTGCTGTTCAAGCACCTTTTTCCAAGAAGGATGCTAAGCTAAGCAGAAACATTGTATGGGATGCCTGTGGGAAAGGCTTTTTAAACGAAGAGACAGTTTCAAAGCTTCAGCTTTCCAAACATCAGAGTCTCTTTAAGGGCCCTAATGAAACATCCTCTTCTTCCCTCTTAACCTTATGGTAAACCAAAGTGGGAAAAACTATTTATACGAAGCCCTGGCTTTGTCAGGCTGTATTTCAAACTTGAACAACAGCAGCAGTGATTCATGTAGATTGTGGAAAACATTCAGAAGATTGATGCAAAAAGGTTGCCACCATGCAAGAGTTAGGTGTGTGCTGAATAAATCCTTCTTCTAGGCCACGGAAATCTTTCTTTCTGTAAACCTGTGATGTTCCACAAAATGCGTGCAAATGACACTACATACGAGCTTGAATTAAATGTGGCAGTTCTGCCTCTGAGATGATATCAAATACTTCAGCTCAACTATTACTTGACTAACATTTCTTGGATAATAAATCATTCAGCAACCATAGAGCAGCTCCATCAAGGTACCAGCATCTCCACACCTCTGTAGAACTGGTAGCATCCTGTGTTAAGTATAGTTTCTCAACCATATACCAAAGCTTTCTGTCCCTTGCTGAATGTTTCACAGCTATAGCACTCTTTTCTTAAGCTATTTTTGGCTGGTATCTGTCACAGCTTTCTGTCTGTCTTCTTGCTCTGTGAACTCCATAACCTGAATATTGTCAAAAGCAAGGATTTCTGTCATTTTTCATGTACTCATTCTGACTGATCTTACTAGTGTCGAATCTCTATGACACATTCTACAGGACTGGACCATTTTGCATGCCATACCCTGCATGCTGTTTTTTCTGCCAACTGAAAGGAAAAGAGTGTAACTAAAAAATTCATTAGTAGACTTGCCAACTCTGAAATTGAGCATGTTAAAATGATTTACTCAGATTTGTCTGAATAATGGGCATCTCTGTAAGCACTGAACAAGATTTGAGCAGCACAGAAAAATGGAGACTCTTTAAAGCTAATTACATTGTATAATGATATTCCATCGGGTCTGGTCATTTTTCCCTTCCTTATATTTGGCTTTTTAATGTGATTTAAATGATATCCTGGTCACTTGATCAAATACTAAGAAGATTTCCCTTAGTAGTATAGTGCAGCTGCAAAACCTGTTTCTTGACTGAAGTAATACTAAAAGGATAAGAAAATTTAAGGCTTAGAGCAAGGAATAGCATGTAATTTTTACCAAAAGTATGGTGTAATAGCTACATATTAGGCAACAATAGACAAAGGAGGGCTATTGAAAAGGTAGAGATTTTCACTGTAACACTTGTGTACACCTTGTTGTCTGTACCCTAACATAAAGCAGTAACAGAATGAATGGTTATATCTGCTCAACAGGGTCTCTGGTTAAAGAAAACATCTAGAAATCATAGCTTAGTAATTGCAGTCTGTGGTTTTATTTCTGTTACGGTGTTTGTACCTGGCTTCCAATCTGTTTTAAAACAAATGTAAGCATTTTTTATATTCTCATAGACTGCTATTTTGGAGACTCCTGTGTTTTAGCTTAAACAAAACTGACAGAAGCATGTAACCCGAGGACAGATAACTACTTATTTTTATTGTTCTTCTCTTACTGCTTTTCCCATGTACATCTTGCCTTAAAAAAGAAAAAAATATTCTGGATTTCACTTACTCCCTGTCCTCCTTAATGAATTGCTTTGCACATTTAATATTTATAACCAAAGTTTTAAAGATTGGCTCTGTCAATTACCTCGAGACTGCAGAGCAGAATGATCAATTACACAATTAAGCTTCTATTTCACATGTTGTTGTCTAATCTGCATGAGCATCTGATCACACTGAGCCTGCAAGAAGTGCTCACACACTCTTGTTGCCCAGTTTGGCCACTGAATACAGAAAAAAATCGTATTTTGAAAACATAATTCATGCTATTGTTGCTAAAAAAGCAAAGAGAATATTTAAGAATTGTCCAAAGTCCATGTGGAGCAGAAAGAAAATAGGGTTAATTTGGAATAGGGGAGCTTCCCACACCATCGGAGGGATATTCTCCCATAGTAGAGCTGAATACCATGAAAGTAAGTATGTACTGATGGGCCACATGACAACTCTGAATCTCCTTATTTTATCTATGTAATACCACATTCTATGCAAGGAACTTTTCTTAATACCAATATTAGCAGCAGTAAAAAACTTGTGAAAATGGAGTTTATTTTAAAGCTTGCCCAGTATTTGTAACAAATGCTGASTCCTTCCTGACCCTGACCCTGACTATAGCCATGACTGACTAACTTCTCTACTTTGAGAGAGCTGGAACGGAGAGGCAGACTAACTAATCTAGGCTCATTTAAAGCAAGCTGGCGTCAAAGAGGACTAGAACTCCCTCACTGCCCCTAGAAACAGAGCACACAGAGGCATCAGTTACGGCAGATACATTTGTGGGAGGAGTAATGAGTCTGTGGGATGAATGGTGGTTTATCAAGGTAAAAAAAAAAACCCAAAACAAAAACAGAAAAAAAAAACCTAACAAGATAGGAGAAGAAAGTAACTCCACATAAAGCAGGAGTTGCTCTCTAGTCACCAGATGCAACATGTTTCAGAAATTCCCAGTAGAGAGATGTGTTCTGTTCTACTCTGCATGACATACTGGTGTTACTGACAGAAGGAACCGGGTCCTTCCTGCTGACCGTAGTTCAGTATGAGGATTGATGTATTGGAGTGGATTTAGAGAAGAGTCATGAGCCTAAAAGATGACCGGTTAAAGCCTCCAGTAGTTTAATCAGTTAATTTTTTGAAGGTGAGTAGGTCAGGGAAGAGGAATCTGATCAGAGAAGCAAATGTATAAGACACATTGGCTGGAAGCAGAAGTGAGATTAGAAACCATATCCACATTTTTTATGTTGGAGCTACCTACTAAAAGGACTGGATGGTTCCCTAAAAGATATGCTGTAGTTTAAATACAGCCATAGGACTCAAAATGATTCCTTTTTCAGGGAAATCTTACAGCCTGTACCACGAAGGAGTAGAGCAGCAGCATATTTTCCAGTAAAATTGGATTTTATTGTAAAGTACTGTTTTCTCAGGAACATCACAGCATGAAGACTCCAGGAAGCTCCAGGTCTCAGTGGAGCCAGGGCTTCTGGGATGTCCAGCAGTAGTTCACTGAAATCAAACGCCAGTGAAACTGGAAAAAGTGGTAGTTTCACCAAGTAGCTGCCGCATCTGCTAAGCACATACCACTTTGGAAATGCTCTCTGCTGGTGTTTCCAAAATAGAATTTTTCAGAAGTTTCACTGAAGAATTTTTTTCACTCTCTTAGTTTGGTTGAGGCTAGTTTAAGGTGAAGGAAACTATCCCCTTCCAGGTGAGGAATTAATTGCTCTAGATCAGTTCTGTTAGTGACATCTTCTATACTGTCCTCATGCTACTGCTGCTCCTTTCTTTTCTCTTAGCCTGTATCCACTGTGTAGCGGGTTTGGGCATTTCAGAATTTAACCATCTCAGGATGAGGTGAAGGCACAGATCCCCATGAAGGGAAACAAAGTTTTCAAGTATACAGACAATGCAATACGAAAAGTATAGAGGACATGGGGATGGAACAGGAAGACAGAAAAGGAAAAGAAGAGGAAGGAGAAGGGGAAATAGAAAGAGAAGGAGGAAGAGAAGGGGAGAGAGAAGGGGAAGGGGAAGAAAAGGGTAAGAGAAAGGGGAAGGGGGGAGTCCCCAAATAAGTGCTTTGGTATTTTTCCAGAAAAAATTTGTCTGTCATCAGACTGTATTTCTTAAATATTAAGGAAATTGATTCATCTGGTGTTGGTGGGTTCATATTCAGATTTCAAATAGAAGCTGTATTTCAACCCCAACTTTCAGGAGATTAGCATTATTTTCAAATAATATAGTCTAAATAATATGAGAGGTGTGCTTCCTCTGCCATACCATTGCAAAGAATTATATGTACACTATCTTATGGTTTCCGTTTGGCAAGTTTTCTGATGCTTAGCTGGCATTCATGTGGAATGCATTTTATTCTAGCCATGGCTTAAGTGAGGTGTAGCTGACAATGTTGTGCACATTTTATGGTAGGTAATGTATATGTTGGAAACTAATTTGAAAATGTTTCAATTGTCATCAAGCAAATAAAACTTCTGGACCTAGATAATTTATTCTTAAAATGTTCTCTATAACTTGAAATGATGTAGACGGAGTTATTTTTTAAAATAGATTTAGAAGTCTGGCATGCTTGCTCTCGAATACATCTTCATTTCATTAAAAGTATGTAAAGTGCAGAGAACAAGTAGACAAGCAAGAAAGGGCAAGAAGGGATGAGTATAAAAAGAAGTATCAATAAAGGAAGAAGAYAGAAGTTTTCATTGCTCCTTCTCATTACTTCCTTTCTTTTCACTCCTCCCTTTTTATCCTTTGGCTTCTTACCTTCTTCCCTTTTTTTTTTTAATTGATTGTTTGTCTTTGTTCATCCTGCCTTTATACATACAGTATTCTATTTCTGATGAGTATTTTTATTTTTATAGGCTGTGCTCTATTCTCAACTACCTTTTTTTTTTCTTTTTTTTAAGAACTCTGTCCTATTGCATGTTCTTGGGAAAGCAAGTTCATTTCACTCTGTCCAGTCCCCTCTTTCTCTAGCCCAGTGTTTCTACTGGTACCACATGTACCTACAGCCTTTTCTCATCTGTTAATAGTCTTCTGAAACCTGTCAAGTCAAATTACAGAGTAATACGTGATATTTTTCAGTTTGATTCTTTACTTATCTGCATTTTTCCTAAGTTCATGAGTTCAGCAATACTAGCCTTTGCCACAGATCTTCTAGATTTGCAGTAAACTTACATAAAGTTTTCAGTAAAGGCATACACTTTGAACAGGGGGCTTGAAAGATCTCTCCTAATTCAAAAGCTAAAGGCAGCTAAGAGAAGAAAACAAAATCAATGCTTTAGAGCTAATGTTATCAAAAGTAACTTATATGAAGTTAAGCTTCTCAGTTATTGTTTTTCCACTAGCTACAAACTTGAGTTGTCTCAGCCTCTAGGCTGTATGAAACTCTTAAAAGTACAGCTCAGTCATCTCTAAGTGAGCCTGGGAACTTCTTTAAATTTCCTTTGGGGTATGATAGGAAAACATTTTAGGAGCACATTCTTTGTGTTCTATGGTGGACTTTTCCTAAGACATGTATTTAGCACAGCAGTAGTGAATATGGGCTACACAGCATGCCAAATGGTCCAGATTCAGTTTTCAGTTCCTGCAGTGTAACGCTGCTGTAATTTCCTTAGCCCTCAAGAGTACAATCTCAAATTCACGTTAGTGTAATGGGGGTTAGCATGGAATCTGTCAGGGTGCCTTTAACTACATGCAGAAAATAGGATTATATAGGCATAATCTTACATTATATAAGGTCAGGAATCTGAAAGTTTTAGAAGTTTGGTCTCTGCTCTGATAAAATATATGTTATTTTGATATCCATGGATATTAGCAAGTGATGCTAATAAGGATGTTTATATAATAAAATTTAAATCACTGTTGATTTAACAAAGTGACAAAAAAGATATTCCATTTAATAATATATTTTCCTCTGTATTTTTCATTGCTGACAGATGGGATTTGAACCCCCCTTTGCTCAGTTTTGCCAGTAGAATTTTTATTTTGGCACAGTGCAAACATGTAACTTTGGCTCTGTGTTTGAAGTCTTGATGTTTATGTGTTTCACTTGGAGTGCTGCAAATCGGGAATACCTCCACAGAATTATGCAGAACTATACCAGATTTGAAATCATAATAAAGGTCTTGATATCTTCAACAGGCCTTAAGTGGGAGCACACAAAGAATTTATTTCAAGAACCTTTCAAATGTTAGAATCAGTGAGCTTTATGGCCTGAGTCATAACCTCTTATAATGGGGTCAAAATCATGCTAGAGTCCAAACGATCAAAAGAAGATGATGCCTGTTAAGACTAATATGAAATACAGGACTGGCCTACACTTAAATTTTGCCAAGGTACTTAAACTGCTTAGAAGCGTAAAAAAAAAAATCAGGTTTATAGCAAACATGAATATACTAGCAAAATTCATGTGGGGACAAGTCTATCAGCCAAAACTTCTTTGACCGGTTATGTCTTCAGTGGAGGAACTGAAGGCCCTAAGCTACACAAGCCAAACAACTTTATTATGCTTTAATTTGCATGGATGTTGCTGGAATCTTGTTTTTCCAGTACTGGAAATCATTTCAAACATAGAGAAAGCCTAGGCGTAAAATCTTCTTTCTCACAGCTCTGAAGATTTCAGAGTGGCCTTGATGGGTGTGAAAATTATGCTGTACCGCCATGGAGGAAAGAGAACTTTCTTCCCTCAGCACGATGTTTTCGTAGTGGTTCGCTATTGTCTCTCTATTGTGATGTGCTGACAAGGATTGCAGTGTGGAAAAAGTCAAAATATATTTCAGGAGACAATAATGGTACTTATTATAACTAGAATGAAGTGAAACAAAGATGCTTTCAGGCCTTTTGCCAAAGTGCTGGGGGTTCCCAATTTTCATTTCAGTAAGAGATATTAATATGTCCAGTCAATTTTATTAAATTCACAGTCAATTTTATTAAATTCACTTTTTACATATGGCTGAGATCCAGCTGTTCTCAATTATCAAACCTGATTTTTCTCATGTAGCTACTTAAAGATATATCAAACTCTTAGTTGAACAGACTGGATGCCTGGACTCTTTCATTGGAAGGTATTTTTCCAGTCCTTTATTCTTTCTCATGAGTTTTTTTTGAGTCCCCTCCAATTCATCACCACTTGGATTGTGAATGAGACAATGCTAGCAACCATGCCAGTGCCCAGTGCAGAGGAGGTATAACTTCCCTGATCCAGCTCAGAAGCAGAATCTTACAGAATCTCTTCTTACACTCCGCAGTTTCCTCACTCCTTCTGACTAAAGCGCTTCATAGACAGCTGAGATTGTCCCA
This sequence comes from Apteryx rowi, assembly GCF_003343035.1. Classification (NCBI taxonomy): domain Eukaryota; kingdom Metazoa; phylum Chordata; class Aves; order Apterygiformes; family Apterygidae; genus Apteryx; species Apteryx rowi. The sequence goes on along the minus strand of NW_020451047.1, from coordinate 197,251 downwards.
TGCACTCAATGCTGTTTCCAGAGCAACCGTTTCCTGTGTTGAGAGGTTCACTTGCATTTTGGTTTTCTGTATGCATCCCTTTAGTTTTGCTTGTCTTAAAATACACACCATTTGCTTGTATTCCATGTAGCAGGCAATCATACTTGCTCTGTACCGAAAGCCTCTTCTTTTAATTGTTTACCATTCATTGTTTAACATTCTTAATCATTATGTTCTTGCAAAACCATCAGAAAAGACCTCATCATTCCAAAACCTGTCTTTTGGGGCTTCCCACTAGGAAAAAAAAAAAAAAAACACCCTCAATTGTCATTCTGCTTTTGAACACATTTTGAATTGGTCTGATTAGATAATCAGTATGTCATTTTTGCATTCTTTCTACTGTCTTCAACAAAATAATATTTATGACAAAATAACATTTATGATTAATATAAGTCCACTAAGTTAAACTTTTGAGTGAATCAAAAATATATCAAGTTTGTTTAGTTGCTCCTTTTTCTCCTGCTGTAGTCTCATACTAATTAACATGAACTCTTTTCTCCTAATTTAATATTTTGATAAATAAAATCTGTCTGCCACACAGGAATTTTTCTGTGACTAATGTTAGCTCTGATGACAGAGCATACTATCTCCTGACTCTTCTGGAGTTTATGCAGCAAGTTTATTGAAAATCAACATTCTTGGTCTTCAGTCAGCTCTTTTAAAAGTAGTAGGATGCAAAGTTCCTACATCTGCTAACTTAAAAGCATCYGCTTAAAAACTGTTCTTTTTTTTTAATTTACTAATGGTGTGGTGCTAAAGATTCCTGCCTGTGTCCTTTTTCCTTAGATAGAACAAATACTGAATAGCTGATGAATTCTACCATTTTTCTATAGTGACGGACCGATATCATTCTCTGGGTTATTCCCCTAATGTGATACTATAAAAGAACAGTGAGTAATATGACAGAAGAACAGCTAACAGGGTCTTCTACAGTCTGTAACTCTGGTGTTTTAACAGTCTGGGGTGTCTGCTCTCTCCGACACAGAGTCTGTTCACTCACGCTGTAACTTCTGAGTTCTGCACAGAAAAATGCAGAATATTTGTCTCATTATTATCTATAAGTAGGAGACTCATTTAATCACATGCATCAAGTACTGTACCAAAATGAAATCCTCCAATAATAAGTCCCAAGGGCTAAATATCAACATCTAACACATAACCCTCAGTCACAGGTATTGAGATGAAAACATGTTGCTTTGCAAGTGCCTAACAACTATGTTCCATGTTAATTACTTTTTTTTTGTATTTGGAAGAATTAACTGAATCATACTCAACCAAATTAGATTAGAAACCCTCTCTTGTGCTGTGCTATCAGCTGTCACTGAGCCCAGAATCATTTCCCAGCATGAGCCTACTAATGATAACTTTCTTCAGCAAGCCATAGGTCTTGCCTTTGTGGAGAATATATCATCTGGTTTATTTAGACCTTAATTGTTTGCCATGGATTCATGTAYAAAAGGCTTGTTTTGTTTGCTCTTTTTTGTATTTCATTGCCACAAGAGACTACGGCAGCTTCTTCTTCAGTTTAGCAGTAGCAAGCCTCCAAGGCTTTGCTGTGTGGCACAGACAGACAGTAACTTTTTGTCCTATTTAAGTCGCCTATTGAATCTTATTCTCAGCACATAAGTTTCTCAGCTGACTTTAAAAACTGGCCGGCTTTAGCCCTAGAGTAGCTAGGATGAAATTAGCAGCTGTTTACTCTCTCTCCTTCATAAATATTTATAATTCCCATTACATTATTCCATTCTGTGCTGTTTTCTTGTGAATTCTCAAGGACTTTTTAATTGGATTAGACTCAAAAAAGTTTAGGAGCAAATCTTAAAATGTTTGCAATCCGGCTTTCTTCTGAACAAAGTTGTACCTCAGGCTTAGTCTGTGTATCTTTAATGCTTCCATTTCTTCAGTATCTTCAGTTAATACTGTATATTAAGACAACAAAGAGGTAGAAATAGAAGCCCATAAATCTTTGCTTGCTATCTACCTCCATATGTTGAGATGCTGATGATGAGTGAGATGGGATAAAGAGGATTATTGCTACCTTCATTTTCAGGCTAATTAAAAGTAGGCCCATGTCATGTTAGACTCCATGCAAGTCGATCTCTAGAGGCTCCTTGTCTTCAGAGGCTTGCAAAATAAAAAAAAAAAAGGAAAGTAAAGAAAGGGTAAGGAAACAGGGACAGCACACAAGCAGCCACCAGTTTAGCTCCGGTTTCATGACAGCGTGCTAGCTGAGGGAGTGGGAAGGGAGGAGAGGGGACACTGATGGGACAGAGTCAGGGAGAAATGGGAAGGGGCAATACTATCAGGCAAGGCATGTCGGGTTATGGTTTGGTTTCCATGGCAGCAGCAGGCTGAGAAAAGCTGGGATTACTTCTGGGTGGCCGTCATACAAGCATTTTCCTGTGGAGCGGGCCGGCTGGTGTCTTAGAGAACGCCAATGGCTTGCAGCGGCGGAGCAGGCAAGCCGTTGGGGCTGCATGGATGTATGGCTGAGCAGGGCACACCGTCCTCTCCAGGACAGCACATCCGTGTTGTCTGGTGGAGAGCAGCGTGCCAGCTAGAGCAACGTTCACAGACTGCAGAGAGGGGGTGCAACAAGGAAACCGTGAGCAGCAGCAGCAGCAACAGCAGCAGCAGCAGCAGCACCGAGACAACTTGCCAGGTGGGCTAAACCCACCCTGCCTGTGCCAGGCTAGTGTGGAGAAACGTAGTCCCCGCTGCCTTCCATGGCCCTGTCCATTACAAACAAGGAAGCAGACCCAGCACTTTGTGTTCAGGAAACACTGCTTACCCCCAGGTAAAGGTTGCGTAATGGCTTAGCCAACACTTAACAACCAGGTTACACGATAATATCAGCTTTCAGCACGTTATATTGGTCTCACTGGCTGGAAAAACGAGTAAAGCTTGAAAGACTGTTGTGTGCAGGGAACATTTTGTTGTTGGGGTTTTTCCCCTTTTAAATATATTTTTTTTGTCATCCATTTGTGACTGGTTTTTCGGCATCATGTAAACAAAACAGAGTAATTGTGTGTCAACAGGAACAGCGTAAGCCTTGACTGCGCTAACATCTCTTGTTTCTCGCAGGACAGGCCCTCTCATCATTTTTACTATATCAGTAGTCAAAGATCTTCCTGATATACACCATATCCTTTCCAAAGATGACACCAACCCACCTATTGCTCATGGTGGGTAAGCTGTGAATAAAGCTTTTTCGGGAGTAAAATCTCTCAAGGTGATAACTTCTGCTTTTTAAACTATACCATAGTTCTGCTGAACAAACATCACCTTGGTGTGTGTACTATTTAATCTCTAATCTAGTTTTTATACCTCCCTTCATCTTTGATAATTAATACATTAGTGGCTTGTGGGATGTTTCTTAATTGACATGTAGAATAAGTCTTGACACCTAAGGAGCTTTATTTTTTCTACAAAAAAACAGTACTCATCTCCAGAAGGCCACTGCAGAAAAGTGCACACCTCTGTAATTCCACTGCAGAAAAGGGGAGGTATTTAGGCAGCAAAAACAGGGATACATACAGCTTTTCCCAGGTACTTTTTAAAGTAATAACAATACATGCAGCAAAACAAGTTCTGAGATTCCTGTTCCCCCTGACTGACTTAACTCTGTTTCTCCCCCAGCTTTAGTTCAGTATAACAAAGAACGCCTTTTAGCATTCAAGTTTTTCTTAGAGCGTGCAGATTGTATCACAAAAAACTACAGTTTTGGTGCAAAGCTGAATCAAATCTTTGAATTAACACAGTGCAAAATAGTTTACATAAAATGGCTTTTCTGTAAGTCCTGAGTCTCCCTTCACATATGTGCAGTTGTGTCTTTCATTTTTGAAGAACTCAGTGCAAAATTCTTGGTTATTTTTTATGTCTGGAATTTTTTAGATGAAAAGGGACAGTTTAAGATGCTGGCTAGCAAAAGTATCAGGGACAGGAAGGCAATAGTTAGTCCTGGTTTCCAATGAAACAAAAGTACAAAATCCATTTGTAAACATTGCTGAGCCAATGGCAATTGTAGATCTCTTAGAAACAAACAAACGAGAAACCCTGCAAATGCAATTGCAGCTTTCTGCACACTTTGAAATCCAGCCCAATGTGACCTGTTACCAGAGGTCATTCATTTTGAAGGACCCAGCTCATGTAGAGACTGGAACAATCAGGTTCAGGAATACACATTACTAACAGTAAATTCTAGAAGTGGATAAATATTCTTCGTGAAGTTATGCAATACCTAGTTAATTTATAGTGTTTTAAAACTGACTGTAGCTTGACCTTGAGCAGCAAAGTTATTAATTATAGTGGCTAAAACTGATTGTTTGCACAAGCCAACCCTCACTAGTAAATAAATTTTAATAACTCATCAATAAACTGCATTGTGGTCTGCCTGGGCATAAGATGATAGACACATGAAAAGAATTTGGTGCTATATCCGGTGAACAGTCCAGATACAAACTCCTTTGTCAGAACTAAACCAAAATGTTCCCTGAAATATCTGTGCAAATTTAGTTGCATTTGGTTTTGTGGTGAGACTAACGATTTCAGTCAAGTCTCTTGTCATGAGAGGAATAGGGGAAGGCCCAGTTGTATTTCTTGTGTGATCATTCACTTCCAGCTCCTGCTGAAGGTAAGGAATGCTCATTTTCTTCTGTGCCACCAACATGGGGACTATTAAAACTGGAGCTTTCTGACTTTTTGAAAAAAGTGGCAAGTGATGACTACTGGCCAAGTAAAAAACCTGACCAAGAATGGCAATCTTCAGGTGACACATTACTACTAAGACATTTTATATTTGAAAGTGTCGTAACATCTTCATTGGTCATGAATCACACAGTGACAAGACAGGACATTTATGTCGTAACTGAATTTATTCAAATGGTCCTACCTGTCTTTAGGGTTTTTCTTTTCCTCATAGCATCTTGGCAATGTTCTCACAATCAAAACTCTGTATCTCCATCTCCGAGAAATACTGTGTCGATTTTTAAGTACTTCTATGGAAGTCCTCATTGTGAGGATTTTCCAATGACATGTAGTTTCCTTAATTTTGCAAAATCTTTCTAAGAAGATTTAAGCTGCAGTAGCATGTTAAAATTAACCCAGGTGTGCATACTTTCCCTGTTACTCATAACAGACCTAATAATTGCAATAATTCTTTTTCTTTTTATAATAGTTTCCCACCAAGTTTCTTCTGTTACGCATTCATTAGATCTAGGGCAGAAGAAGCAGTAACATCCACTGTGGGTTGGAAAAGAGCAGGGAGGCTGTGTCTTTCAATCATAATACTGGATGAGGCCTAACATGAAATACCAGTGTACACTTACTTGCCCAAAGCTAGCAACTGTGAATAATGCTAGAGGATGGTGCAGGGACTAGCCTGCTCTTCGGGATGTAACTCCATAATTGTTGACTTCAGTAATGAAAGAATCTGAGTCCCTTCAGCAGTGAGGCCAGTCACGTTCCCATTGTTCTCATCCTTTGACACAAAAGAGGTAGGGAAAGGGAGACTTGTTTATCTCAGATTATTTCAACCATTTGTTTACTAGTTCAACAGTTTTGGTGGCAAAATCACAGTTTTGGTGGCAAAATCAAGTGGCAAATTTGCCCTTGGCAGTATTAATGGTGCCCACATGGAAGAGCAGCAGCGGGTAACAGTTAGAAGAGTGGACAAACTTTGGCAGTTTCTCCACAGCTTCACAGATCTGAGCCCTGGGCAAGCAGCAAACCCCTCTAGATGACAGGTCAGGTTGGCACATGCGTGCCTCCATCCCCTGCAGCAGGGAGTCACCCACTTCTATCACTCACTGCTTTCTCCGGGTGCTCCTACATGGCTCGGGGGTTGTCGGCCCAGGTGCCTTGCTTGAAAGCATGCAAAGCTTCTCCTCAGCTTGACGGCCGGTGACCCTGTCCTGTAGCTCAAAGCCTTCAGGAGGAGGAGGAGCCTTCCTCCTGGAGCCAGAAGTCACCAGCTTCCAGCCTTCACCTTCCTTGGAGTTTCCACTTACTGTCCTGGTAGGCACAGACTCTGCCCATGTCTCCACTGCATTTGGAGTTTGGGCAGGGAAAGTTCATTTCAGATATTATCATATCATTTCAGATATTATCATAACATTTCAGATATCAATTTAGAAGATTATTTTATTTTTATTTTTTTATTTAGCATTTTTCCAGAGCTGTCAGTAATACAGAGTGCAATATCAGGTCTCAGTTGGTCAGTCAGGGCATTAGGAACAATGTGCAGCAAAACACTGCTTTAGAACCTACCACTGCTTTTAAACAGGTTGAATCAAAACTTTTTTTTAAATTAAAACAGAAATTTCTGAAGTCAAAATATTTTGACTAGCTAAAAGTTTTGTCCATTTTGTACTGGATAAAGCAAGTTTTTTTCTGACAGGTTCATAGGCGCCTAAACTGCTCCGTGGCTTATGCTACAAAAAGGAGTCCCTAATATAACTGTTCTTTAGACATCCTTAATACACAGAAGCAGGCAACACTACATTGTAGATTTTCTGTTAGGGCATCCCCTTGTACTGTATGAAAGAGAAATATGGTGTAGTGGGCAGAGACCTGACCTTGGGGCTAGAAGTCCTGACTTCTTTTCCTGGTCCTTTCTGCAACGTTTCACTCCTCCATGCCTCAGCTTCACCACCCAGAAAGGGGGACTAAAGGTACAAATGTCTTCTGTAAAACAAACAAGCAAACAGAGGACTTCTTTGAGTTCTCCTGGTGAAGACCGCTATACAGAATGAATTATTATTATTATTATTATTATTATTATTATTATTATCACATCAGCTGGGCTCTGTGGTTGTGCAGATCCTGCAGTAATCGCTTCCTTCCTTGTTTTTATTTCTGAAGAGCAAGGCTGGGGCTGTTTAAAATGCTGATAATATGAAGAGGATACGTTTGCATTCTTGTTTGTCTAGAATGCCATGTTTCTCACATTAAAATTTATGAAGCAAAATTCCAAATGATCATGTCAACAGAGTGGATTTTGTGGGGCACCAACATGGAATGCACTGTGCTCCATTGTCCTGGCCTCGGATTTACATTCTTCTTCCATATTCAGCTTCAAAGAAGACACATCCTTTCATTTTGCTTTCCACAGAAATTATGAATTGATAAATCTACTTAGAAAACAACTGCCCGTTGGGCTCCAAAAGGATTTACTAGCTATTTAAAATCTTATTAAAAATATATATATTTATTTTTTGGGTGGTATTATCGGCCAGTCTGTTTTTCTTTTTAGTACAACCCTCTCCCTTCTCCAGACCAAATATATGAAATTGATAGGGAACAGCTGCTATTCAGTCTGTTGGAGTTTTATAACCTGTTATCAAACCCTTTGAACACAGCTGGTAAACAGACRCTAATCAGAGCATGCATGCCAGCAGCTTTTTGTTTCGAAAAGGTAAGACAATCATTTGGGGGAGAGTCTGTTAAAACAACACAGATACTGCATCAGAAGACTTACATGCAGGGTCTGTATGTTCTGCAAATAGGAGATTCAACTGAAGGTGGATATTCAAGCTTTAGATAAAAGATCTGAAGTAGAACTGAAGTCAACTTCCTCAGAGGGATTTACCTTGAGGTTTAGCAATAAATCTTTGAATAAGTTTTCTCAGTGAATTCTCTTTTTAAGTTGCATTTGGAAAAGGCAGTGGTGTATTATCAGGATATTTCCATGTAAGCACAAAGGTATTATGCAGTGGCCCTGAATCTCTGAGGACCTCAGCAAAGGTGATTAGTTTATCTTGGTTTATATGACTACCCATCCCCTGTGTCTTTGTGCTATGTGTGAGTACTTTTGTCTGCAAGGTGGATAACGCTGACATCCCAAGCTGGCGTCTGGAAATATGATAGCTATTTTTTGAGTGGTGCAGAAATGTGTTGAATATGCTGCTTAAACAGCTTTGTTCTTCCTAAGGGCTCTACTCTGCTCACAGACTGCTGAGAAACTGCAGGTTTGCTGGCAGCTACTAAAACCGCTTCCAACAGGAGCAGTGCGGCTGTCCTTCACGGCTAAAAAGTAGAAACAGCAGGGAGCTCTGGCAAGCTCCTGGAGCCAACTGTGTTTTCTCATGGGCACCACCTAAAAGCATGAGACTCACAGTGTTGTAAGTGTTGACAACTCTCTTAACCTGAAGCTGTACAGAGTCTTTAGCTGGGAGGTAAATATACCCGAGAGGTGTATTGCACTGTCAGATGTATTTAACACCTGTGAAAAGCCAGTGGTGCTGTTGCTGTACTGCAAATGTTATGTGACAAGGCTGCTGAATGACTTAATCACGTGATTCCTCTACCACATTTTCCAAGGTGGTAAACCAGAAAGAAAAGTGTGCATCATTCAAGGCATGGTGTTGGGACGTCTGGTTTTCATGCAGATAAAAATAGTTACTATCAGATGACTGTTCATTAGTCTAGGTGATGTTATTTGGTCCCTAGATGATTATCAGCCCGATCAAAATGTTAGCCACTGCTGGCATCAAGCTCTCATCTTCAAAGGCAAGAGCTGGAATGAAAATGTTGGCATATAAAACACAAGCGAAGCACCACAGGGACATACCTTTTGTATATCAGCCTGTTCGGGACACTGTTCTAGGAACTTAGGTGCGTAATTCAACCTGATCAGCCAACTCCACATTGCAAGATGGCAGATGTAATCCTCCGCCACTCCCAGCCCCTGGGAGACAGTGAACCACAACTGCTGCAAAGCAGTGCCTTAGGGAAGCAGAGTACAGGTTGCTTTCTGAATGGATGCATAACTAAATGTTTTCGGTTATTTCTTATCTGGGTTAATCTGTCTTGAAAGAAAATGTTTCATTTATTTTCCCAGTGGAATATTCAAATTATCTGTACAATTGGCAAATTTCCTGAAAATGTTTTCCATTTTTCAGAAACTGAAGTTTTTCCTGGAAAAGCTTTCAGCTAGAAAATCTCCAGCATGCAGGAAAAAGATATGGAAAGCTGTAATGTCCTGTGAAAAATTCAGTCTTTTGAGTCATATTTGAGTCATATTGTGTTGAGTCAGACTCACTCATGATCAAAATCTAAAATCTGATTAGTGATCCAGTTTTCGATAAATGTACTTAGCTTTCAAAGGAAAGGTTAAAGGCCTTGCCAGGCAGTAATGTTGCTGCACGTTAAAGTGATGGGAAAACATTAAAGGCAGTAAATGGAAAATTTTCAGCTTGTCCCACTACATCAATCTAATAACCTAGGAAGCAGAAGTGAAGAGAGAAACTTGTTTGGGGTAAGTTCAGATAAGCAATTATTTACTGGGGTAAACTATGGAGAAAGCAATCAAGAATCAGCAGAGGAAACTAAGCAGTAGTAACCTGTAAGCCCAATGGTGGGCATAGTAGGAGGAAAATTATGAGGCACTTAACAAATTAAAGAAAGAAACAGAATACCATTTAGATTATACCATTTAGATAATATATCGTGCTGATTGAATAACAGCAATAACATCTTTCTCTGTCTAACTGACATCATTATACTGAACATAAGGCAAGCAAAGCCTTTCTTTTACCTAAATATGAATTGCTCATTGTTCTTGAAAATGAACAATAGCTGAGACCAGATTGAGGTGGGCTCTCATGCAGCATCAGGTCATGATCTCATTTGCTATGGAATGAATAAGAATTGCCTCTAGCCCCTCAGAAGGGTTGTAGACATTCAGTAACAATGTCAACACTATACCAGAACAAATTACTTATGGAAATCTACGAAGCCCATAAGGGCTATGTTTTTGCCTGTTTGTATGTCAGAGCAATGAATTAGGGCCTGCAGCCAGGTAGGGTTTTTTTCCTTTGGCTTAAAATGTCACTGAGAGCCAATGATTGATTGTATTTGCCTATGGAAAATATTTAGATATGTTCCAGGATTCTGTATGGTAAAATGTGTGTCTTCTCAAATTAATTCAGCTATAAATGTACTGCAAGTAACGTGCAAATCTCTTCTTCCTTATTTGAGGATTTACTTAATCTTTCTTTTCTTTTAGACTTACACTTAATCTGATTTTCTGCACTTCTTTCACCAATGGATAAAGACAGTTATTCCTGTTTGCTGTCTAAAGCCTTTCAGCTAGCACAACAATCACTTGAACACTACCTTGGTCTAACATACCTATTGACGCAAAATGTAGAAAGATACAGCTACTGCCAAAAGTCAAAAGGGTTCATGGAAAGTACATATTTAGAGAGACTTACTCTCTTATTAAAAGAAATGGGCAGCAAAACAGTGGAATATACAGATACTGAAATATACGTTGTCTCTAGAGGGGAAGAAAACTCTTTTGTCTCATAAAGATGTGAAGATGAGAGGTTCCATCTTCCACAGAGGCTTGAGAGGCATTTTAAAAAAAGCTTAGCAGTGGGCAATATTCATTTCCAGTGAAGTCGGTGATAAGTCTGTCTGGCTCATCCCCATGAGGGCACGGAGAAATAAGGCATAAGAAAGGTAAGAGATGATGTAGATCTACAAATTAAGTTAGCCTGAGTGAGTGCTCTGGCTCTTGAACAACAGCGGGTAAAGAAGGGTGCCGAGACACAATTTCAGGAGAATGGCTGGGTTCTGGAGGGGAGACAGGAACCTCACTGAAGTTCCCTGAAAAAGGGAAATCTGACTGTCCTTCACGACAATGACTTTGACCACATCCCCTACCTCATCATTTCCTAACTCATGCAGGTCCTGTTACAGCCCCTCTTTTGCATTAGTTCAGGCATTTTTAACCATGTGCAAGCAGACTCTGCCAGCAAGATGTACCCAGCCTAAAAGTGTAAAGCAATTATTTATTGGCACACAAAAGATAGGTGAAATTTCATGAGCTATAAGCTAAACATTAGTGTGCTCACCAACCCTCATAAGGCTCACAAGAGGCTTGCTGGCCAGGCAAGCACCAGCTGGAGGCTTCCAGGGCTCCCCAAGATGGAGTCTCAGTGTTGCTGAGTTGCCATCTCTTGGCACCAAGGACATTGACAACTTAACTCTGTGTCCCCACAGCCCCTGACTAGCCCCTCACTAGGTTCCCATTCTTTTCTCTGTAGGATTTTATACCTTTCCACTTTTGTATTTTCTCTCTTGAATCCTTGAATGACTCTATATCAACAGTGCTACCACTGCCTGTAATTTTTACCTTTCTTATCTCCCTACTGACTTCCTTAAAGCTCTTCCTCAGTGGTCTGAGTCATGAATTAGGCAGCTAGGCCACCTCAGAGCTTGGCCTGGCAGTCTTGGTGCACAAGCTCCTGGGGGTGGAGAAACCTTACAGCAGGGGTTACAGAGAGGAAAGACTATGGTTTCCCCTCCAACACTCACCCTGAGCCCCAGGAGTCCAACTTGTAAGTGCCTCACCCTCCACAGCTCCATCCATGGAGTCCAAGTACGTAAACCGGGGCTTCAGGTCCTGCTGTCAGCAGGGCATCTAGCCTGAGGCACCCATGGTAGCATACGCTTTCTGCTGTGCAGTTCATCTGGAAGCAACAAAAGAAGGGGAGATATTATAACATGTTATCTGAAGTACGTAAGCCCTGGTGAGCCCGATCTTGTTAAGATTGTTAACTACATCAGGATGCTATGTCCTGATGATGTTCTTAGTCAAGACCCTCTGTTGGCAATGACTGAAAGCAGAAGTCACTCCTAGAAGGTAAGGAGGACAGATCTAAAATGTTTATGAAAATACTCATGCAATCTGACAGGGCTCTGATTTTCAACTGAAGCTATCCCTTGTTTGGTCCATGCCTTTTTCCTCTTCTAGCATTGTATCACTGTATCATTGAAAACATGAGCAAGATAAAGGATCACTGTTAAAGCTAGTGCCCATCTGGATAATATGGCTGCTTTAATGCTCTGCTTGGCCTTTTCCATCATCTCATAGCCACACCTGATTCTGAGGGAAAAATATTTTGTGACTTCATTTGTTAAGTATGCTTTCCTAAGTATATGTTTTCTCAAGTAAATTATTTGCCATGCTGAACCTACATCTGGATCCAGGACTTAGAATTATTTGAAAAACGCAGTATTCCGATGACATCCATGAAGAAAAAATCCTTACCTGATTTATCTTGCACATGGTTAGAACACATGTTACAGTTAGAAAAACCCATGTTACTGAACACAGAGTTCAAATTGCAGCAACACAGTGATTGGGAAAGAACTTTTTATGTTGTATCAGGAACTCCGTGTTTTTATATGTTGTATTTTTTGCTTTTGGGAGAACCATCCAGATAGGAAAAGTCATTGCTTGCCTTTCTTGCATCTCTCCAATGGCATAGATATAACATGAGTCAAAGTACAAGACTCTTTCATATGAAGTCTGCAGATCTTGGTGTTGGTTGACAGCTCTGTAATCTTTGTCAATAGCTTTGCAAACTGTTCACTATTGCAATATTCTTGATGACATTTGGAGGGGAGAGAGGCTGGAGTTATCAGTTTGTCCTGTCGTTCAGTGTACTCGGGTAGTCAGGTAACCTGCCTTTGGAGTCCACGCTCATAAACAGGTGAATTATTTAAATATTTTACTGTGTCACAGTGCTCTGTAATCAGAACTGACATAATTAAGAATAGTGTTTGTCTAATGGGAAAAGCAGATTTTAATCAGATTGTTTACTGCCAGGGCATCTGGAGAGTTTTCACTTGCCTGGTTTTTAGTTTCAAGGAGAATAGATACAGGGAAGTGTTTGCCAGGAAACTCTTTGGTTTCATGAATGTATTTTGATTTTGAGACCTTTAGTAGCTTGTGCAGTGGGTAGTAATGAGGGAAACAGGTTTTAAAGTCAGTTCTCCATTATGAAGATGAGTTCTTTGTTTGTGGGATCAGCAAATACAGATGCTTGCCAAAGACTTTTGAAATCATTCTGGGAGGCTTCTCACTACTGAGGACTGCCTCTAACATAGGAAAAGCAGAGACCTGGCACAGTACTGTAATGTTCATTTGGGGCACCACATTGTTTGGTGGAAAAAGAAGAAGTATCTCAGTGTTTTGTGGCAGCATCAAAATCCACAATACTTAGGCCCTATGGGCAACCTGGAGAAGCAGTAATTTTTAATTGGGAGCCTGGAGTTTTTTTCTCTCAAATTACTCTGGCAAAAAAGGGTTTGTGCACTGTGTAGCCTATCAAAGGGAGGGCATCTCCTTGGATTAATGAGGCACTTAAATTGTATGTGTGCTTGTGTTTGTGTGTGTGTATGTATATCTTTTCCTCTGAGACATTTAATAAGCCAGTAACAGCTGCATTCCAGTTCTTCAGTCCTGCCCAATTATCAGATCTGTCATCAGTATCCTAGACAACACAGGTTAGGGGACTCTGTTTGTGGCTGATAAGGCAATTTTTAGGATGCTACCTTAAATGATGGGTATTTGTCAGAGAAAAGAAACAATTTAGGATGAGGGAGTGGCTGGGCATGTTTTTATTGCTAATCATGTTTTGATTGCTTTGAGAGTTGTCTGGCTGCTCTGTGCAGTATTTGTGTGAACCGTGTTATATTACACACCAGTGAAAAGATGGGCAAACCCTGTTTTCAGGTCATATACAACTTTTGGCACAAGATAAGGGTGTTAGTCCTTAAAACCACATTGTTCAGAGGGTACATCAGCACGCCCACTGTCTACTGTTAGCATGGCAGCCTGGCACTCAAATGACGCCATCCATCCCCTGCCTGAAGCCAAGGATAAGTGGCACAATGAAGGTAAGCTTAGGCAAGCAGTCACAGTGATTCACCAAGGGGATTAGCAAAACAGAAAAATCCATCAGGCTAACCATGCTCTTCCACAGGCTTTTGTTTCACATGGAGCTGAGAGTGCATTATTTCCACTAGATATCATGAAACAATGCAAACTAGCATCAGAACACCAGGGCAATCTGAGGCTTAACCTCACTCCTAGAGGCAGCCAGTGGGGACTGTCCTTGGGCTGGCTTGGAAGGAGGATCAGTAGCTGCAGGAAGGAGGAATCTGGATTGTACACTGGCTACAATTGCAGCACCGCTGCAAGCTGTTCTCAGTGAAAAGAGGTTTTAGTTTTTAGGTTGATTTGAATGTGTACACGTGTTTTTCCTCTCTACAAATTTTAAGCTCCCAAGCCAATTTCAGCCAATTCTGGCAGAAGAATAGCAGTCTTGGCAGTAACTGGGTTTCATGAAAAAGGCTCTCTGTGCACACAGGAGAGACGCTATCAATGCCTTCATTAAGGCAAATGCTGTAGCAGGAGCTGGGCACTTCTGGGCATCAACCAGCAGAGAATCCAATAACTGGACCCCAATCCATAAGAAATACTCTTCACTGGCCTGCTTTGAGAAACCTGGAGTTACATTTCCTGTCCTTTTACCAGATCCCATTGTCAGAATTTCAATTTTGGTTCTGAAAAGTTATATTATCTGTACTTTATGCACCAGGGACCACTGCTGCCAGCTCTTCCCTGGGGATTATAGTGAGCCACCTGTTTGATCTTCCCCTTAGGGGAAGGTGCTAGGGTCGTTCCTGATCCTCTGTGCCTGTACCTTGCATTCAGTAGCTGAAATGTGGAGCTGGTGGTCAGCCAAGTGAGACCCACAGCAAAGAAGGGATCCTGAAAAGGAAGGGGAAGCCAAGCAAAAAGGCAACATGCAGAGACTGTGGTCAGCAGGAATGCTGGATTTCTTGACAAACCTTACACAATCAGGGAAGCAATGGGAGCAAGAATTGTATCTGTATTCAGGGCTTACAGATCTAAGCATAGATAGAGATTAAAAAAAAAAAAGACAAAAGCTTTTTTCACTCTCTCATGGGGCAGAGGAGAGGTGAGAAGTGAATGAGACATGATTGCCAGGAATAATATCAAAAGCATTGGAACAACCGATGTAAACTGTGACCCAAGACAAATTAAGCCTTAAAAAGAGACTGTATGAACCAGAGGTGGAACCAAAGCACGTTTCAGAGCAGAGAATAGTGATATTTACATGTAACTTTGGAAATACTTTGAAATTCATTAGCTGAAGGACAGGATCAATTGTTGTACTTGTGATTTCAGCATGCAAGAATTATTCTTGAGAAAAACAGATTCAGTCTCCAGAAATGCTTTTGAAAAACAGGGACAGATGAACTATCTGGGGAAGGGATTAAATCCATGGCAGACACTTGAGCGGAGAAGGTAACTAACACTATGTGAAATCTAGGAATTGAGCCAGAGTCAGTCTTACCATTCCAGTGCAGGAATCATTGTTCAGAAGATACTCTGCAGAAAAGAATACAGAAAGCAGAAAAAAGATTATCTAGCATATATGCAGTGGCGAAAAAAGCCTGGAAGTGAGAAGCCTCTTATTTATTCTGACACTAAGCCAAGAAGAAAAAAGCAAAAAGACTGTACATGCATAATGTAGAGACATCTGACAAAGGCGAGGGCACGTGCAGTGTGACTTGAAGAGTCACAGTGTGACTTGGTCCAGAAGGTCTTACTATGCCTGCACTGGAGCAGATGGTTTTCTCTCTGGTTTGAAGCTGGTGGGTGGACATTCAGTATTCTGTCTTCCTTTTTTTTCTTTTTTTCTCCCTTTACTATGGCTACAGTGTCGCGGTCCGCGGGAGTGACGGGAATGAATCATACGCATTCACAGAACGCAGGTTCAATTCCATCTTTATTCAGCAATTTGCCCATTTTATAAGTACAGGTATTCGGCGCTCTGGCCCTTGATTTGTGGTTCATACAGATTATGTCACAGGTAGCCAATCAYTGCACCGATCACGCACGCAGCGGTCATGCCTTGTACCTTGCTGCTTGTTTAGCAAAGCTGTCTAGCCCTTAACCTTGGTTCCCACTGGCTTCTGCTAGCTTATCTGTACTTTCTCAGGATGTATCATTCCCAGCTGCACCAGTGTCCTTGGTAAAACTACTTTAAAGCACGTAGCAGCGGCTACAGCCTGAGGCCTAAGGCTTCAGCAAATTTAGCTACTAATGCTAAGCAAGTTGTGCTAAGCAACTAATCCTAAACAGTGTAGTTCCATACTCTATATTTCATATAGATTGTTGTTCTGAAGTACCGCAAGGGCCCCAACACTACAGGGCAACAAAGAAGGGAAGAACCTTTTTTTTTTTGGCCCAACATTCCCAATGTACAAAAGCATTTTCTCCTTTAAGCTGCTTTTCTA
Organism: Apteryx rowi; assembly: GCF_003343035.1. Classification (NCBI taxonomy): domain Eukaryota; kingdom Metazoa; phylum Chordata; class Aves; order Apterygiformes; family Apterygidae; genus Apteryx; species Apteryx rowi. The sequence goes on along the minus strand of NW_020451047.1, from coordinate 181,087 downwards.
AGACTGTAATGCTCTGTGCATCTTTCTCCTCTCTAAGGTGCTGATCTGATAGCCTTCTCTGATGGAATGACTGGCTGGGTAGATGAGGGGAGAGCAGTGGATGTTCTCTACCTTGACTTCAGCAAGGCTTTTAACACTGTCTCCCATAACATCCTCATAGACAAGCTCAGGAAGTGTGGGCTAGATGAGTGGACAGTGAGGTGGATTGAGAATTGGCTGAATGGCAGAGCTCAGAGGGTTGTGATCAGCAGCGCAATCTAGTTGGAGGCCTGTAGCTAGCGGTGTCCCCCAGGGGTCAGTACTGGGTCCAGTCTTGTTCAGCTTCTTCATCAGTGACCTGGATGAAGGGACAGAGTGCACCCTCAGCAAGTTTGCCGATGATACAAAACTGGGAGGAGTGGCCGATACACCAGAGGGCTGTGCTGCCATTCAGAGAGACCTGGACAGGCTGGAGAGGTGGGCAGAGAGGAACCTCCTGAAGTTCAACAAAGGCAAGTGCAGGGTCCTGCACCTGGGGAGGAATAACCCCATGCACCAGTACAGGTTGGGGGCTGACCTGCTGGAAAGCAGCTCTGCGGAGAAGGACCTGGGAGTGCTGGTGGACACCAAGTTAAGCATGAGGCAGCAATGTGCCCTTGTGGCCAAGAAGGCCAATGGTCTCCTGGGGTGCATCAGGAAGAGTGTTGCCAGCAGGTCGAGGGAGGTGATCCTCTCCCTCTACTCAGCCCTGCTGAGGCCCCATCTGGAGTACTGCGTCCAGTTCTGGGCTCCCCAGTACAAGAGGGATGTGGCACTACTGGAGCAAGTCCAGTGAAGGGCTACGAAGATGATGAGGGGACTGGAGCATCTCTCTTATGAGGAAAGACTGAGAGAGCTGGGCCTGTTTAGCCTGGAGAAGAGAAGGCTGAGAGGGGATCTTATCAATGTGTACAAGTATCTGAAGGGAGGGTGTCGAGAGGATGGGGCCAGACTCTTCTCAGTGGTGCCCAGCGACAGGACACGAGGCAACAGGCACAAACTGAAACACAGACAATTCCATCTGAACATGAGGAAAAAGTTCTTCACTGTGAGGGTGCCAGAGCACTGGGACAGGTTGCCCAGAGTGGTTGTGGAGTCTCCTTCTCTGGAGATATTCAAAACACGCCTGGAYGCRATCCTGTGCAAYGTGCTCTAGGTGACCCTGCTTGAGCAGGGGGGTTGGACTAGATGATCTCCAGAGGTCCCTTCCAACCTCAGCAATTCTGTGATTCTGTGATTCTGTGATTCTGTGATCAGAAACTGACTGAGGTGTGAGTGTGTTCTCAAGTTCAGACTCAGGTACAGCACACATAGCTGACACAGAAAAACTCACCCAAGCATATATCTGTCTCTGGACAGAGAGTCTAGATCTTTCCTGATCAGTTCAGCAGTGCCAGGGCTCAGGCTTCAGCATGGCAATGTGATTATCTGTAAGATTAATTGTTAGCATTGTCTTCAGCATAGGTTTGCTCCAGGTTACATTCTCACAGTTCTCAGGGACAATTTTGAAGTCAGGGACTGTCCCCAAAATACAATTTAGCTACCCTGTTGGTGAGAAGACTTATGTGGTTTATATGGCTTATATGATATATATGGCTGGATTTTACCAGCTGGCCTCAGGATCAGAGAATGAGACTTGGCACTGTTTGATTTCCTAGAAGAGGTAAAGCCAGAGAGCAATCACACTGACATAGTATGTTAGCATCTGACTCTAAAGTATGGGCAGATGAGCCTCAGAGGAGTTGGCTCACTAAACCACTGTCCAGCTGCAAATACTCCCGAAACAGCTCTTCCTGAACTCTGTCTGCAAGCTTTGAGACCGAGCAGCATCCAGGCTCACAAGCTCCCTGAGCATGTATAAGCCACGGTGGTTAGCGAATGTGCATCTGCTCTTTACCTCACAGTGTAAGATGCATGGATGAAAAAGAAAATGAATAACCAGAATGTACCATCATCACTTATTAACAAGTGTCCTAAGCCTAGGTACAAAGAAAAAAAAARAAGTGCTTTGACCCTTCRCTGTTTTTGAAGAGTGACCACTGTCACTGATATTGCCCCTGGTGCAGCAGCAATCGGCAGGCTGGGAGCCCTCTGGCAGTAGCTGCGCCAGTCAGGGCATCTATCAGTCTATGGCTCAGCAGGCGGATGGCACAGGACAAGTTGCTCCAACCTTTTCAAAGCGTGCCATTTCAGTAATGGAAACCAAGCTGCATATTTGAAACAAAACATTTCTTCTGAGTGCTGGAGAAGAGAATGGATATTTGTAAGCTTATAAAACACAGTAACTTGCCATAAAGCCTATGAAAAATAATTTTTGTTTTCTTGAAAACAGTCTCTTGATTCCTGTCTGTTAGAAGAAATGCATTTGCTAATGTTTTGAAGTTAACTTTTAGTTTGCTTTTGAAGATAAAAATATTTCTGAAAAGAGCTACAAACAGAGGAGAAAAATTATCTTTAAAAAATTGAATTACCTTGGAATTGTTTATAAACCTCCCCCAAATKGTCAAAGAGTTGAAATAAGGATGAAAATCAGCTCAGTGCATTTCAGATCACTAAGTCCACTTTGCCCAAGACTGCAGTGCTCTACAGAATTGGTTTCTCATTGTTTTCCACCTTTAGCAGTTGTCTCTCCAAAAATGGCTCCACATTTTGCAAATTAGGAATTTTGTACATTTAAAAATGTTTATACTCTTAGCTCAGTTTATATCTGTGATTTATTAAATCCCTAAAATCAAAGCATTAAGAATTTGCGAGTAACAGCTACTCCCACAACAAAACCTGTTAAAGGTGTGTGCCGCTGCTCACTTGGCTGCTGCTTCTGTGAGTTTTAGAAATGGCTGTTTGCAAAGGACATGGGTTTTGGTGTTAGGAAAGTTAGATGCAGTTTGCCACACATGAGAAGGCCCTTTAAATTCATTGTCTCTGATGATAATGGCAGTTGCAGAGAAAGGTGTCTTTCAGCACGGAAATGTGTCCAGCGGGCATTTGCAAAGACTCTCTATTCATCTACCATTATGTCTCTGCTGAATACATTTTCTGAGTCAAACGAGTCTTTGAAAAATTGACCTGGTAGGCTGGGAGCAAATTTTCAGACTGTAGATGCGCAAATCCTTTTGGTTAGTGACGGTATCTGATTGATCTTCCCGTATTTAAAGTTTATACTGCACATAGAGACAATTAATTAGTTTGCCAAGTGCATATTTCAGAGCATACGTGCAGTTCCTGAGAAAGCTTACAACATCATTTTTTTGATCCTTTGGCAATGGCTTTCCATTTCTCATATCAAATCTGTCAACATCTGCAGGGTTTTATATCAGCGGAGGATCTGATTCTTCCATATTCTTCTTTTGAAAGCTCTTGACTTTACTCTGCAGCTGGGAATATTTTGGCTTGTGTATAACCATTGGAACTGATACTAAGTCCTCCCTGATTACTCGGATAAGTGTCATCTCAGGGCTTTCATGGCTGAAGTGTGTTTGCAACCGCAGGCTACCACATCCTGCAGCACTGTCATAACAAAGTGGATCTCAGTAAATCAGTATTAGTTAGCAGAGCAGGGTGATAAGAAGAACTGTAAAAATCGGGGCTGCTCCTAAGTTCAAAAATGGATGACAGACTCACACAACCACTTATGCCATCTCTAATTAGTATCTCCTTCCTGCATGTTCTCCAGACAACATAATCCTCCAGTGCAGAAAGTTGAAAGGATGAGTAACAGAGAGTGATTGGTTAGATCTCTGCCAGTCTTGTGCGCCCACAAGAGCAAGAAGTTCCCAGTGCCAGCAGCATGGGCTCAAACCAGTGCCAGAAAAGTTCATGGGCAAATCACAAACTCTGGGATGTGGCTGCTGATGAATTTTCATTAAGTGAGGTTTCAGGAGGCATAAGGGATGGAGAGTTAATCAGGATGAATGAGCAGATCCTGATACTGGAAAACTGGTTAGACTCAGTAATTCCTTTTGAACCAATTCTGCTTTAGTAAGGTAAAGAAGTCTTACCAAATTTTAGTGAGTTAGTCATGTAAAACAACAGGAGAGTAGAACACTTACATTTACTAATAAAAAGGCATCAATTAAGCAAGAAAGGTTATTTTTTGCAGGGTATGCTTTTTGGTTTGGTTTAATCTTAGATGCAAAGATTTGGGGTGGATACATGCTTTGGACAATATCCCAAAATTTGTAGCAGTCTTTTCAGTTTCTGGGGAAACTTTGAAACAGAGGAATAACATGCAGCATTTAGCCCTTAGGGGAAAAAAAAAGTCTTTCTGTCTTTTGTTGTATAACTTATTCTTTACATAATGGAAAGTGTTGGGCAAGCATAAGTCTTACTGTTGTAAGTAGCACTGCCTATAATTATGGTATTAGATATTCACCCTGTAAAACAGCAGGGTTTTTTTGTTTTTTTGTTTTTTTTGTTTTTTTGAGAAATGTGCTATGGACTTTGTAAATTTATTTCCAGTTCTGGAATAAAGCATAGGTTGTTTCCCTGAAAAGGTCCCTTTAATGAAAAACTCTGTTTCTTATACCTAGATAATCAGATAAACACATACTCTGACAGTTGAAATATCATGGTGCACTATAATGAAGCTGAGTTTGCTCAGTAAAGATTCTAAATTACTGGCAGACAGCCAAATTGTTCAGAATGTGCAGGGAAATACTTATTGAAATCTGGCAGTGCTCTTTTTAAACTTTATTTTCTTCTAATGTCATTAAAAAATATTTCATAGACTTCAGAAATGCTTCTTGTTATTTTACTTTGTTGTCAGGATCTAAGTAATAGTCCCATTTTTAGCGCACACTATACAGTTTAGCAGCTGTGTGCTGGAACATTGTTTAATTTTTCTGATGAAAAAATGTATTTCAAATGAAGTATGTCAATAAAATATTCAGCTCTTAATGTTGACAAACTTCTGGTAGAGGAAAAGAAAAAAAAAGAAATCCTGTATTGATTGTCTCCTTACTTTTAAATTTACATTTACATTCACAAAAATATGACAATTACAAAAGGGAAAACCCAGTTAATTACAAAAAAAACCCCTAGGGCTTTGTAACCAGCTCAGTCTGAGGGTCTCTTCTATCGTGTCAAGAAAACCTGAAAAGGAGTTGTAGTTAGATGTGATGCACGACAGTAAGTTTAGGAGGAGGAAATCATGTTGAAGATGGTGCTCTAGGTGCATGCCTTTCTCTTTCAGAGCTCTCCTTGTTTATCCTAGGTGTCCCTCAGCTTTTGGTGGCTGGCCATTATGTTTTCTGGTTGTGGGCATCTAACTCAGGCTGATGAATTCATCTGAACTGTCCATCTCACAGTCATGTGTGGCAATATTCAACATTGTCCTGCTTTTTTGTTTGGCCTTCAAAACCAAATGAAGCTACATTCTGGTATGGAATCTAATTAGTCCAAATTATCAGCATTTAAAGTTGTATAGAGAAAGGATAAAAGATTTCTCAGTACACAATGGTCTGGTTCTAGCACTGCAAGGCCAAAATTTCATAAAAGTCAACTCTGAGGCAGAATCCTTGCTTTGGGATGTTAATTTCTGACCAACTTCACCACGGTCACGTGTTTACACTCTCTTTTGTCTTGTAGGTTTATGCTTTTGCTCTTTCTCGAAAATAATTCTTAAAATACTTCTTTAAAACACTTCTGTAAAGCTTTGGTAATTGGGTCAGGTTGTAAAATGAAGTCTAGTATGATTTTTGTCATGTAGACAAATTTCTGATTAATTCAACTCTCACAGAAGTACCAACATAATCTAAACCTTGTCCTAGATTTAAGTAAAGAAGCAAAGCAAATGAACCTGAAATTAAAAGATAGCTGAACCTTGTAAGAAACATAGATGTGTGCATTTAAGTTCTCTTTTCTTTCAATTCAAAATACAGATTCCATAATCTTAAGATGTAGGGTTTGATTTTGCAAAGTACTTAATACCTGTGCAACTCTATCCCCATTGAAACAGAAGGTAAACACTTGAAAGAGCAGAGTTAGGTTAACACTGAGGGCTCTGAGAGTGTTTTTTTTTCTTTTCTCCTTGGCTCCACATTTTTTTAGTTGTTTTTCTACAATGATCTTCTAATTTTATTATGGAAAGAAAAAAAAAAAAGTAAAAGTAAAAATGGTATAGAAGGATGGTAAATATCCCWCTCCAGGAACCAGGAAAAATATCTCTCTCTTGCCTTTTTCATAGATTATTTTTGCAGGAGTTAAGTAATAACTTCAGCATCTGAGTAATCAGACAAGATATTTCATATGAATTCTGAATTTGGGAAGAAATTGTATTAACATAGTTATAAATTACACAGCTCTATGATTTTTAACCTAATACATGTTTTTCCCAAATATTTATTATTTTAAAGATGTCTTCCAAAAAATGTTCATTCTTTGACATTCTTTTCTTTGTTAATCTGCCTCAGGATTTAATTATGGAATTTTTTTCATTATTTGGTCAAGTTATTTTAATACAACACAAAGGCTAATAAGAGAGTCAGTAAGAGAATACTGCTAATGATATGAAATTTTTTTWACCTCGTTTCACTGCGGCCAAATTTCCCAGTTTCAAGTCCTCTTGAAATAGTGGAACTTATTCAAATGTATGAGTCTCAGATATTCCTATTGCAAGGCCTTTTAGATATGCATTTATTACAATTCTGTTTAAACAGTTTAATGAGTAAATGGCACCAGAATAACAAAGGCTGTTATTGCTGGCATTTAAACTCAGCAAAACTACATTCGCTGTTCATAGTGGGGAAGTATTTTATGGTCATGAAGAAAAGTTTTATCCCAAAGGATAAAATTTGCCACTGCAAAGTAAATCTTGCCCTGCTCAGGCAGTATATAAGAAATAGGCTTGACATCTCTGACCTACTGTTGCTGGATGCCCTTGGTGCTCTTTGGTATTGGAAACCTGGCTCCCAGATTTTTCTCCCTGAAGTGTCTGTTAGTTTGGAGCTGATTTTACACTTTTGTGATAGGTGTAACCAAGCAGAAAAAAATTACATTCTAATTTGTTTTGATGAAGGAGGGTTTTACAGGCTTCATGTAATCAAGGTACCTGTTATTCTGTCTACATCACCCAATTGTCTGACTTTTTCCATACTACATTATTCTCATCCTGCAGCATTTTGTTTTGTAAATTGACAGTTCATTCAACCTGTGCAACCCGGCTGAATTTGAGTTGGAGGTAAGTCACTGCTTCTAATTTGTTTTCAATCTCAGCAATCTAATGAGAGACCTACTGTGAAAGAGGCCATCTTGCAAGATTTCTTTCAGCTTGGGATTTACTAGGATGAAGTCAGTACCTGTCAGATTGTCATTGTCCATCCTCAAAACTTACTCTTCACCTGTAAGCTGTCAGACACTATCTTCTTTGGTCATGCTGAGCTGCAACAGTGACTCTGGACCTTTAATTGTGGAACATGTGAGCACTTTGATCAGCAAACCATTATTCAAATAATTTTTCCCCTCTGTGGGTTTTTTATTTTTCTTTTTTTCTTTTTTTTTTGACAGTAAGGATAGCAGAATAAGAATGAGCTCCATGAGGAAAGGAGTATATCTTGCCACTGAAGAAGAAAAATCAATTCAATTTATGCTGCATGAGGCCCAAGGGAGCTATTCGCAAAGTTGAGTCAGTATTATTAGTACAGCTATAATTCATACCCTGTACGAGATCTCTCTGCTGACTTTATTTGAGGTCCCCATGCTCAGTGCCGTGTGAATGGAACTATCATGATGAGAATGGAAATGTTACCAGTGCTACATAGCACCTCTCAATCTCTCAGAAGATTAATGATTTTCTGTGGACCCCCACTGCTTCTTCAACTGGTGAGACAATCTATATTTATAACTCTATTGTTTAAGGTTAGGATCATTAGGAAAAACATCTGAAAACATCCCAAAAGAGGCTGCGGCAGCTTTAGCAGTGAAAAAGAAAAAGTAAACTAATCTGGGCAATCAGCAAGCCATGTCTACCCATATAACTTGAGGTTGACATATACAACATATAAAAATTAACAATGATAACGTGATGGCAGTTGATACATAGAGAAAATGGTATGATAGGCATAAAGGAAGCTTTTGTCCTAGAACTTCACACAACACTTTACAAATCAGAGTGAATGAAACAGTTCACATAAACAGAACAGTGTTTGTCCTTCTTTGTTATACAACATGCTCTTTCTTCATCACTGTGAGGTATAATGCTTTTTTGGGTGGAATTCAAAAATTAATTCCTCCACACCATTGCAAGGCAGCACTTTGATAAACGCTAAATCCAGTGTGGAACATTATACCTACTGYGAGATCATATGATGTAAAACCCAGACACTGACATACAAAGTGGGGATGTTTTTATATTCTGTAATACTTTTTTCTTCCTGCATTACAAACTCACTGAAGAACGTTACATGTTCCAAACTGCTGAAGTTTCCCTTTTCATTTATTGGCTGTTTATGGCTTTTAACTCTATTCATTATTTTGTTTAGATGTAGCACATCTTCTGCAAAGAATTTCTTCAATTTTTAGGCGGTGATGAGAGAAATCCAATCAGAATCTTGGTCAGATTGTTTTATTTCTAAGTGCTCTTTTTAATTGCAGGATATTTCTGTGCTTTTTTCCTGAATATATTCAGTGTGGACACACCCTGTTGCTGGTTGCTACCAATTCTATCCTCTCCTCAGAAGAAAGCAACATTTGTTTGCTTGTTGGACCGGACTAAACTGAGCATGACCATAACTAAAAAGAAAGAAGTTTTAAAAGGTGTTTCCCTTTTTTTWAAAAAAAGAAAAGGATACTGGAGAAGACAGAATCCCTCCGATCTATAACCATGTTTAAAAATAATATCTGGAACAATAAACAACTTCTTAACTATGCAATAGAAGAATCAAAGCCATTGCAGATTTTAAGACTACAGAACTTTATTTTCTGCATAATGTGGTTTTCTCAATTTATGGAAAATACACAAATTGTAAAAACATGCAACATACATCTACCCAAAACATAGTATGTTAGCACCATTTCTGGCATGCATATTGACTATGTCTGTAGAGTAAGGCTGGGGAGGACCTAAGCATAAGCTCAGTTACTAGCTTTCTGTTGTCAAGATCGTTGAAATGTTAGCACTCTTTTCGGCACAGTTTTGGACCATGCCAATGACCACTCTTCCAAAGAATACCCAGGCCTGATTTGGGGGATAGCACAGCCCAGGGACTATTCCCTTTGACAGCCTGGATACCCTGTCCTCGGGGAAAACATGTTTTTATCTCTACAGGCAGAAGCCAGACTCTGCATTGTTCTTTGGGCCAGAGAATGGGACTCAGCCCTGTTTACTAGTACAGACTCCCTCTGGGTTTTGGCCACTCTGATTAAGTAGGAAACAGACTTGGAAGTGCTTGAAGAGGTCCCATAGCCTTAAATAGAGTCTTTATAGGGATTTTTGTGCCTAAAATACCCTTCTTTTTAACAAGCCAGTGACATCCAAAGGAAAATTCATCACAATATACAAGCACAAGGCAGTACAGGAGCCCAGGTGCATGAGGTATACACTTTCTCTGCTATATAAGACTTTTGACATTACATTCCAATCATTTTTATGAACTTGAGAGAAAAGAAAACATTATAACTAGCTGGAAAGAAAGCTAATAACAGGAAGCTTCTCAAATCTGAAGCTGGAACGATAAAACTTGACAAGCTAAAACAGTAAAAACTAATGAGCTTGTCCTATAAAGTCTGTGTACATATATGAAACTTTTCAAAGGTTTTCACAAAACACCATTATTTGGCTGTATTTGACACACAACACTGAGTGCTTGGAAAATTGCTTGCTTGTTTTATTCTAGAGAGGAACCAAATCTCTTGAAAATTTGGCAGCTTCATGGTACAATCTGATGACTTATGGCATGGAACTAGTGACTGGCATGGAAGAGAAAAACAACCCATATAAACCACTACAGTATGTAAAATGATCAGACCAGCAAAATAGTTTTTCCAAGAAAACAGGCTGGTTAGACTTTGTGGGGACAGGGTCCAGTATTTGTTATTTTTATTTCATGGATAATGTGAGTTATGTTTTTTTCCAGTAGTAGTGCTTAGGGGAATTCATCCATGTGTCTTCACTGTGCTGTGTAAATGGAGGAAGCAGGTGACATGGCAAGGTTGTAGCTGGGGATGTTCATACACTCATTGATTTTAAAGTCACAGCTGGCTGCCAGCTTAAAATTGCTGTCTTACCTGTTAAATACGTCATTTGCTTTCTGGTGAAATTCTCTGATTTATAATGAAATGAAAGAATGCTTGGCACAGGCTGCTGAGACTAAAGTCAGTGGTTGGCTATTATTCCTGGCTAAGAGGTTGTTTCCCCATTTGCAGCAACGCAGCTTGCCAAAAAATGTGTTCAAGAGGAAGCGTAGTAAGTGTAGATGTTACAGGATCTTGGCAAAATTTCAAAAGTTTAGGGGTATCTTTTCAGGTTGGTACCTCGGAAGTGAAGGCACCAAAAGCTTTTGTTAATAGAATTTTCACCTCTTAAATTAGGACTTGTTTGGAAAAATTCTTTACTTGGAAAGCAGAAAATGCACTGTGCTCCACTTCCATTCCTGTACCCACATTGAGTTACAATCTCACCACATTTTTCTGGTAGTTAAATTTCTTAGTTATGAATCACTTTCATGCATCCCAGAAAAATATCACTTGGAAGAACTGCAAACTACTGGTTTTATTCCTTTGCACTTGTTATATTACGCAGCAAGCAATGGGATGAAATTTTTGCTAGAAATGCTTATGATGGATAATTACTTCAACAGATAAAGGAAAAACAGATYAAAACTTACACCATATGAATGGATAGACACAAAGCAGTCACAGAAATGTTRAAAACAGTAATATAACATATTTGTGACTGTAACATAATTGTATATTTCCCACTCAGTTTTCATGCATGTTCCCATCAAGCTAATCAATTTGCTCTCAGTTAATCCAGTGTCAACGGCAGAAGAATGACTGCAAATCTAGCTCAAAATTGGGAATAAATTTGGAAACCAATGGTCAGGTCTCAGAGTTAAGGTTGATCTAAGTAATGATAAAAAGGAGAAGAATGAGCACTGTCTGATTTGCAGATGGGGTAGTCTTGTGCAATGTATACAAAAAAATATTCCTTTGGCTTCTTAAAATATGTACATTGTCAAGATGTAAACAACTTCCACTGACATGAGTCAGTAAAGAATCAGGCATCTGAACATTATCTGCTGCACTTCTAATCTTCTCGTGCGCTACAAATCTCTCCAGTGAATGTTTGGAAACAATTTTAAGATGGTATAAATACCATATGTTATTTCAAACAACACTGTATGGAAATCCAAGGGAGCAGCAAATTATGTTTTAAGAAGAAAAAAAACTTAAGTGATTTAACTTCTGCAGAGCAAGCAAATGGAAGGGAGCAATGATATGGTTGGGAACAAGGACCTGTTTCTCTCAGCAGAGTCTCAGCCAACAATACTTAGAACATTATCTGTAGCTTTCTGTTGCTGACACCTGCACACAGGATCCACACCATCATTTTCTACTTCTACATGAAAACATGTAATTGTAAACATATCAGAACTAGTGAGCCCAAGTGAACTGCACAAGAAAGCTCCCTTTAGATACAAGTCTGCTCCTAAGAAAATATTTGCCTAACCCCTTCCCCTCCCCAGCCACTCCTTCATAGCTAGTTGGCACCCTGTGTAACTACCTGTTTAGAAATGTATGATTCTTGCTAATCTTTCCTAATTGTGGCTGGAAAGTGAAGAAAAATGAAGTATTCTTCTAATTACTTTCTCTTATGAAGTGTACACAAAAAGGCTTTTGTCTCCTCTTCTGTCTATGACAGTGGAAAACCCAGAAATCTAGCAGTTCTGTAGCACATTTGCACTCATTTTCATCTTGGTAAAGAGGACTGTCAGAAGACTAAAACAATAAATCCTAGGCTTTGTTTTGGGCTCTTCTTGTCAACAGATTGAATTCCATTTAAAAAAAAGGATATTAATTGCAATAAATGTTGAATTAATGATCTGAAAACACTGTAGTGTGGAAAAATTGGTAAAAGACTTTGGAAGTATTTACTGTACACTATAGTGTGCTTTTGATCTCAGAGAAATACCTTCTCCAAGGAGAAAATGGTGTGCTCCAAGGATAAAACAAAAAGCTGAAGGGTTTGTTTTATTAATCACAAATTCCACCATACCAAGGCTGCTTTTTGTAACTCAGTGAAAATGTCTAGAATTTTAGTATCACAGCAAGAATATTGCTGTGCTCTCTTAATATGCTCTCTTAAGAATGGTGGTTGGAAAAGGGATTCAGTTTTCCCCCTTGAATTGAAAAAATTAGGTGACTTTTGTCTTTGATTACATTAAGAAAGATGCAAGCCAGACTGTAGTGAACTTCCTGTAAACATGCTGCTTTTTATATCCTCCGTACTTTCAGTCTATCTTTAGCACATCCCTTTTACAATTGCTTTCAGACCATGTTTGCCTGCCGAAGAGCAAGAACATCTTTCCCTGTATGAGTGACTATGCAGAGCTCTGCCATGTGAAAGTCATAATCTTTTCTGGAGAGTGAGAATGTGGATCCAAGGGCAGAATTAGAGCACAGGATCAGGTGATGGACCACAAAGACTGCCAGCTGAATGCTGTTTGAAATGTATGTTAGATCATATTCTCCCATATACATCAGTCCTTCTTTTCTTTCACTTAGTAATTGTTAACCAGAGACCTCAGCACGCAATGACATAAGATCCAAGCCAACATACAGGAAATAGACTTTGATGGTCATATTGGAGCAAGAAGGGGAGTGGAAAGGAAATGGTTCAGCAGAATGCTTTTATGCTAATAAATATGATCAATTCGCTGAAATAAGATTTCTTGGTTTGTGGTTAGATGGCAGCCATACTAAGAATTTGGAACACACCATCTTTAAAAAAAAAATAAAGTAAATGAACATAATATTGTTCATCATGTAGAATCTGTAAACTCCAAGAGGGTTAGCTAGCACAGCAATCCCTTATGCATATAGATAATAAAACAAACATTGTGAAACAGTTTACATGAACTGGAAATGTACTAAGCAGCAAGTGAGTGGATGTCAGCCTTTAAGAAGCTGTCAGTTCAGTATCTGAATGGACAGTGTTTTATTTAGTAGTCCTCAGACTGTAAATATCAAGGGCTCTGTTCTTTTCCAGTAGTCTTCTGCATGAACAAGATTTCCTACTGTAAATCTGTCTTTGCCTCTCATCCAGCACTTTTGTTGTAAGAATACAACCTTTTGTTGTAAGAATATAATACTTGTGACTCCACAGCGTTTAATGTTTTAAATGGAATATCATCAGTCCCTTTTAACACAGACCCTTTCTCCTTTTCCCAAGAACTAGTAACTATTTGCAGTACAGAAGGCATCTGCCACTACTAAGTTTTAGTCCCTAATAATTATGGGCAAAGAGCAAAGCTATCTTGATGAAACCCCTCTTAAAAGATGGGTTAGGTCTGTTTGGCCTTTCAGTCTTTGGCTTTCTCCCTGAATAAACATGTGAAGTATCCATGTTTTATTTGCCTCCCCATCTGCAGAAATGCTCTAGGGAAATAGGTCTGAATCTAGAATTCAAAGCTCTGAATATGACCCTTTGCAAGAGTAGGTTTCCATTTTATATGAGTTGTGAGAGAGAATGAGACAAGACAGGCAGGCACAGCAGTGGGCATGCACGTGCAAGCCATCCCTGCTGGTGCTTCTGTTGCTGCCACCATGGACCAAGTGGGTAGTCTCCTTGACGGCTTCACCAGGGGGTACTCCATGTACCATGAAGTCTTGCTTGCTATCACTGGACCCAGCAAGGTGAGTGAGTTTTCAAAATGCCTGAGCAAGAGCCAAGTACTGCAGTTCAATAAAACCTTGGCAACCTACCCTGAAGACAGATTGCATTGCTTTGTCTAAAAAGTAATGACAAGACCACTACATTAACTCAATGTAGAGAGAAGAGTTGTCTTTAACTCTTTTAATTTGTTAAGATACCTCAAAAAAATAGGGTTTCTACTAGTAGGGTATTCAGGGGCATTATTAGAATTGAGGCCAGACTGAGTCTAACTGGTTGCTCCCACCATGACCTCCTAGTCTGAAGAGCACCATGGCACCAAGAYGTTTAAACTGGATGAGTGCATAAGGTGAGGGGAGACAGAATAGCTAGGCATTAATGTAACACGACTTGTTAGTTTGGTCTCAGCACTGCCTAAGCTTGGGACTATACTTAATGCTGCTGTAATGATATGGCCTCAGAAACCCCGGGGTGTCTTCCAGGCTTTCTATAGAGTGTTGCATTCATTGGCAAAGAGAATAGAAACAGTTACTTTGTGACTGTCATAAATTTGAATTCATGTTTGTATTTAAGTTTTTCTGCATTCCATACATCAAATCCACAGTTTTCAGGGGAAAAAAAAACAAAGAAAAAAAGGAGGGGAATCAAGGCAGAGGGGGTGGAAGCAGTTATTTTAGGTTGAGGTAATGACACATGATGAAATTACCATCTGCTGCTACCTCCAGTGAATTGGCCATTCTGTGAGCAGTTAAGTATTTTACTGTTAATTGTTCAATTTCCTCAACAGCTGGCTTAAAAAATATTGCTTTCCAAAGTAATTCAACCAAATGGAAACAAGACTTGTTTGAAAGAATATCTATGAAGTGGCTTGTCATTTGTATAATAAAGTTTTGACCTGAATTCACCCATCCCTTTAGGATAGTACAAGAACTGTGTGCTTGTGATAGAGAATGGTCCTACTAATAATTTAAAAATGTCCATTTCACTGAAATGCTTCTATATTGCTGTCAATTAAATCAGCTCACTTTCTACAGACTCAACTCTCCCTGGCTCAAAGCTGTAATGAGAGCTTTAGAGATTCACTTCGCAAACTTGAAGATTGTTCGACTGATGAAATCAGTAAAGAAACTCAAAATAGAAAACCATTCCTTCCATGCACCCATAAGGTATAGAATATGGAAAGGCAGGACAAAATAATCACAAGGACAAAAAGGAAAAGGACAAACTTCGTCTTATAGAGAAATGAGAAAAAGAGTGTCAGCCTGGACTCAGAGACGAGCAGAAGCTGGAGTCAGAGGAAGGCAACAGAACAGATATGAATAATTTAGAGACAGAAAATCTCCACAGTCAATGTGGATATTTAGATAGTCTACCTAGTCTGGGATTCCATTAAAGAGAAAGTTGGAAATTATGAGCTTTTCACTCTGAAAGCATTCTTTCTGAAGTATTACTTTTTATGAAGGTGAACCTTATAGCTTTCTATGCCCAGAAGTGTGGTTATTTTACTACCAGGCTATTGATATAAAATATTTAATTCTACCCAAGCCCACGAGCATCTGAGTCCCTGCCTATCTATCTGCTTGATAACCAGAATATGGACCTCATCGCCATTTCCTGGCAGTGACTTATTTCTCCCACTATGTACCGCAGTTCAATATAAGGGATTGTCCCAACATGCGCTCTCTTTTTGGAAGAATATTTGTGCACTAGTTGCAATGATTTATTTTGTACGTCTGGATTCTACTGATTAGAAATAGTTAACATAAAGATATACATAGATTTCAGTGTGCGTCATTGAAACAAAATCTGTATATGGGGATTCATCATGAGGCTTCAATTCTGGTTTCTTTTCTGGCCATTCTTCATTTTTGTTATTATTTTAATCCATCACTTGTACATCTTTGTTTTTTGGAATCATCCTTTACAGTACCTTTTTAAAATGGACATTACATTTGGGAATCTTTGGGATCTAATCTGGATGTAAGTATGAACTTTAGAGTCTGATACACCATTCACTCAAACCAATGTACATCCTTCATGGGTTTTGAACTGCAGCCAAAACTCTCACATGTGAGATCAGCTTAAGAAGCCATGTATTATTTCCATATATCATCACTCATCAGATAAAGAGCTAAGAAAGCATGCAAAATTTGAGAACAATTTTTGGTCTTCAGGCAGAGTAAATCATTTCAAAACTAAAAACACTTCCTGTGTAAAGAGAAAGCATGATCCGAGTTCCAAAAGAGTAGAAATTGAATCATGTGGGAGATAAACTCCATAACAAGTTTAAAATATAAAACTTACTATCAACCATAGTAGTTTAAATGCACCTTGCTGAAATCGGAACCCCACAAAGAGAAGTATTTCAAGACATTTCTTGTTCTTCAAAACCTAAATGTGTTTTGAGAGAAATGAGGATGTGCTGCATCCTAGTTCACCACTTAGACAACTTCCTCTTTTTAATGTG
The DNA here is from genome assembly GCF_003343035.1 of Apteryx rowi. NCBI lineage: Eukaryota > Metazoa > Chordata > Aves > Apterygiformes > Apterygidae > Apteryx > Apteryx rowi. The sequence continues at coordinate 164,774 of NW_020451047.1, read as the reverse complement.
TAGTTGGGAAAATAAAATTAACACTATGAAATCCATGCCTCATAAGCATCTGATAGTCATTTTCAAATAGGCATGGAAAGAGTGGATAACCAGGACTGATTACTCAGCACTTTATATGTTGTCCCAAGTGTTATGAACTTCATATTTGATTTCATGAGGTTGACTACTCTTTGTGGTTCCTATACAGATTAAAGAGAGATATCCAGGTTATGCTAAAAGATTTGGAGATCTCTGGTTTTCTTTCTGGACCTTATTGAATTTTTCTATGTTTACTATGGTTTGATTTGTGTTCTTCTCCATCATGGGGTAAAGCTTTATTTTTAAAGCTTCCTTCCAAAGTGGAGCCTAACAATTTTCTGGATTGAACTCAGGAGCGTTTTCAGTTCCTAAGATACTTTTATAATGATACTAAAAAATCAAATTATTAAGAATCTACACATGACCCATGTATCTTTGCACCAGTATTTGGCTGTATATGTAAGAGCACAATATCAGAAGTCATACCGAAGTCTTGTATAACATGTCATAGAGATTAATTAAGATTGTTGTACAATTTGTGGGCAGCTTCTCCAGTAAGTGATTGTATTTTGCTTCACTTCTTAGAGCCCAAATCTCTGGTTTCTTACTAAGGTGCATTTTTCAAGGAAATGTAATAGGTTTTTTTAGCTTAAGTAAGTATTTGACCGCTTATATTAAAAAAATAAATTCATATGCTTAGTTAAACCCTCTAAGCACTCACATACACAGACTTTAAAACATAATGATTCAGGAATATCTAAAAGGAAATGCAGACTTCATGCCTATCCAATAGGGGAAGATTGACTTTCTGACTTTGGCATAAGAAGAAACTCTTTTCTAACTCACAGATCTGTGGAAGGAAAAGATACTAGCTGTAAGTAAGGCGAGAATTTGAAATGAGGTAGTAGAAATTAACTAGAAAGATCCTTGATACCTGTCAAAGCCCCAGACTATATTTAGTGCATTAGAAGCCATGGGAAACAGGAGCGAAACCAGAATTTCTCGGAGATCAAGTAATTGGTCTGAGAGGAAAAAAATAGAAATGTAAGGTTCTTCAGAAACTTAAAGCCATCCAGTAACACCTCTGTTATTACCTTGGTCCTCTTCAGGCCTCCTACAGACTGACGTTTAGCAATGGAGAAATTGTGCAGAAAACATAATGTAGTGTGGAACCCTCTTCACATGAACTTCAATGACACATTTTGTTGGTGTTGGACTGAGTTGGTCAGCTACATCAAGGCCTTCTATCTGTGCTATCTTTTTTTAAAATGTGCATCCTGTGACAATTTCTCATATTGTGAAGGTTTCTTTGTTCTTGTGTTTTTTTCCTTGGTAGAGGGAAAAACTGAGGAGAGTGTTACCTGCCTTCCCTGAGGCCATTCGAGCAATTCCTCTCCTGCAAAGCAAGAGTTCAGGCCTTCGGCTAGAGTGCTCCCATAGCGGTGCCACCCTGACCTGTCCTGCCACTGTCACTACCCTTTCACAGAGCTGCCTGCATGCACTGGACGTGGGGCCCTGGCGAGCTTTCCCGGACAGGGCTCTAACACGAGGAGGGGTAGCAGAAGTTGCCCTGGATACACAATACCTTCTTAAATTCTGACTGACAGCTGATAGCTGATCAGGAACAGCTTTTAGAGGAGGTGTTTTTTTTTTTTTACTCAGCTTGTCTTAATGAGTGTAAATACACTAGTAAAGAAAATCAGCTCTTCTCTGATCTGCAGTGGATTTTCCAGTTTTCCAGGACATACAAGCCTAAAAGTCAAATAGCTCCAAGCATTAACTGTCTGCTTTGTGACTTCAGCTCCTGGCTAGTGAGATTAGAGCAGAGCCAACCATTTATCTAAWTTTTTAGTTTGTCATTCTGAATAGTCACTTTAGAGTCACTGAAGAAAGGCCAAAATTCACCTAGTAACCAAACTGAAAATAATTTTTTTTCTGGAAACACAGGAGAAAATCAGCTCCCAGTTTGTTATTGGCTTCAACACTCATATCTTTTTATGACTCTCTTAGCTTGCTTAGACAGAAGAGCTCTGTTAGTTGAGACACCAAAAAAAAAAAAAATAAAAAAAAGAATTTGTGGGTTCCCCTACCAAAAAATTGTAAAAACCCTTATATTTAAAAATACTTCTTTCATACTATAATTTTCATACTTTCCATATGCATTTTCTCAACCACATTCTAACTCTATTTGACTATGTACCTCATAATATCTTGAAATATTTCACATATAGATGGGATTACTGCATTACTCACAACTTTATGACAAATCTACATAAGCATCTGTACTGTGTTTATGGCACTTTACTACAATTTTCTCTCACACCTAGCTGTTTACACACCCAATTTCATAATAATTATGGTAGGTAACTGAAGGTTCCCATTTTAATGAACTGTGGTATCTTTGTCTTTTTCTTCTTCTAGCAATGTACAAGGCAATTAAATACTTGATAAGTTAACTGCTTCATAGTAACTCCTCACTTACTAGCACCAAAGTATGCTTCTACTGACCCTTTTTTTTCTTACAAAACTAAAAAAAAAGAAAATATTGTCATACAGAACCCACACCTTTGTTTCCATAATTTGCTCTTGATTTGAGATTTGAGAGTCACACAATTACAGAATAGCTGAGGTTGGAAAGAACATCTGGAGATCATCTTGTCTAACCCCTCTGCTCAAGAAGGATCACTGAGAGCAGATTGCCCAGGACCATGCCCAGACCACTTTTGAATATCTCCAGGGATAGAGAATCAACAAATGCTCTAGGCAAACTATTCTAGTGTTCAACAACCTCCACAGCAGAAAAGTGTTTTCTTATGTTTGGATGAATACTTTGTGTTTCAATCTGTGCCCGTTGCCTCTGGTCCTTTCACGGGGCATTCACTGTGGTGAAAGGATACTCCTGCATAATAGGAGTGCTTGTGGATTATGGCCTCACCTGAAGCACACAGCGATAAGACCRAGCAGAAAGGTTCCCTGACAAGTATACGTAAACGTTTGATTTATTACATTTACTGAAAGAAAGTTCTTCATTTCTCCCTTCCAGGCTGATATTTTCATTCCCTTTCTTTTTATTGATTCCCTGTATAGCCTCATGCTGAGTATCATCTTCTGCTTTTCCCCCTTTGCACCATGCTCAGCTGTCCTCCCCCCAACCTCTTCTACCTTCTGTATTTCATTCATGAAGCTCATCCACCTTTTCCTGAATTCTACCAGTGGACCATCATGGAGGAATCAAAAGCACTGAAGAAAAAGTCAGCTGATTTCAGTTTTGATAATAGGCCAGCTTTTCGGCTATTTCGAGTCGGCAAAAACAACCATTTTGAGCTAAAACATACTTGCAGACTTGCAAACTAATTGTAGATCCTGCAATTATGGATTTCAAACTACCTAGTATAGATAGGGCCCTTAGAGAGTTGAGTTGCTTGGCATGGCTTTAGCTAGCAGATAAACTGAGTATTTTTTTTTCCAGTTTTAAGCAGTTTTTTTCCTGTGGGAACATCCCTGATCCTCAAATAACCCTCAGTCAGGCACCAGACTCTGCTTCAAAGGCCAGTGAAGTAACGCCTTTCACAGTAGAAAGACTGCAAAATATTTTTTCTAATTTGCTGCAGATTAACTTTTTTCAGAATGTTTATCATTGTTTTGCTGTAATTTTCTGCAAAGGGATTCCTGCTGTTCAAACTCTCAGACTAAGGATCAGGCTTCAGGGTATAGATTTCAGTGAATATCTGTAACCCAGACATCATGCCCAAAGTTTGAAAAGTTAGCAGCAACTCAAAACTGGCTTATCACCTATCTGTCTTAGAGTTTACACTATAAGCTTCAACATGCATCTTGGGATCTCTAATATGCCTTGCACCATTTTTACGTTTTTTTAGCTTTTATATTCTTGATCTTGCAAATGTAAAATTGCATCAACATTGATATTTTTCATTCAAAGCTATGTTCATGACAGTGTTTAACATTGACATACTTTGTATGTTTAGATTAAAACAGCTTAATCTCTTTTTAGGTATTAATTTCTAGGTATTCTTTCAGTAATAAGCATAACGTTACAGGAAAGCAATCTTTAGGATTTTGGGTAATCCATATGTGATTCATAATGTGTTTATGAATCAGTGATTTCAACATATTTTTTATCTAAACACATAATCAGAATGAGGTTATGATGCTTTTATTTTATAGTAGTTCAGCTGGTTCCTTCACCAAAAGCAATTGAAAATTTTCTAGTTCTTACTGGTGTTCATGTATCTGTTTCTTGATCCCTCTTCAGTGTTTATCATAAACTGAAGTGTTTTGCTGAATGAGGACTCTAGTGGCAGTAGTACAAGAGAAAGTTTAAGGGAGCATGGATATCTTCCAAAGGGACAGTAATGTATCAGTTGCCTATTTCAGGCTTATGGATTCATGGAGCCATAGTTTATCACTGAATTTTATACAATATTAAATCTAAAATATTCCAGATAGACTTGCCATGATGTGAATTGTAGGTGTCTGAACCGTCAACCTGAAAAAACTGTGAACAAGATTTCGAGGAGGCAGGGAGTTTCTATTTCTGTGCGGCTATTCTGTATCCAGATAGATACCAAAAGCAGAAATAATGTGTTATGAAAAGTAAAGTGGTTTCAGCATTAAATTTTTAGATGTTAGCAAACTGTATATCAGCAAGAATAGCCTTCCATCTGGCCATCTGGCTGGTAAACTGTTTATGAAGGGTTTGTTAGCATTATATTAGAAAAATTCTTGTTTATTTATCACAAAAATCTCTCAGCAACAGAGACTCACAATAAGCTGCCACATAGATTACATGAGATAAAGTATACCTTTATAAGAACTAAAAGCATTACCTTTGTACTTCAAATTCAGTACCTTTTAGTTCTGGTCTTTACAGGTTATAGTACAAAATACTAACTGAAGAATGGATAAAATCCTATGCACTGAAAAATTCTGCTGGTATCACAGAATTTATTTTAGCAAAAAGTATCCTCTCAGGTTTACAAGCATTTCAGACATTCAGCTGCTTTCTCTACTGACCTTTCTAATAAGCTAATAAGATTTTTAAGTGTTTAATGGTCAAATGGTCAAATACCAAAGATCTTCAGGAGGGAAAATAACTATTGACATCAGTTTTGTCTGAAGGATTCCTTTGGATTATGAATGACAAATATTCAGGAACAAATAAGCCTATTTGCTTGCATTAGCCATCAAACCAGGTTTAGAACTGTCAGACCAAAACCTAAGAATGATGGCCAAAGAAAGGAATAGACCTGCCATTACCAAATCTGTTTAGAAAAAAACTAGAAAATAGTCCTTACTGTCCCCTGTTCTTTGTTCACTGATGCAAAGTGGATTTTAATGCAGGAGGTTTGACTCCCAGAAGTTTTTTCCTTGGAGAACCTCAAGTGTCAGAAAGCCTGGGAGTTCTGGACAAAGCTCCCTGAGCCAGCAAGACAGTATAGCTTACAGGAGTCTTTGCTACATCATGTTTTTCAGTGAACAGGGAGTGAAAGATTCTCTACTCACTTGGGAAATTGGGATTGCCATTTTTATGCTTGTCTGGACAGGAGGAAAAAGGAAGAGGAAGAAGCCAGTGGAAGGGAAGTTGCCTCTGCTAGAGGACAGCAATGATAATATATGTGGTCGTTTCCACTCTGGGATATAGTACATGTGAATAGATATTCTTTCAGTATTCTAGAGATAACAATCCTTCCTTAGAGTGATATTAAGCCATGAAACAGTAATCAAGAATAGACCCATTCAACATGCCTTACAGGAGTGGTTTATAAAATACATACCTTCATATAAATTAAGATAAAAACAGATTAAAAACCATCTGAGTCCACTCATTTTTATATAATATCTTTTCTGGATTTTGCAGGACTGTCACTTCCTGCAGATGGCTTATTTTATGTGGCACCTTAGAAACATCTCATTCCATGAGTGCTTAAAATGTGTTGCAGCTTTATAAAAACATATCATGTGCTCAAGTAAAGTTTCATCACAGAATCACAGAATTGTTGTGGTTGGAAGGGACCTCCGGAGATCATCTTGTCTAACCCCTCTACTCAAGCAGGGTCACCTAAACCTAAACTTGAGTAAGGCTTTTGACACTGTCTTACTTACTCAAGTCAAGGTAGCCAACATTCACTGCTCTCCTGTTAACTACCAAGTCAGCCATTCTACTATAGAAAGCTATCAGGTTGGTTAAGCACAATTTCTCCTTTGTAATCCATGCTGACTACTCCTGATCACTTACCTGCCCTTCACATGTCTGGAAATGGTTTCCAGGATTAGCTGCTCAATCGCCTTCCCAGAGACTGAGGTGAGTCTGACAGGCCTATATTTGCCCAGCTCCTCCCTCTTGCCCTTTTTGAAGACTGGAGTGACATTAGCTTCCTTTCAGTCCTCAGGCACCTCTCTTGATCACCATGACCCTTCAAAGATAATCAAGAGCGGCTTCACAATGACATCAGCCAGTTCCTTCAGCACTCATAGGTGCATCCCATCAAGGCCCATGGACTTSTGTATGTCCAGTTTGTTTAAGTGTTCCCTAACCTGACCCTCTTCCATCAAGAGTAAGTCCTCCCTTGCTCCGAACTTCCCCTGTTTGTCTCAGGAGCTTAGTATTCCTGAAGGCCAGACTTACCTGTAAAAACCGCGATGAAGAAGATGTTCAGTACCTCAGCCTTTTCTGTGTCCTTTGTCACCAGGGTCCTGGCCCCATTTATCAGTGAGCCCACATTTTCTCTAGACTTGTTTTTGCTGCTTCTGTACTTGTAGAAGCCTTCCTTTTTGCCTTATATGTCCCTTGACAGTTTCAACTCCAGGTGGGCTTTAACTTTCTTAACCTCATCCCTGCATGCTCAGACAGTATCTCTATATTCCTCCTAGGTCACCTGTCCCAGCTTCCACCTCTTGTACACTTCATTTTATGTCTGAGTTGAGTCAGGAGCTCCTTGTTCATCCATGAAGGCCTCCTGATGCCTTTTCCTGACTTCCTGCTAGTTGAGATGGACCATTCTTGAGCTTGGAGGAGGTGATCCCTGAATATCAAAATGCTCTTTTGGACCCCTCTTCCCTCCAGGTCCATATCCCATGGAATTCTTCCAAGTAGGCCCTGAAGAGGCAAAAGTCTGCTCTCCTGAAGTCTGGGGTTGTGGTCCTGCTTTTTGCCCAGCTTCTTGCTGGATGCTGAACTTCACCATCCTGTCGTTGCTGCAGCCAAGGCTGTCCCTGACTTTTCAATCCCTGACCAATTCTTCCTCGTCTGTAAGTATGAGTTCCAGCCTCTCCTTGTCAGCTCCTTGATCAGCTGTGTTATGAAGTTATTACATCAATAGCTAAGCAATTCAATAGGGAAATAATCTGTTATGTTGATAAAGTTTCTCTCCCTCTGTGTCCTAAATCTAAAACCAAACTGCTAGCATACAAAAGTTGAAAAAATACAAAAGCAAGCAGAGAGCACAGAAGYTCAAAAGTAGGGCCTCTCTCAGAAGACTAAGAACATATTTTAACTTGAAAAAGCAGTAGGAATGTTGTCTTTCTGCATGAAACCAACTCTCATACAAAGTGGTTTATAAGAAGCACAAGCTAGTATGTTTTGAGATGAAAAGAAAAAGATAAAAGGAACTATTCAGTATGCTATACAAAACAGATGCACCATATGCCAGATCTTTACCTGCTATAAAACTGAGTACTACCTTAATTTATACTGAATTATGTTGAGTCAATGTATACCATGTGGGCATCACCTGTATGCATGCATTCATAAGGCTGTAAGCACTACTGATAGGCAATCATACATATTCCAAATTTTCCTTTTCCAACTGTGCTCTTCTGCTTCTCCCTCCTCTTTTTCTTGATGTCTTCTCATTATATCTAGTAAATCTACTAAAGTATCTAGTCTTTTATACCATTCTTTATATCTTCATGTTTTCCTCCTTTCACTCATTTGATACATAAAAGAACTAAGTAATTTGCATATAATAATTAAATACAGCTAATCTTGGCTTCACAGAATATTTACACATCAGACCATTTTTCCTTGGATTTTTTTTTTTTTTTTTTTTGCATTCATGTAATTACATGATCATCATTTTTTTGTTTCTCTCTGGGCTGATTATGAGCAACTCACTGAAAAAATCCAGAGCCCAATTTGAGATACCAATACCAAGTATTTGAAATTCAAGATCTTTTATTTATTAGGATGACACGCATCATGTAGCATTGACTTGTATTCCTTGAATGAATGAAAACAAAATAGTTTCTGATGCAAATACTTATGTGGGAAAATTTATAATGAACTGCTTATAAATACTCTGAAATTCATCACCAATCAACACTAAATGAGTCAACCTGATAAAAAATCAATACGAAAGGGGTCTAGGCACCACAGCTGTAGCAATTTTCTTTATGGTTTTTAGCTGCTATTTGTGGAAGCTGATGGTCTTTATYTCCTTTGAATATTTCTAATCTTTTATTGTGTTTTGGCCATTGCTTAGCAGAGTTATAACCACATTCATCATTTTAAACTATTTCCTTAAGATGATTCAGTCACTCCCTAACTAGCTTCCATTGCTCTCCTTTTGTCTACCTCTAATATGATCTTTACTGTGGAATGGCTGCAGGGGAAGCAGAGCTGTAAGTATGTCTGCTTACATACTTGTTGTTCAGGACATTCAGAGGGTAGCATCAGCAAGCCTAATTTAATTATATGTATGACTTAAAAGGAGACTAGATAAACTGGATTAAACTCCTGTGTGGATGTTTTCTCAATCATAATTAAATTCAATTTAGTTTACTCCATGTTGGAAAGAAACTAAGTTAAACTGAATTGTGGTGAGACTTTATAATTCTGAGAAGAATATTTACACAGGGAATTAATGGAGTTTTATTAATTCATTTTAAATTCCCTCTTAATTAATTTTCATCAACTTTCCTGAGAAACCCTGAACAAGAGGGCCCAGTCCTCAGCTTCTTTAGTCCTGGAATAGGGAGTCATGCACAAAATCATGAAGGAAGCTAGGATGTGAACCTGCCATCAGCTGCAGCCTGTGTTACCCTCTTGCACTGTCAGATAAGCCTCCTTGCAACTAGCACTGGGCGAGACTGCATCCAGGCTCTAACTGAGATAGAGCCAATGTGCTGTCAGGTTAACATGTGGTAACTTGTTGGCGCTGCATACCTTTTGGACTCTGATCAGTAAATGGAAAAAGAGCTATCCAGGTTGTCTCAGGAAAACTTGCAATATTTTCACTGCAAGAGGATTTGCTACTTATACTAAGTGTCAATATTGTTACTTCTAGTGGTCATCGTAATTAACTGATCCCCCCTTCTTCCATCTCGTCTTACGCCGCTGTGGCTGCCCTGCGTGATCGGGCAGTACTCCCTGCTACATCCTGCCTTTCTGGTTCATAGGCATGCATCTCAGCTGGGTCCCGGCACCATCCATGTTAACATGAAGTTTCTGTAGCAAGCTCATGGTAGCAGCATGGGCTATCCAGCCTCTGGGTTAGATGACTGGATAGTCTGCAGAGGGATCTGCCTTGTGATTCAGACACAGCTGTTAGGAGTCTTTTAAACACAGAAAAATAGCCCAAAGACATATGAGATGTAGATGCCATTGCAAAATGAATCATCAGTTTTTGTTAATGAACATTTTCAGAGTGTAAATACCTAATTTTTTTCAGCAGTTGCCAATAACAGTGTCAGGGTATCAAATGCTGCCAAAGCAGCATCAAAATAAGGTTATAACTCTCACAGATGAATTGTGAAAGGATCGTTTGTCCATGCAAGCGTATTCTAGAAAATCAAATCTGTATGTCAAGTCATAAACAAATTGGTCTGCATTCCAGACAGCAGGACACTTTTCTGAAAAAAAAGTAAAACTTTTGGCCAACAAGACGTTAACCTTAGCTGCAGTTCTGCAAACATGGTAGATTGTAGCTTCAGAAACTACATAGATCTCTCTTTTGCCTCACTAAATATGTCCATGGGTCATATGGAAGATCTCCCTATTCCCTCTCCTCCAAAAAAATAAATAAATTATTTTGGGATATAATTTTTATTATTCTCTACAAAATATTTCATGCTATTCTTCTCACTGCATCTTTGTCTTTACTCTTTAATATAGAAAACTTCTGCTTGATCCTGCAACCTAGATCTACTGTTGCCCAGCAAAGCAGAGAAATGGTGTCAGCGAGATACACAGAATCAGAGCTACAATCAGGAAGACTTGAGCAGATCGGCAATGCTGTTAACATACCAGGGGCCTCAGGAAGCTGGGCCCTTTCTATTGCATGTTATTTGATCAGCTAGTTCTGAATGTCTGATGTTCTGCTCCTTCATACAGGGTCAACTGGAGATGATGAATGGTTTCAGTGGCATGAGAGCTACAATGAATACGGAGGCATTGGCCACAAAGCAACGGTGGAATGAGGAAAAAGAGGTCAAAATCGCACAAGCTGGGAGAGCTGACCACTGAATGGCTTCAGGAAAAAAGGCAGAGTGGGCAGGGGGTGACTTCATTATACCAGTGAGTAGAAAATGAGCACAAGTGGAATGATTATAGAATACAGAAAAGAAGGGAGTAATTTAAAATTTTGAATTAGTCTTCTGAAGATAAACATAAAGGCCTTTGTCTCTGGCTGGTGACAACACTCATTGGCTTTCATGCAATCAGAGGAGTCTCAGGTTTGCTCTGACTCTGCAGGCTACTAAAGAACACTCAGCCATCTCACAATTGGAAATAAGAGATTGCAGGGTCTAGGTCACCTAATGTTTGCTGATATTTCAGACTAGGGTAACAATTTTCTTTAACAGAACACCAGAGAGCCTGGGATATCTCACCCTAACAAGAAGATTAGTTCAAACAAAACAGCAGGGGAAGTGGAAGAATGATGAATGCTGAAAATTGTTGTTACTAAAGAGGATGCTGGCACTGGTACCTTGTAGTTTTTCCACAGTCGAGTACAAATTATCGGACAGATTTCGTGTCTAAAATAGGCAGCTGAATGACACACAGGTCATGAAACAGCCCTTGCCACTTTTTCCGTTGCCCCAAGCACCCCCCTGAGAGTCAGTGATGTGGGTAGTTTCTGAAACCAAGTGCTGCTAAATTTCAAAATTAATTTTGATGCTCCACTAGTGTTAAAGGTGACAATCTAGTGACTCTTGTCTGTCCACTGGTCTGTCATATTCTGTTTCTAAAGCTATCTGCAGCTTGAACAAGAGATAGGAAAACCTGAAAATGAACTTTATAGTGAAAGATAGGGAAACAAGGGGGAATATTGCTGTTCTCATGGTATTAAGGCACATCCTATTCACAGTGATTCTAATTTTCAAAACACCTCGTTGGGCTCCCTGACAACTAGAATGACAGATGAAAGGGGTACACTCACTCACACCTACACCCACATACACACAAGAGGAAGTCATTTGTGACAGCAATGGCAATGAATGAAGATAAATGTTAGAAAAAGAAACACAAATTCATTCAACAAAGCATAATTCTGAGAGGGATGGACTGTAGCAGGCGGCATTTAATAGTGTCATGTTWCAGATGGTCCTTTTCCAAAATCTTTTGGCCAGCCTGCTGGCACCAATGCATCATTTACATGAAAAGGCCAAATGTAAGTGACTGCACCCTTCAAACTATTCAAGGGCTCTCACAGAGAATTTGCTTTTGATATTTGGCCATTAATGGTATTCTACTTAGGAATTTAAAATGACACTGCTGGTGGTATTGTGCCTTCTTTCTGTGTATGAGTACATAGCTGGAATTGAGATGGAAAAGTCTTCTATTTATATGTGTATTTCCACCCTATAGGGTACTGCTTCATTGTTTTTCTTTCAGGGTTTGGCTGAACAGCAGAGATGGAAGCTGCTTGTTTGGCCTGTCCTGGCTTCTGACACAGCCTTTGTGTTATTATCATGGCATCATTTCCTGGATGACAGTCACAGCTCGGTATCTCATTATTACAGATTTTAATCCTGCCATCTGATGAGCATTCTGGTTTGTGGACGTTACAAACTGCTTTTGCCTGGAATCTTGCTAGCAATCAGTGGCTTGTTGGAAAATTTGGATAACATCACTGTTTGGGAAAAAAAAAAAAAWTGGTGGCAATTTGTTGCCTCTTTTCTTTCCAGTTGTCTCTAATAAACAATCAAAAGATGATCTGTCATTGCTAATGCAGTTTGCACATTTATTTCCTTAAAAGGAAAGTGCTGTGTGAGTTCACTGTCAAGACGGTAGCCATATACAACTAATTTTAATTATTGGACCTATATTTACATTATCTCCTGCAGGTGATATCTAGATTTCTTTTTTTTCTCCTTTTTTATCATGAACTGATATACTCCAGCTGACTCTGCAAGCCATTTCATAGTCTTTTGCATGCCTTTCTTTGTTCAATGTATAAACGGCTGTGCTCAGTAATCTCAGAGTTATTAGTGGTGCTCTAAATTTAAATATCTTCTCAGATATCGGAAATGCACTGATGTTAGTCCTGACAAGCCTTGTTGTGTTAGCAAGCACGGTTGTATACAAGAAATATACCCATAAGGCAACCCTGTTTTCTTTTCCCTGGGAGGACAAAAAAGGCCAGAGGTGATTACCTTTGCTTCATCCAACCAAATGTTTTATCATGTGGTAGTATCATGACTTTGAAAAGTTTTCTTTGGCCATTGATCTTGGTACTGCTGTCTATGCTTTTCTTGCAACTAATGAGATGCAAATGTCATATCAGCTTCATCCCATTTGAGTCTGAAGCTACATGGTGGGTTGCCCACAGTTTGTTTGTTTGTTTGTTTTTAATAGAAACTGTCCAATACCATTCAAGCCATGATTTTCCCAAAGCTCAAGAGCATTGTTGTGCCACTGTAATTGCTACTCCATGGATTTTTGTATATTCACTTAAGGGTAGTAATGGAAGTGGTATTGCTTCAGTTYTCCAAGTGCTGAAAAAAAATTTGTTTACTTGTCTCTGCCACTTTGTGTTTCTGTTTTGAAATATGCAGAGAATGTCCCCTTCTTCATTACTTTAATTTCCCTTTGAATTTGTTAAGGGATGGCACTATATCTATACTGCAACCTCCACTACTGTCTGTTGCATTGTTGGATGTTGCGTTTAGAAGACCAATGAAATGTTGCTAATGTCCTTGAAGAATCTCTTTTTCGTAAGTAGTGTGGAGCCATATGCGCTTTTCAGAAGCATAATACTAAAGAGTTTGTAATGAACTTCCAGAACAACACAAAATTCTTTAGTCGCATGATCAACATTACTCTGCAGTTTTTCCAGACTCAGTGTTTAGATCCTGCACGTCTGATTGTTTTTCTTATCCTATGCTCAGGCAATAACAGACTGGTAGGAATTTAATGAAGTAGTTCACATTTTTAGTGAATAATTGTCATATTTTAGTATTGTTTTGTAGAAACAGTGATGAGTCAGGTAAGATATCAAGGGGATTTCCACAGACAAAGATGCATAAGGGCAATTTATACAGTTTGTTTTCAATGGCTGCAAAATCATCAATATTGAACAAAGATGTTATAGTGTTAAAACAACTTCTCTTGCGCAGCCTCCATCAGTATGTCTAAACATTTTAGATGGAGATTTGTGCTATACTGTAGCACACCTGTAGCCATGGTTTAGAGATTGGGTCATGTGTTGGTTTTGATACCTGCAATAATGTACACGTCCTCTGGAGCAAGCTCTAGATAATGCCATGGCCAGGGTTGCCACTGCTTGAAACTTGGAGTCATTCTCAAGTCTCTTTATTCAGAGGTGAAAGAAAATAGTGATAAAGACAAACTGATACTCACATCCTGAGTCCAGTGTTCACTTTCTGGTACTGCAGTGACTGACCAGGGACACCAGGTTGCCGAGCTACTTCCAGCTCTCTTGAACCTCTCCTGTGATATTCTGTTTGTCTGCTGTTAAGCATTGATATAATGACTTCACATGGGACAGTGCTAGAAGTGGCCTTCTTATTTATGCAGTTGGCAACGACTGAAAAGCATATGAGCACACACACATCTGAGCACACATTTGAGCACATTTTTACATTTCTTAGTAATTGTATTTGTAATCACAAAAATGGATCCTCAGATAATGTGACACCAAAACCAATTACCTACCAAAGAAGAATGCACACATGCGTATTGTAAACAGAATGCGTACATATATACATATGTATATATAAAATGTATATCCTGCATCAGTGTTGGTAATCTGATCTTTGTCTGCATGTCTGATATCTGTACAAGAATATCTATTTTGCATACGGTCCATTCTTGAGGCTATAGCCACACTTCTCTCTGAGCAGTTGCTGTTTAGCTTGGCACAAAGGGTTCTGTTATACCATTAAGAAATTATTGTTAAAAATTTGAGTTCTGACAGCAGAAAGGAGTAGCCCACCAGATGTGATCTTTTGCCAAATTCCAAAGGTAGCAGATGATTTTAAAATACATTTTCCCATCTTCCCCTTCTCTGGAGAAAGCAAAGTGCTTCCCAGTTGGGCTGCTCAGATAGTTAGGTTGCCACCAAATCATATCTCCAATGCCAGCACTGGGCAATGAGTATGCTCCCACATACGTGCTTGTATGCTAGCTGTAGCTGTTGTTGAACATACCTGTCTCTGCAAACTTTTCCATTGCCAGCATAATAAATGTGTAAATTATTAATACCAGCAACTTTTCAYGCAGAAGTAGTCCCCTTGTGTTTTCTTTTGTATGCTAGTGGCATGCCCATGTGAGATAAATGGCAGCCTGTAGCCATCGATAGATAATTCTCTTTGGCCTTCTAGTAATTGCTGTGTCTGGTTTTGCTTGCAAAGCCTTTGTAGATTGCAACATTTCCACCTGTTGGAGAAACCACTGAAGTCTTGAGTCACTTCCCCAGAGCTAGGGAGAGCCCCAGAAGGGGCCAAGTCTGTCTCCTTTCCAGCACGGCTGCCACCACTTGATCTGCCAAAGGGTGTCACTGCTGCTGCCGTCACTCAGAAACTCTATGGCAGATTTGTTTTCAGTGGCCACTGTGCATGAGGCAGTATCTCCAAATTTGGGGTCATGTTAATTTAAGATAATTGGTGATGAATAGGAAAACATGCAAGATAAACTACATGTAATTTCCGTAACTATTGTTATACAATAACTATTGTAGTATAAGGCAAAGGGCTCAAAATAAAAACCCAGGGACTACAGCCCTGTTCAGAGCTCTGGAAACCATTATACTGCTCTCAGGACTGTGCTATTTCTGCACTTCCCCACATTTTGGTAAGTGAGGCAAGCAGCATGCGCTCATGTGGCTCCCTCTCACACTTGCTGTCTTGCTGTTTTGTTTTGGAGACCGTGCTTGCTCTTCCTTTGTTTGGGTTTTGCAATTAACATGCATGTGCTGCCACGTGATTAGGCCAGTTGTGGGCCATTTGCAGCTGAAGAGGAAGGTGGGGAGGTCTGTGACAGTACAGGGCTCCTGTGAAATTCCCAGGCTGGTCTTGCCTGGGTCCTGGGAAAGCGCAGTCTCCTTCACAGGCAGCTTTACCTTCCTGCCATGAAGTTCTACCATCGTAAAGCTATCACTCTGTTCTTCACCTGATACTCTAAGTGATGTCTTAGGTATCTTTGTCCCCTTCTGTGTGGTAGACCTGCCAAGATGAACAGATACCTGGAGCTTGATGCCAACATTTGCTAGAAGCAAATGGGCAATACTGACATGCTCAAAACAACTTGTATTGAAGAGGACTGAAAAGAGTGAGCACCAGCTCTACAGCAGTTTAATGAAACACCTGGAGGCGTGAGATCACGTTCTTTGCAATGCAATCAGAGAAAACATGGGCACCAGTGCGCGTCAAAGGCTAATTTCTCAGGGATGCTGATAGCTGGAATCACTTTGGTGCCTAAAAGTTAGTTATCTAAACTTTGGGTGGTCAGCAGAGTCTTTTCTAGTCAATGGGAAGAAGTAGATACCTCCTATTTTATCTCATCCCAAGATTTATCTTATCTGAAGATAGTTGACTGAGGCAGGGGACAGACATCCCTCTCTGCATGAGTCTGTTTCTTGATATGATTCTTGATGAAATCTATCCTAGAGGATGTAGAGAACTAAAGTTATCAAGATCAATTGCATCTGCAAACTCTTTTATGTGGCTCTTTTGCAATAAAGGACCTTTAAAGTAGAAGTAAATGCTGGTAGTTTAAAGCTAACAGGGGTCTTTACCTCCAAATTCTTATTTACTCTCAATATTTTTGCTTTAGATATTTTGCCCCTGTTCAGTAATGTGTCCATGCTTGAGAAGAGTTCATGCTTAACTCACACATGATTAAGTCCTTCCGCTTGCCAGAGATTTCTCTATCAGCTTTCTCTATACAGAAAAAAAAGATGACTTTTGTGATGCTCCTTAGTGAGGGTCTCCTGGCAAAGAGGCTGCGCCGGGGATCTCATTGTTCCCTCCACAAGTATGCTTGAGAGTAAGCATGCACACTCTGTCTGTGTGAATGGCAGAGGAGAAAAGCACAAGCAACATCTGTTACAGACAGTTATAAATATTACAGTAGTTTCATTTTGGTAGGAATTATGCCTAAAGGAAGACCTGTAGCTCAGAAATGAAAAAGGAAAGAAACTAGCCTAGAACACAGTTCCCCTAGGTTACATATTTCCTGTTATCTCCCTTTAATTCTTTACCACTGGCTCCTTGAGAAAATCAAGGTCAAGGTTCTTATAGTGACTTGTAATTTTTCATTTTCAGTTTTGGATGTCCAGATAATCCTTGACAGCATTTCTAAAGTAAATCTGTGTGGGGCAGAAACAAGAAATTGTGGGACTGGAAGATAATTCATACGTTGAAGTTTCAGTGAAATATGAAAAATTGGTTTCATAATATGTATTTGGATGAAATATGTAATTTTCTTTAGGATTTTTGTCTTTAATTTCAGGTTATCTCTCTGTTTCTAAAATCTGAGGGATAAAAATCCTGAAGATTATTAGATGACCCTAGATTCACATTGCACTGAGAAAATTTCATATATGGTGGAGTAGACCATGATGTTCTTTGAAGCTTCATTCAACAGCTAGTTCTGTTCACTTCCCTCAAATGGCATACTTTACAAATGGAGTACTTTATACATTGAATAGTATAAAGTACTTTGCAAATGTCCTAGCAGCATGATGGATGAAGTATTTTGAAACTGAAAAAAGTCAGAATGAATAAAGTCACCTCCATTCCCTCATGGATCTTCAACAGATAGAAAATGTGATAATGGTAATGGAAAAAGTATTTTTGAATGTTCATACAATTCCACAATTTCTCACAGACAGTTCAATTAGATCTGATGTCCAATAACAGCTTTTGGTGTTAATTTATATCTAAGGGAAGAATTTTAATATTAATGTATACATTCCTGTGCTTTACAAATGGAAAATATATATTAAGCCTCACAATTTTACTGTAGTAAAAGCAGAATGAATTTCTGAATATCACTATACTGAAACAAACAGAAATTAAAAGTGGTCTCCCTAAAACAATAGAGAGCTAAACTTTTTTGGATTTAAATTCCAGAATGAAAAATATGAAGGAAGTGATATGCAATAAGTTATTACCTCTGAAACATATGCTTATGTTAATAATAGAACAGTATTCTTTTTGAAACTGATTCTTTCAGCACTAATTATGGTTTCCTCCCATCACACCACACATTTATGAGAAAGAAGAAATGAAGGAAAATTAAAGAATGAAAAAAGAAAAATGTTGACAAATATAATTTTTAAACAGTTTTATTTTGACATAAATTATGAACTATTGAGTATGCCAGCAGTGATACTTCGTTGACTGGTATATAATTATCTTGGGAGGGAGGCTTTTAAGAATTCATAACAACTCCTTAGCATGTCTTATTGGATTTATGCCAGCATGAAGGATTTGGTAATGAACTGCTAATCCGACTTTGCTCACTACCTGTCCAAGGTTTAAAATGTAACTCTGTCTAAATGTCAGCTGCAATTAAGTGTTAGGACCAAGAACATCTCAGAAACTGAGAAAGTAGTAGGATAGATTTTACTGTCTATTATGAGTATTTATGGCTCTTTTCATGTTTAATCACTCTCAGCCACTGCACACTAAACACTTTCTTGTAAATAATATAGCTGGAAATAGTGTATAATAGAAGAAATATTAAGAAATGAAGACAGGGAAAATTTAGACTGGTAAAACATCCTGGTAATGAGATTTGCTAGACATTAAAAGAAACTCCTAAGAGCAGTGGGAGAAAGATCAGTGCCTGGGACATACCCAGTTAAACTGGGTTATCAGAAAATATTCTCCTCTGAATGGGAAATGAATGTAATTGATATTTTTCATGACTAGTTTCTGTTATTCTCAAAGCTCTTTCCCAGACAAGAAATTTGGTTTCTTTCCTATCGCTTGTAGACTGAATAGTTTTATTGCCTTTCAGGAGTAAGGTGTAGAAAGTTATAGAGTTCATATTAACTTCAAAACTGGAATTGGAAAGAAGATTAATTATAGTCCAATCATGACTAACTTCATGCTTACCTCTTAATTAGTGTCCTCTAAGGGGTAATCTAAGGTGAATCTCTTTTACTATATTCTAAGGCAGTACAACTGTAAGAACATTGCTACTGTGAAATATTCCCACAAGTAGGTACTCATGCTAGTAATTTGGATGCTTTTCTGTGATTGTTGTTGTGGGAAAAGGATCTAGCTGAAGAGACCTTGGAGGCGCTCCCAATTTTACTCTTATCAGGCAAAACCAAGGACATTTCAAAGAAGCAGACAGCTGCTAATGGAATCCCAGTATTTTAAGAGTGAAGGGAACAGCCCAGGGATGGGGAGAAACCGGCTTGTCTATCCCAGGAGAAGCGGTAACCATTAACCAAGGATCCATTGGCTTAAATCAAAGCTAACTTTATAGAAGCTTAAAAGTGAATCACTTCTACTTAATTTCATTCCCAAACTGAGCCACAGTTGGAACCTTTTCTCATTTAGGCCAGACTGACTTTTCAGTATCCTACTTCTGACTCTGCTTGAAAACAGAAAGGTGGAGAACGCACCAGAATTATTTTTATGTGTGTGTGTGTGTGTGTGTGTGTGTGTGTATTTATTTATTTATTTATTTTAGCAGGTAGGAAACAAGAATTCTAATAGCTTGACTAAATGTTGTTAAAACTTTTTTAATTCAAAGAATGAGAATTTTTTTAAAACATTTTCATTATGTTTTGAATGAAAATTACCATTTTCCCAAAATTTTCACAAAAATATTTCCCATTATTCTCAAAAATTTTCCTTTGCAATGGAATTGGACAATTTATGTTGATGGTTTGTTCTTCTTCATCTCTTTTACCTCAGAAAGTGTAGTATATACAAGGAAGTATAAACCCCAAACCTAGAAATTAGAGTAATATGTAATATTTCAAATGAGTTTTTCTTAATTCCTCCATTTTTCTAGTGGAAAAAGTAGAGAAGCAATTTTTATTTCTTCCACAGCATCTTATTTTCTAAATTTCTTTTCTTCCTTCAATGAAAAAAAAAAACTTTTTAAAAAGTAAGAAGGAAATGATTTTATCTGTTAATAATGAAAATTATTATCAAATAAATTTTCAATAAAAAAATCAATACATTTTCAAATAAAAATTCAGCCTTATTTTTATTTTTTAAAATCCATTAGGAAGTTATGTTTTGAATAGTTCCTCTATCCTATCACCTTTCTTATGAAATTTTCAGACAAGGCTTGCAAAGTCAAGCTATCCTATATGCAAATGGTTTTCTGAATATTTGCATGATCTGCAATAGTAATTGTATTACTAATGAAATTTAATATTCAATCACTGCAAAGCATAACAGCAGTGCTTCCCAAGAAGCAGTCAGCACTTTTCTGCTTCACCATTAACTCGTTTCAATGCTGGTGCTGTACTCTTAAAGTTTAGCAGTGACACTGATTCAAAATTTGTATCACCCTGAATTTCAAAATCTAGTGAGTGATCCACTGACAGAGTTTCAAAGCCTCCTTGGTTCTTCATGAACATGTTATCAGACCCCAAATACTGTTTTTTTTCCAGCTGACAGACATCTTTCATGAGAATTATCTAGGCCGTCTACTTGCATTCTAACGYGTATCTGGACACGAGCTCTATGACCCTGTCCTGTTGCTGCTTACCATAAAGATCCACATTTTCAGAAATGCTTCTTCTCTGAAAAATCTGCCCAGAATGAACTATGATTTCATGTCACAATGCAYTAATTAATTAGTACTATTTCTTCAGGATACTTCATGGGCTGATAAAAAAAAGAAAGAAGTTGATGATTTTAAGCAGGAAAAACTATCAGAAATCTACTTATCACTTCYTTTCATTATTTTTATTTTTATTTATTTATTTTTAAAGGTGAAGGGAAGAAAAGGAGAGAAAGGAAACTATTTTTTAAGGATGGAGACTTTTTTTTCAATTCAGTTTCACATTTCCAATTATAAAGCTGTGTCTGCCAGGACAAAAGACTAGCCTCACAGGTTGGTGTGTAAATCAGAATAGAAGTCCTTGCAAAAAAATGAAAATTATAAGTAAAAACTTGACTCCACATTTGTTAAAAGACAACTTGGCCATAAGCCAGCAAAACTAGGAAAGTCAAAGTAAGGACAAAAAATTGTTGTTATAAAGTATTTTTTCAACATATTTCTACATTCTGTATATATACCCTGCATATAGAATGGCGTATTGAATTAGTGACTCTTTTTCATAATTTAGGTATATTTCATATCTTTGTTCAGTTTACTTTTACCTCAAATAGCTAGGCTTAAAGAAAAATTATTGTTTCAACGAGTAAAAGACCTAAACCAAAAAAAAGTCAGTTTCATGGATGGTAAATTATCTATTGCTAAATCTGCCATATTCAAAGAGAATTTCAATAATAATAACTTTATATTTTTAAGATCTGTATCAGTCTATAGGAATACAGAACTTTAGCCTATCAAAATTTTTTAAATTGGAGAGGAGAGGAGAGGACTTTGCCTATATCATTCAGACAGCTGAAGACAAAAATTTAAATGAGAAGAGACTTTTAATTGATGTTGATAGTTTGCCTGAAGACTACTGGTCTTTCTTTTTAAGCTTCAGCAGATTTACTCCCTGTTAAAACAGGCCATCAGAGAATTAATTGGTGCTTGTTTAACATTTACATACTTTCTGAACGCTACAAACCCAGGAAATTGGAAATTATGTCTCAAAGCTTAAAATAATCTCTCCCCCAGCAAGTGCTTAGGGAAATGAGACCTTTGGCTTTGATTTAGAAATTGTTTATGCTCCTAATGGTAGTTACAGCAGCATTTGATCAAGGTTCTTTCTCTCTTTCTACCTGTTATGTAAAGGGTAACTGCAAAGCATATGAATTATCGCAACAAGCATGGAAAAGCCACAAAAGGTTCAAATCATAAACGAGATTTACAGTGTTTGGGGCACATTCTGTGATTATGTCTAGATTAAAGATAGGCCAGAACTGTGCTTTGAGATTATGGTGATATGTAGTCTGCAAATAGCCAGATAGCATGCACCCAACTGTGGACTGAATTGAGCCCAAAGGAGCAGTCTTTCATCCCACTCCTTACTTACCTCATTGCCAAGGTTCCCTCGTGCATGGACAAGTCTGGTCCCTGCTGCTGTTTCATGAAGGCCTGGCCTGCCCTTCTATCTCATGTCTGAAAAAATGTTCCTTATCTGACCAAAAGTAGAGTTTTCCTTTGTATTCTGTGCACACATATTGCTATATCTCCAATTTGGTGGTTTGGAAGACTGCAATTAAATCTCCCCTGAACTGCTTTTCCAGGCTGACCAACCCACTTTTCTCAGCTTCTCCTCATGCACAATGTGTTCCCACTCCCCAGCCGTCTAGATGGCCCTCCACTGGACTCGCTCCAGTAAGTCCATGTCTCTCTTGCACTGCAGAGGCCAGGCCTGGACCCATCACTGCAGATGTGGCCTCACCAGGGCGGAGCAAAGGGGAAGGATCACCTCCCTCCATCYGCAGGCTACCTTCTTGCTAATGCAGCCCAATATGCAGGTGGCTTTCAGCACTGCTGGCAGGTGGCTTTCAGCACTGCCAGCACATTGCTGGCTCATGTCCACCGTGTTGTCCACCAGGACCCCAGGTCCTTCTCTGTCATCCTGGTGTCTGGGGTTATTTCTCCCCAGGGGTAGGACTTTATGCTTCCCTTTGTTGAACTTCATGAGGCTCCTGTTTGCCCATTTATCCAGCCTGTTGAGGTCCCTCTGAGTAGCAGCCCTGCCCTCCATCATATTGACAGCTCCATCCATCTCGGTTTTATGTGTGAGCTAACTTGCTGAGGGTGTACTCCATCCTATTGTCCCTGTCATGAATGAAGATTTTAAACATAATCTGTCCTGACATCAGTACCTGAGGAAAACCATTTATATCCAGCTACCTGTTGGACTTTGTACCACTGACATCTACCCTTTGAGCTTGGTGGTCCAGCCAGTTTTCCACTCACTTTGTGATCCACCCTTCCAGGCCATATCTCTCCAATTTGTGTGCAAACATACTGTGGGAAGCCATGACAAAAGTCTTGCTAAACTCAAGGAAAATGGCCCCCTCTAGTTTTTCCTCATCAGCTCCGTCAGTCATCTTGTCACAGAACACAGTCAAGTTGGTCAGGCGTGACTTGACCTTGATAACATGATGAGGAATTCTCATGAAAACCCTGTTTTTAAATGTCCCCACTGGAATGTCTCCAATCCCTAAGTGTTCAAAAATGTCAAAAATAAAAAAAAAAAAAAAAGAGAGAGAGGGAGAAGAAACACAAACTTGCCATTTCTTTTTTAGGTGTGAAAATCCCAGCACCCAGTGCTTGACTTTCTTAGACATGCTCTCCTATTTTCCAGAAGACATTGACAATAATACTGTCACATTATAACATTTCCTAGGGAAAAAGAAGGAAAGAACACATAATTTTTCTTTTAAAGTTAATTCTTAAAAATGGATCTTCCAAAAGGTCACCTGAGTTCATGACACATGAATGGAAATTGCAGGAATTTTCTAAGCACTTCTAGTATTTAAAAAAAAAAAAAAAAAATTGGCAAAGCAAAAAGGCTCAGTGCTCTTCTTTCTTTCGTCACAGACTGTTCCTGAAAAAAGCCCTCTTGAACTAATACGTAAATGTATATTGCTGTATAATTAAGGATTAAAAAATGAGGCCAGACTCATCCAGTTTACTTCTTTCAGCCAGCCTTGTGTAAACGAGGTGGCTTTCTAGAAGAAGTTGGTCTTTTCATTTAAACTGGGACTGTTCCAGAAGACCATGTAGAAATAGAAATATTTATTGAAGGTGAAATGTTCCAGACTTAGACAGTCAGGAGGAACAGCAAATTCCTGAATAGAAATTAGTGTTTAATTGTGTAATATATATTTTTTTATCCTGTTTTCCTTAAATCCTAAATATTTTTGTTCTAATTAGAAAACTGAAGCTATGTTTCTGCTTCGGTATTTTTGGAAAATTTATCTTGAGGGTTTGTTAATCATTAATCAGCTTATAGGGAATTTTTCTAATTTATTTTTTATCCCTACTGTGCTAAAAATTTTAAACATCTTTTTCTCCAGGAATAGTTTGGCATATAGTTCATTAGCTGTGTGATATTCAGAACTGACCTAACATTCAAATGTATATATTTACTTTTGCTTCTGGTGACTATCAAATTTCATTTTAGCCCCAGTCTACAAGCTAAAGTCAGACTTCACTTAATATAGGTCTACCTCCTATCAAACTTAAACAATAAAACCTCCATTGAAGAAAGGTGGAGGTAAGGACAAGATATGCAAAGAGGCTCAGAATCATATTCAAGAAGACATAGGTGACTAGACTTACACTCTTGGTCCTGAGACACCATTCTTGACAAAAGTGCAACTGGAACTGTTAAAATTCTGCTAAAAAATATTTTTTCAGATAATTTCTGACCAGCTTTGATTTCAACATCATGAAAAATTTCAGATAACAGCTATCTGAAGCAGTAGTAGTGATAATAAATGACTAATAACATTTCCATATTCCCTGAAATCCTTGAACTCATGCTAATAAACAAGCAAGCAAAATACCACCTGCTTCTAACCTAGGACAGACAGGTCTGAGTATTAGGCTCCTAACTGTTTCTGCACAAGGRGTCACCTCAAGGTAAGCACTCTGCAGAGATGTTTGCAAAGTGGGTGAATATCAGCCAGTGAGCACATGCCCTGTTTTAGCAGCACTGTTCTGCCAAGTCTCATCCTGAAGATACTCTGGCATCCCTAACCTCTAATATCCTTAACATAACCATCATGGCTGCTGAGGAGGCCTGAATGGGATAGACAGCAGAGGATGGTGAGGTTCCCATTCTCTCCCTAACTAACCTCCTTTACTGGGTGAATACTGGGTGAGATGGACCTTCCCACTGACCAGATGGGTCATTTCTTATTCTGGCAGGATGACCGATAACTTTATATGCATTAATGGCTATGGATTTGGCTGGAAAAGCATTTCCAAATCTGAAATCAAGCCTGTCCATTCTGCTTTCTCTTCTGTGGCCAGCTCCTGTGCAAGATGCTTTCTATGTATGTCCCTCTTAACACTGTCTACAAAAGAGATTGCCAACCAACTTATCCAGTTTTTCAGGGAATTTTGTATGAACTGAAGCAAGCCCCAAAGCCAGATAGGGCTCATGAAGGGCCCTGAAGGCTCTGAACAATGTTTCTGACTTTGTTCACTGGCTAAAACAGTCAGCTGTTGGCCTCTTACATGGGTCTATGCCCTGCCTCCCTCTGCACACGCACTCACACACCACGTACCCCTTGGCACACCAGCACAACCACTCCAGGCTAGAAGTGAGGAGGCCATTGGCAGGGGGAGAGGAGCAGGGAGGGAAGAGTAGGCTTCATTGGAGGAGAGTGGTAAGGTCAGGGTATCACAGAGTTTTTTGTTTTTTTTTTTTCTTTTAAGTGGAAGTAAAATTGGTTACTGCTTGATTTCTCTCTGGTTATGTGCCATAAGTTTGTGTGCCCTGGTTGTGAGCAGAACCTGCCCAGAAATGGTGTTTGGCTGAACTAAAAGACAGAAGGGGAGAATGAAGATCAATAAAGCACTGACATTTGCTTTCAGGGTATAAAAATGCATCAGGTATAATGCATCTATGCTGGTTGCCTGAATTTTCTGCAGAAGGAACTAGTGTGTGAGGCTTTTTTTGCATTTCATTGTTAGACAGGTTATGTTTACTAGCAAACCTGGATTTGGTGTTCAGCTGGAAACAACACCTGAGCAAAAGTCATAGGAGACGGTAAGGACTGGGAAAACACGACGCCTTGGCTGTCAGAAATACATGTGCTAGAGGTGAGTGTGGCAGTGCTACCTCTGGTTGTGTCTGAGTCAAGTCACGGCCTTCTGCAGGGCTTGGACACAGCTAAATCACTAGAACAACATCTGATGTGATTTTTGGCCCAGATCAACAAGCACTCTCCTAAACAACTTCTGGACATGATTTTGGAGTTATCACAGGCTAGAAACTGTTCCAAATCAGCCATTTTCATGTGGCTACCCTATTTTGGTGCCTGAGGGTGTTTAACAATATGGATATGGCCAGGTGGTCTCAGGGATACAGACACCATTTAATTACTGATATAGATGTGCCCAGGTTTTCCTAGGGCCATTCTTATGACTCACTCAAAAGCACATCAAGGCCAAAACAATGCAGAAAATAAGGAGTGTTGGCCCCAAGGATACTTCCAATGGCCTTGTCCCAGAACAATTTCCATGATGACTGGGAAGACTGACTTTATGGAACTTGAAATATAATATATTTATAGTCATAAAATGCAAGTCCTAGCTTGTTTTTCCTATGGCACACTATGTTACAATTGTGCTACGAGAATATCCTCAAGCTCCTGTCTCTGGCTAACATGGCTGTCTTAAAATCACTGACAAAACCTCACACAGGGCTTCCTGAATTACATATGCACAGGGACCACCACAAGTGGCGGCAGAGACTATCCCTGGCTCTGTGCTGGCCCGTCATCACATGCAGGGAGTGGAGTGAATTTGTCCATTTCTCCCTCAAACCCTCACTCCTTGGGAAGAGATCCTAAACATAGCCTTCTTGTCTTTTCCCTGTTCTTGCACACCAACAGCTCCCTTTCTATCTATACTGCAATCACAAAAAGCCCGATATGGACTTTAGTAATAACTCAAAAGGGAAAAAGAACAGGCCACAAAATAATATATTGGATACAGGAGTTTTATAAGCTGAGGCTCTGTTAGCACAAGCAAATTAAATATGAGTGAGTGAAATAGCTTCAGAGCTGAGCACTGTACCCCACCTTCCAAACTGGCACAGTTTGATGTTAGCCAAGTAAAATTTTCCCAGACAATGCCTGGGCACAACCAAGGGGAAGCCATGGGCCATAAACCATTCCCAGTACTGTGTTATAGGGGAATAAGAAAGTTTTAGTACTGTGTCATTTGGCCCTCCAGATGAGAAAAAAGATTCCTGGCCCATTTTATTTGCTAGTATAGATGCAGTCTGAATGACCAAGTAAGTGAGTTTTTGAGCTCAGTTTCCAGTTCCCAATCAGAAGAGGAATTTTGGGGGGTAGAAAACTTCCTGTTTGGGCAGTAAAGATTTCAGATGAAATATAGATTATGCCTGGGGATCTGCTGCACAATCATATATTATTGATTTATGGTATTGTTTTGTACTGTTAGCCAGCTACATGCTTCCCCTCAAAGTTATAGTCAAACTTTGTCAGATTCTTTTCCTGAGACAGCCATTAATTCTTCTGGAATAGATTTAAAAGGTTTGAAAATCCATGTGTCATTTCATAAAGCATCACAGTGCAAAATGCACTGCCAAATATCTCCCCTGGCAGCAGACATGAACACTAGTTTCTTGGAATTTGTAGGAATTCCAGTTTAAGAAGATAATGAATTTAAATGGTACAGACCCACAGACATTAATGGGATTTACCAGATACAGAAGTTATAGTGATGTGCATAAGCTGTATTTTATAGTTTTGTAAACTAAAAATTGGCAGGCTATGCTAGCTAGCCCTAAATAAGAGCAATCCTGACTTATGTGTAGATCTGCTCATTATGTCTAGCAAACCACACACTTGCCTTTTCATTAGTCTCATGAAAGTTGCAGGGGTTGTAGGTCACTGTAAGAAGGGTACTTGAGGAGCAATAACAAATTAAGAAAGAAGTAAAAAGCCCTGAAAAGTTGCAATTATGAAACTAACAGTAATATAGGGGGGTCTGAAATAAGATAAGACCTACTGCATGTTTATTGTTTTCTTGAAGCTGCAGCAAGAAAGCCCATCTATTTATATGCTGCAGCAATTAGCAAGTTCCCGTCTGCACACAGTGATTATCTTTAGAATCGGGCTTGGAGCTCCCACATTTCTGTATGTGAAAACACAGATGCTTGCCAAGTCCATGCACAGCTCCCTCACTGTAAAGTGGAGTAACTCCAGATTTAGTCTAGCATAACCGGCAGCTGCATCTGGACCACTCTATAATTTCCATAGTTAAATTGAGTGCATTATGTTAACCTTATACTTTTAAAGTCCCTGTGTGTACTCCTTTTCTCCTCCAGCATGGCATGCAGGGGCCTGTCTGTGTTCAGTCAGCGGTGGTGGTGGGGTCTCACCAAGTCGTGCTAACTTGCTCTGCATCAGTTCATTAGTTAGTTCATTCTGTGTCTCCAGATGAAAAGCACATGATGCTTTGAGTCCCTGTACCTTTACTGCCAGATGATACACATGAGAATAAAGGCAAATGGTTTTTTGGGGTACCCCTGTCATCTCTATAAGTCATCATAAATGCTAATTGTAGTTTCAGAACAAACAGTGCAAAAAACATTTATTTCATATGTAACGTTTTACTGATGTTGCTAGTTACTTTAACGATATATAAATAATAGCCCTGGCTGAGAGCTGCAGGCAAAACCCCAGCTCCACTGCATTTACAATTTAAAACCAGAGTGTCTTTATACCTCAGTTAGATGCCAAACAACTGTGCAGTAGTTTGAAGTGCAGAAAAGGACTATTTTTTGCTAGAGCTTCTGTTTTCAAAAATAAATAGAACTAGGCCAAGCTGGAGTAGCTAAATATTTGCCCCTTTTTCTGTATAAGATTAGCAGTGCTACCCCAGAGGGTAGACAATGATGTGTTGTTATCTGGCATTATCTCATCGAGTTTCAAAATGCTACTGCAAATTGGATTCCTTTTCACCATCTAAGTGTTTTTCATCCCTTCTGAAGAGTTGTGCTGTTATTTTTATGCTTGCCACTAGCTTTGGCAGACAAGCTACTAATACACTTTCTTGCATTTTTCCTGCAAAGTCTCTGAATGGCTTGCATGACAATTTCTCCCATCAAGGACTAGTGATCAGTGCATTCTTCTTTATAGATTCAATAGGTTTAAGCGTCCAGGTTTGGTATCACAAAGGGTAGTGCAAGTGACAATGATTCTTCAGCATACCCAGCACAAGAAGTCCATTCTTACCAAGCAGGGTGATATATCAACTTAAAAGCACGAGTGGTACAAATAGACGAGAGAAGATCATGCAAGAAATGTGTCGAGTCTATTTTATCTGAACCCTGCTATGGTTCCTCATCATTAGATGCAATGAAGACAGACTTCAGTCTTGGCTTACATGTCGCAAAGGTTTTTTTKGGGGGGGAGAGGAGTTGAGGGAAATAAACCAAAATATACAATTATACAAAATATGCAAGTTTCCTGGAAGTTTATGCCTACATTGAAGCCCCAACAGCCCATGTGTAGAGGGTCATGACAGGGTTAAGTTGGAGGGGAATTGCAAGTAGCAAGCCATGGGAAAAGATGAATGGGGGAACTGTTACCAGCTCGGACAAGAAGGAGTCTCAACAGGAGCCTCAGACAAACATACCCAAGGACACCGGTGCAGCTGGGAATGTTACATCCTGAGAAAGTGCAGATAAACCAGCAGAAGCCAGCGGGAACCAAGTTTAAGAACAAGACAGCTTTTCTCCAACAAAGAAGCAAACAGCAAAGTACAAGGCATGATCGCTGCGTGCGTGATTGGTGCAATGATTGGCTACCTGTGACATAATCTGCATGATGACTGTCTTAGCAAAGTGTATCTGTGAAACTGCTGAAGTAGCTAACTTTTTAGTATAAATATGTGTTAGAATAAACAATCAGGGTCTCAGGATGCAAACCCTCCTGAGTCCGTGCCATTAATCCGCCACACCCATGTGCCAGGCTAACCTCTGGCTGCCATTCCCCCGTCCTTCCTCTCCCCTCCTGATGTGGTAACTTAACACAAATGACGGTCATGGATGACAATAGCAAGAAGGAAGAACAGCAGATTTCAAGTCATTCCAGTACTAAGGAGGTTGCTCAGGTTGCTGACATATGTTGAGGAGACAGATTTCCGCAGTTTGCAGACTGAAATGCATAATCTGAACAAGGTTATGAGCCAAACATCTACAGTGTTTATTGAAAACATCCCTGATGTTTAAAATTCTGTGGTCTTTTGAAACCCAGAAATCCAGCCCTGCAGTGATTTCTCCCTTTTAGAGAGAACTAGACACATACGTGCTTTGAGATCACGTGGGGCACTTTTTTCCCCCTCCCTCTTAGCAGGAGAGACAGTTTAGCCTGCTTTTCCTGGTTCACATCCTGGGATGAATCACTGCAGACAAACAGCTCCAACAGAGACATGGCTCAGAGGCCCATACAGGAGGAGAAGAGGAACTGTCTGTCACTCTGGGCAGGGTGCTGGAGCGCAGCACAGAGCCAGGGAGAGGGCAGGAGAGTGATTTATGTGGGTCCCTTTATGAGGGTGTCTGGCCATGAGATACTGAATGGGATTTTTCTTTGAAAAACAAAGAAAGACTATTTATTTTTCTCTTAATTGTCTGGAAAAACTCACTCCTTCAGGCATTCTCTCTCATCTTTGCTTGTTCTTTTAACTTTCACTCATTCTAAGCTGCTTTAGAAGTATTTTTGGAGGTATTCACACTTTGGAACTCTGTGTTCCTCACTGCTGTTTTAAAATTTTCTTACATGACATTCCTTTCCAGAGCACTGGTCTTTAGACCAGCCAAAAATACGGATATTGCAGAGCACAATAAAAGCCTTGTATGTCTTCCCCAATAGCTACTTTAAAGCCTCTAATGTATCTGTAGAGGGATTTTAGGCATATTTTAAAATGCTGAAGGATATTTAAAGACAGCATCTGGTGACATTAGGCATGACACCTCTTCCCTGCAAAGTTGGGAAGCAAGAAGAAGAAAAGTTAAGACTAGGCAGGATTATTTGTTTATATGCACCCAGACTTGGCACTGCATAAAGGGGTTTTATAATCTCCTGGCTCTTGTAAAACTAACCTCTGTGTGTGTGTAAGTGTGAGTGTATATAAGAAAAAGAGGGCGCAAGAGGGAACATTCTTGTGGCAGTGTGCAGAACAGCTCCCATCCATAAGGTGCTGTTTTTCTGGAATAAACCTCTTGTGTATTCAGAATCCATGCAAACATAGGATAGAAAGGTTCCTGCACAGGAGGAGACAACCGCTAAAATTCCACAACCCCAGAACGCTATACTCATTTCTTCCACATTTTAATGCCAGATATTGTCTTTGCACATCGCTTTCTACTTAGTATCATCCCAGACATACATCAGCCTGCCTGAAACTGTTTCATGTCCTGCAGGCTAGATAAGAACAAGAACAGATTTCATCCTTGTATAGATAAAATATGAATTATCTTTTAAGGTAGCTATTTAGAGCATTGCTGCAAATGTAACTACGATTCCTGCCACAGACATGAAACAGCCCCACTAGCACGTCTGCAAAAGTTGCCTTGCTGTTTGTGTTCTGGCTCTCAGCTTCCTTGCTMCTGCCCTGGACAGTGCTGCAAGTGATCTGTGCCACTGCTGCTGGTGGTGACACATGGAGGGAGAAAAGTTTGGAATCCCCTGGCCTAAAGCAAATCCTTACTTTGTCTAGTACAAATTTAAGGTCTGTGATTTTTTCTCTTTTCACTGTTGCCATGTGTTTTTTCTATCATTTTATAGGTTACATTGGTAAGTGGAAGGCATTCCCTACTGCTTTTTGGGAGAGGTTTTGATCAAAAAAAATCTGAGAAAAATATTTTATGAAAGTTGATTTACATTGATGAATGAAAACATTTAATAATACTTCAACACACTCTTCTCTGGACTGTCATGAATTAAAATGAAGGTAGACCTAAAAGCACCTCCACTGAGCATAACAGTTTTAACATAACTCAGTGACAGCTGCCTATATTCAGCATGCTTAATGCCTGACTTTCATAATAAATTTGCATCATTCAGCATGCTAATGGTACCCTTCAAAAGGTACTTTTTCACTACTTCTGTAACAAATTGGTTTAAAATAAGATACTCATGACCATATCACACAGAGAAAAAACACAGCACAAGCACTAAAATTATTTCATTCTCTACCATCAGCACCAGGTTACTGCATACTTTCCTGGTTTATCTAGGAAGTGGCAGGCCTGAGGGACAGTACTAAGTTTGAGTCTCTAGCTATACTCTTACAGACAACAGCAAAAGCTAAAAAAACCCAAGCCAAATAGGAACTGTGTGACTTTTGGTGAAGATCAAACAATGTGGCACTAGTTCCTAAATTTTGCTTGTACTAATCATGCTATCACACTGTGCTTTCCCACCTCAGCTCTTACTCTGCCTCTTTCACCTAGGCTTGCTTCTGGAGTAGCTGCTCTCTGGACTGAAACAAGACTGCATGTGAATGGTAGCAGCTGCCTTGGAAATGCCTTTGTTATTCATCAGAGACCATTTGAACATGAGCCAGTTTCTCTGATGGGGCCTCATTCAGCAGCCATGAAGATCAATGAAAAAACTCCTGTTAACAAGATCTTGATGCCAGTCCAGATTCGATTTCAAAGTTCTCCTGAGAAGGATCCACTTATGGTAAAACAGATTACGGTACTTGATAATTCTTGTACATGGGCACATTTTTCATGTGAAAAAAAAAATTTTTTTTCTTCCATTCCACTACAGAAAAGCATGCATGTGTCCTTGGGTTCTTGGCAGATGTTGAAAACAGATCAGGAGCAGATGACGTGAGAGCAGCTGTATGTCCCTGAGCAACAGCAAAGCAGCAGGTGCAGAAGAAGCATATGCCAGATTCACAGCAGCAGAAGCAGCCGTGTAGAGGGCTCTTTGGGACTGCATGCTGGGTGCATGTTCCCGTTTTCTYCTGACATTGAGGAATATTTTTATAAGTCTGTATCAGGCCAAACAAAGAGTTTGCAAACCTAACTTTCATTTATATAATAATTCATAAAATAATTGCACAGAGACTGCAGTGCAAGAAAATTTCTCAAGCAAAACAGCATGGGCCTTCAACAAAGTATCATATTTTACTTTTAAAAATTGAATGCTCAGAAAAAATAATGAAGGAAGTTAGAAACTTTAACTCTGACCTTGTCCTATAACCTATCCCATGCATCCAGAAACATGAAAAGTTTCCACTCGTATATGTCTTAAAAACATTAATTTCAAAAAATTCTGTATAAAATTTATTTGAAAAGTTTTGATCAGACCACTTCTGAGACAGACTTAAAAAATAAAAATGAAAAGAAAGAAAAGCAATGTTTCAGCCACTGAAAGTTTTTTTCTGCTGTTCAACCCTGGCATGTTACATTGCTTTTAATGTATTAAGTAAATATATATCCTTTACTCTATGATCAGCAATGAGAAATACTGCATATAAGTGATCCTTTTTCCTCCACCGTCACATATTTTCTTCAGAATGGAGCTGGACAAAAGTCTGGAATGTTAAATGTGTGTTTATATATATATACACACATATATATATAGGCATGCATTTTGTCTTGAGACAAAACCGAAACTTTTCTAAAAAAAGAAAAAAGGACACACCCTTTGCCCAAGAGCCRTCAGAAAGCAGCCAGTGCACCAGAGTATAACTTTTTCTTGCACTGTGAAGGATCTGTTTTTAAACTCCTGCTGTGCCATACCCTTTCATGCCAGTGACTTGAAACCCAGCTTGAGGAGTGGGGGTCCTTTCTCTCTGTCTTTCTAGTTTAAACAGAACCTTTCTCATTAAAACCCAGAGGAAGCTTAATTTTTGCTATTTTCTCTTAAGAAATATTTCCTCAGAAAGCTCATCTCCAATTCTTCTCTTGAACCATATGATTTCATTTATTGTAGCTTAGTAGAAATATAAATAAATAGATTTTTTTTAAAAAGTCATGTCTTATGCTTGTTCAGGTGGTAGTGAAAGACTACAGAGCAACATCTAAACAGGAGAAACAAAGGATCCTCAGTGGCCTAAGTTTTTATTTCTTAGTGCTCTCTAAAGCACTAACAGCATGACATGGATTTTGGGAATTATGCCTGTTTTGGAATAACTTCCATTGCCACTAATGAAAACTAATGTGAAAGATCTGGGGCCAGTGTTGACAAGACTAGGAATTCACTTTAAGATTGCCATTAAAAAGAGCTTCTAAGGAAATTTCCAGTTATAGCTGATGCCAACGAGCAGGTTGTAGCTAACCTTGAATTTTTATCAGAAATTATTGAAAAGATTGGAATGGGAATTCAAGGACTGTCTGATACCTATATCAAACCAACAACAGTCATTGTGACTGCACTATTTGTTTGATAAATGGTCTCTTCTAGCAAGGGATATAGAACAAATGTTTGAAGTGATGATTTTAATTAACCCAGGTGATTTTGCACCGAATTCTTAAACCGCTTATGTGAGGTTCCCCAAACTATGTCTGTCTATGCCCTAGACTCCTAAATGCCACGAAGTACTAAGCTATAAATCTAATCCGCACACAGATATTAGAAGACAGCATTATATGACTGACAGCGCCGTGCATCCCTATGAGTAGGAAGTCAAGCAAAGGAGG
>NW_020451047.1:119973-129069 GCF_003343035.1 Apteryx rowi | reverse complement strand
ACTGTGAGGGTGCCAGAGCACTGGAACAGGTTGCCCCGAGAGGTGGTGGAGTCTCCTTCTCTGGAGATATTCAAAAGCCGCCTGGATGCAATCCTGTGCAAYGTGCTCTAGGTGACCCTGCTTGAGCAGGGGGGTTGGACTAGATGATCTCCAGAGGTCCCTTCCAACCTCAGTGATTCTGTGATTCTGTGATTCTGTGCTGAAATTACATTTAGGTCTTGAGACAAAACACTGCAAGAGCTTTGCAGTTCTTTATAAGTGAATTGTCTATGCAGTAGGAAATGAACAAATCGGTCATTCAGGATAAACTACAGGAATTTCCTGAAGCCTAAGGGGAATTAGAAGGCTTGTGAGGAGCTGAAATATCTCAGCATTTGTTAGGAAATCCTGGAATGCCTATCCAGAAATGTCTGCTGATTACATATCCATTCAAGATGGTGAGGGGAAAACGATAACCTTCATGGCAGCCATTCTCCCTCCAGATAAAAGGGACAGATTGCAGTTTGGAAATATGAATTTCTTTAACCAACTTTTGAAACGCCTCTGCTCTGTATCTGCAATGAGGTGTTGCTGCTAGAGCATTAGCAGGAAGGGCAGAATAGGACATGATGAATAATACACTGGAAAATATCCAAAAGGATGAAATGTTGTAGCTTTGAAAGAACAGATTATGAGACCATGTCCTAGAAAATRTTCTTCATTTTCTTCTCTCTTTTTTTCCCTTGTTTGGATCCAGAAGGCTCACAGGTTGACGTCATTATGTAATAGTGTCTATAATTCAGAAATTATTCACAATCATAACAACTATTTTTATGTGTAATCTCACAGAGTTCTCCTAAATAAATAATGCTTTTCCAAAATAAATAAATTTTTATTATCCAAAATAAAATGAAGCATACTTAAAATTAATTTTGTGACAGCTGTCAATGGGTCCTTCGTAACTAGATGCCAGCTGGGAATAGACAGAGGGCATCATGTTCCTTTCACTCTCTTACCCCTTGGATCCACCCCTGCATCTGAGACTGCACAAACAGGAGTTATGCTAAATCTATGCACCATACCCCTTGGGAAAATCCCTGGAGAGGATTTGGAAGACATTATTGCTTCCATTTATAGTGAGCATGGCAGAGCAGCGAGTCTGTCTTGAAATGCTGGGTTTTGTTCCTCTGGGAAAGGGGAGCTGAGGATGCAAAGTTGGACATGATTGAAACAAAAAAAAATATCTTGAGTTTTTTACACGCATCAAATGTAGAGAAGCAGCTTAGCTGCTGGGTAAGTTGCTGATTCAGTTAGTTTTCGTAAGAAAATTCTTCCACTTGCAGAGACTCAGCCTCTGGCTAATCTGAATCTTCCCACACTCTCAGGGAAGAGTATTTTGTAACTTCCTCCAGCTCATGGTGTGACTACTGTGCTCAGCTAGCTTTCCAGATCATTGAAATTATCTTKTAGGTTCCCAGATACTGAGAGAGAGTTTTTCCAAAACATACATGGGAGCTAGGCACCTTGCTGTCAGATGTGTCTTTGAAATTGTCCCTGCAGACTGCAAAATGATTCTCCTATTATCCTGCCCTCATCCCCTGCCTTTCAGCTGCAGCGCTGCCAGAGCTTACAAATAGAATAAAGACATTTCAGAGAATTCAGAGCGTAACATTTTGTAAAGGTGGTTTAGAAATTCTTATTAATTTCTGTTCCTTTCTAGTCTGGTTTTGTTCTCTTTTTTATACCTTTGGTCTGGTTCTAGTATGCAGTTGTTTTCTGTCAGCAGCGGACATATTCAAAGAGGTTTGGAAATTTAAAATCTAAAGCTCTGTAGTCTCTTGCAGTCCCAGCAAGGGCTGGGTTTTAATCCTTTAAATATCAGGATTTCATTAAAGTTTTTTTGCCCTCCTAATTCTCAGTATGAATCACAACTGAACTGAGCATTAGGCTGTTTAAACAGTAAAGCATTTACACAGAGGAAATCCAGCTGTAGTGTAAATACTATTTAATAAGATTTTTTTAAAGACATAGTCCTGGAAAAGTCATTATAGCTATTTGTTTGCCAAAAACTATAGAAGTAAGAGAGAAAAATCCTTTGTGTGCCATTTATTATTGTCACTTTATAGGTCAGGGAATTATAAACAGCTTTAAGTATTTTGCAATAGCAGCTTTTTATTGAAAGGTCTTGTTTTTAAAATGCACTGTCTGTGTTTTAGCTGCTACAATTCTTCAATGTATACTTTCAGTTACTTGAGCTGAATTGCCCAAAGTTTTTACAATTATGAATGCCTAGATGATTTTATAGCCTAATGCTAATGCTACTAGTTTTGCTTACTGTGTATATAAATCTTGTACTAGCATTGTGACTCTCAGTCAGAAAATGTCTTTTACAAGCACGGCTGCTAGATGATTCATTTAATCTCATGGCTTCCAATTCACATGAAGTTGGTTAAGAGTTCCTGCCATAACCTTTCATGGAAAACTTGCGTAAAACTTGCATAAATCCCATAAATATATAGTACTTCTCATCAATTTTATTTCCTTATACTGACAGGTAATCCATAGTAAATTTAGTTTAACCTATTGATAGGCTCCCTATGGGTCAAAAGTTTTTTTTTTTCCATGGAATTCATAATATACTCCTACCTTTAGACTCCCTAAAAGTAAAGCACAGTAAAGTGCTTTGACTATCCAGATGTTTTACAGCCAACATTGTCCTTTAACCTTTCCCTTTTTATGAGAATAACAAGGAACTCCAAAGATCGACCTATCTTCTTGAAGTGCGACATGAGTTGTTTACTATACTTCTAAGATACGGCATCCACTGTTTTTAATATACCTAAGAATCAATTTTATATTCTCATTCATCCAAAAATCTTGATAAAAGACCAGAATTTAAATGCACATTATAATTTCAGTGGGATTACTTAGGAGGTGAGGTACACTGTTACCAGATTTGCAGGTTTGCCGTAGGTCCTTAAACTTTGAAAAGGAAAGAAAACCTCTGCATATACATAGCATGGGAAAATAGAATCAAGAGACAAAAGCTCTATGTTCAAAGCATGCTAGAAACAATAATGTAGCTTTTACCAGTGAAACAGAAAGTAATATGTAAAAACATTGTCAACAAAGTAGTGCAATCCAATAAAATATATCAAATAACTGCTCAATTTTCATTTTTCTCACTATTGTATTCTTAGAATTAGAAGAAGGGAATTACCTGTACCAGGGAAGGTCAAAGCAGATAAAGAAGTAACTAAGCACGAAAGCCTAAAAAAAAAAGAAAAAATTGCTGCTGTGAAGTGAACACTATCTTCAAAAAGAATTTATCATACTTTTCTAACCTTTCACAGCTTAGGCCAAAAATAAAATATATGTGAATGAAAACCTGCAGTGGGAGTTCATACGATGTAGGAAATCAGAGAGTACTTAAGAAAAAAGGAAGAATGATGACAGTTAAAAAAAAAACAGAACCGTCCTGAACACATTCAGAGTTCTCCCAAGCATGATATCTTTACAGATTTACGTAAGGATAGCATGTTAATCCAAAGTTAAAATCAGAACAAAGTCTGTTATGCTTGTGTCATCCATACTTCCCTTTCAGGATGTTAAATTACCTGGGGCAGTAGTTCAGCATGTGAGCCAGACCGGCCAGGCAGATTAGATCCATATTCCACCCCCAAGATATTAATATTTGGCTTAAGTTCAACAACAAAAGATTCATTCTCCATTTATTTACAACGAGCAGACGTTTTCAAGCTATTGTCCATACTAAGGATACTTTTGACCTAAGCATCAGTCTTATGAGTGCTCTTATCAGAGAAGCCCATATGGTAGACTTCACATTCAGTCATCCAAAATACAAAAAAAAAGGATTCACAAAAACTTCTTGCTCAGGGTCATCTTTCTATCATAATTTCCCTCCTGCTTCTCCCGTTATGTATTTTTTCTCCTTCTTTTGCTCTCTTTGACTCTTTCTCCAAATGCATGCTTTCCTCCACCTCAGGAGCAGAGTCAGCTCCTGAGCAATCAGTAAACTCACCACACAGATGAGAATGAGATTAGCACATCATCCCTCTTGAAGGCATGTTGAATGATGCACTGAAATAACAACGTAAAGTTGCCAAGAGAATTGTTTGAAGATTCAGTTACTTAGGACTGAATGTACAACCAGTCCAACTCTTAGATGCATTGCTGACGAGTCAAATCCTGAGACTTAATCATCCGCCAGCACTACTTGTTTTCCAAGACATTGACTACCCTAAAGATAAAGTATCCTTGGTCAGGCTTTTCATTTTCTGATCTTGCTCTACCTACAATAGATTGGAGGGAGAGGTGTAAACCAAGCCTCCCAACAACCAATATTATACAACTATGTATGGAAGAGTTGCTCTGTAGCAATAAACCACAAAAAGGTAGGGCTTGGTACACACACTGTGTATGCTTTTAGCCTTCAGTCTCAGAAGAAGTACCCTACGCAGTTCCTCGATTAATTTCCTGACACTGGCTATGGTTATTTCAGTATTTCATCTTTAACAGTAAATGTTGATCATTCTCAAAAAACAGTAAGTAGGTGATATGCTGCAAACTTGGACTAAATGTAAGTTATATGTAACTGTTAAATATAAGTATTCACCCATTATTAACTTACTATGCCTTTGCTTAATTCTAAGGATCATTAAGAGGAGGGCACCGCAGCTGTTATAAGCATGAAGAAAACTGCAGTTTTAACCATATTTTTATTGTTTTGATTTTTAAAACTTCAGAGTGTTTTCCACTCACCCACCTTCCTTACCTCTCTTCTTAACTGTATTTTATATTTTTCAATAATTTATGTATCAGATGTCCTCATCTCAGAAATCTGCTTCTGCCTCTTCCTAGACCTGTGCATTCATTTGGCTTCCAGCAGTTATGCTACATTTTTTCTTTCCTGTACATCATTACTACTGGTAAGAGTTTTCCATATTAAATTTTGCCTGCATTTACACCATTGTGAGCCTAGTATTTCACAGCTCACAGTCATATCTGCTTCTTGAGGAAGTCCAATCTCTAAAATCAATTATCAATATGTCAGCATATGAAAGCAAAAATGTCAGTGCCGATAATACGTAGAATGGAAGAAAACCTATCTCAAGCCATAATTACTCTGCAACTGTTTACTCTTCCGCTTACAGGGTAAGGGTATGATTAGTCAGAAATTTCACATAACACCTGGTTCACATTCCATTACAAGCAAATG
Organism: Apteryx rowi; assembly: GCF_003343035.1. Taxonomy (NCBI): domain Eukaryota; kingdom Metazoa; phylum Chordata; class Aves; order Apterygiformes; family Apterygidae; genus Apteryx; species Apteryx rowi. Next base: position 123,851 of record NW_020451047.1, on the reverse strand, counting down.
AATTATATTCCACTCCTACAGATGCTTTTTAGTTGCAAAGCTGCTGCCAGTTCTACATATGGAAAGTCAAAAGTACTTGAACATCTGCATCCATTTTGTGTGACAGCTACAGCACCGTCAGGAACTATGGCTTGGCTTAGTCCAGAGCAGTGTTTCTTGTGGTTCACTTTGGCAATACAGAAAGACATAAACTTTAATCTTTTCCCATGTAGTACTAAGAGTACTCTAAGGAGGTGTCATCATTTATTTGCTTCCATGCCATCAAGGAGACACTTCTGGAGCCATACAATACAGCAACCTAAAATCTAAGGCACGCTCAATAGTAAGACTTGCAGTTATTCTTGAAGCTGAGGATTGTGGGACTTTGATCCTAGAGAGATGAGGGAAGAAGCTCCAAGAGGAGCACTATGGATAGTTGCTTGGACTGCATTCACATAGCACAGATGACCAATGGGTTAAATATAAGTGTATTCCGCTAACTGTGATAGCAGAAAAGATTCTAGGTGGTCTTGAAGTCACTAGGTAAAATGTTCACAGCACAAGTAGGCTGCCAGCTATAATAAGCCTTAAAAGTAGTTAGGTTTCACCCATAAAAGATGTAGAATACTGGTATTTATAAAGAAGTGAACAAAAATTTATTGTCTGAAAAAAATCAACGGAGTTTAAGGCTAGAAGAAACTATGAATCCATGTGGTTGGACCTTCTGTATTATTGCAGGTTTGCATACTTCACCCAAAACCAAATTTGGTGACTTTATTTAGACAAGGAATTTGAATTGTTTGATGACTAAATTATGCTTCACAAGCCAAAACCAGGAGACACCCGAATCAGTCCAGACTCACATATTTTCCAGGGAACAAGCTGAAATAATTCCAAAAGGTGAAATGTCCTGTGCTTGGAGAGGAAGGTAAAAGCATCTCAGTTTCCTTGACAAACTCCTTCCTTTCTAATCCCAGTTCTAAAGATCCATATGTGCCTGACTAGTTAATCAAACACAGAAATCTGACACAAACACAAAGCATGGGATTCTCTGCAGCACCTGTGAACACCCTCCAGGCTACCTACTTGTCATCTTCAGTCCTTGCCAATAAGTGCTGCAGGAAGCTGCAAAACACATCCACATAGAAGAGAGATGGGAGGAATGGTGGACAAAAAAGGAAGACAAATAATTGAAAATACAATGGGAGAAATCCTATTTAGAAAATGTATGCTGTTCCTACTTATTGCTTTTTTTTCTTGTCTTCAGAAAATCTGCAGAAACCAACAGCTCCATAAAGTCAGTTCTGATCATGTAGTGTGCTTAATTTGATTACTGTTTCATTTCTCTGACATTATTTGCAGCTCAGAAGAATTTTGTTTTCAATATGTATCTGTGTGGTTCTATCAGCAGCACATTATTAATCCCATTAGCTACGTGGAATTAATGCGTAAACCCCAAAATAATCAGATTATAAAATTTCTGCTTTGTTGGCCCGGTGACATGGCACCAGAATTCATGTGTCGCAAATGGAACAGCACATGTAGTACCAGAATCAGTAAACTGTGTGTGACATTGAATGTCGCATCAAGTAACATTTCAGAAAGACTTGCCCTGCCTGTCAAACCAAAAGCATTGTACTATGCCAAAGAGAGAGYGGTTCAGCTTTCCAGTAGCCTAGTAATAACTTCATACCAATGTCATTTCTCCAGCTGCAGAACAAGTTGAAACACAGTATTAGGGAGTGTTTTAGATTGCCAGTTTCCATCTTGACTCACAGGTTAAATGGATAGAAGTATTGGGATACTAGTGATATTTGGGGAGAAAGCCATAACTGCACTATCTGCTTTGATGTTTTATGTTCTGACTTTCCTTAATTCAGAAGTTAGCTTAAGCTTCAGACATGTGTGAAGAGCTAACAAATTACAGCTCCCATTTACTGTTGAGAGGAGAATATTTTGGGAAAGGCAAAAAAGGGATTTCCATATCGAACAATGGTTTGGCCATAAAAAGAGTTTTTTTGATGGTTATGACTTCATCTGATTAAGTATAAGAAGTGAATCTCATAGGAGTGAAAGCAAGTCTGTTATATTACATGGCAAAAATATTTTCTGAATCCATTACCTCCACTTAATTGTAAGAATAAGAACAAGACATTAATGATAAGAAGCATTTCCTGAGGTTCCCATTGGCTTATGGTTCAGATATTAAAGCATGAAGTACAAAAGCATACTGACTAGTGCTAAGTGAGGAATTCATCTGCCCAAACATAACTAAAAAGTTAACTCTCAGACTTTAAAAGTCTGAGCTAAGTTTCCTTTGGGTCTCTTYGTGGTCCCTTAAGGCAAGAAGCATCTCTGGATGGACAGTCAGATCAATTTATCCTAAAATAAACACTTAACATTTGCCAGAATAATTGTCCTTTGAAGGTGTCTGTTTATTTCTGTAAAGGGAGCGACTGGTTTAAACTTCAGTGTTAAAGTTTAAGACAGCTAAAATTAGATGACATGAATTCGGCCCTAAATGGTTTCCTTTGCCATTGTATCTTTAGAGCTAGCAAAGAATTACAAAAAATGCTCAGTCGTTTGCAGTTCCAAAATGCAGAGCTTTTCACTTCAAATCACCCAACTGAATCTAGACTAAGCCTGAGTAATACTGTACAGTAGGCTGCAACATAACATCATGTACAAGTCATTCTTCCAGCCACAAAACAAAGACTATCAAAAAAAATTTAGAAGTACTGTTTTGTATCGCTTTAGAGTGATTCATAAAAGTAATGGGAATATACATAAAATGTTGAGTGTCATTAACATACTCTTAAAGGAAAAATAAATCCTGTTTTACAACAAGCACGCTATGAAAAGAGTGGTCACACTCAAACTGATAGTTGTCATATGAAAGAAGGCTTAAGAAATCCAGCTGAATTCCACAGTTCTTAAATACCTTCCTTCTTTCTTTCTCTTTCCTTCTTTCTTTCTTTCTTTCTTTGAAGGTAAGGAAGTTAATTCCTGTGGTTCTGTATGGCACCCAGAAACAAAGGAGGTGAATTCTTTACAAACGAACATGACTAAAGTAGGAACAATTTTACCAGAGGATTTTTGGCTGAATTACTTCTCTCTATCAACTGTCTATGCAGCCCAAAGTTTAATTTGGCAGCATTCAAGGGTTCTCAGTGAAGTTAGCACAGCTGATTACTTTCACGTCCAGCCATGCACAAACTTCTCAACATGTTGAAAGCCAAGGAAATTTGCTAAAAACACGAACCCCATGGAATTCATAGCTCCCAAGACAGCCATAAAAAAATGCAAGCAGGGATCCTGACCCTGAAAATATTCCATTTATTAGGTTTATTCAGGAGAATAAGCAGTTGAAGTATCAGAGCTTTGCCTAAACAGTTAATACACTAGCAGCTGGTGTGCTGTAACAGACATTCATTAAAACCCCATTCGTTGTTTTGTTCATTCTGCTGGTATTTTCTTTCTCTCTGGCTGTTATTTCTTTTCACATCTATAGATGGAAACTCTTTGAGGCAGGAAATGCCTAATTTCATGTATGCATGTTACCTAAACATAACTGTAATGTGCTTGCTGACATGACTCTTTAAAAATTATGGCAACACAAAATGTACCTAATTATAATCTGGGGATGACTGTGATAGTCATTGTAGTCTAGATTGTGACAATATGGTAATAGTCATGTAAAACACGACATTCTGGCAGAAGCTACTTTCTCTTGGCATCAGCAATTGCATAAGGGCAGTGGCCAGACAGGCCACTTGGGAGGAATATAGGAACATTTGCAGAGTATGCAGGGATGCGACGAGGAAGGCTAAGGCCCGTTTGGAATTAAATCTGGCTAGAGATGTCAAGGACAACAAGAAGGGCTTCTTCAAATACATCAG
>NW_020451047.1:82599-118288 GCF_003343035.1 Apteryx rowi | reverse complement strand
GTGCTCTAGGTGACCCTGCTTGAGCAGGGGGGTTGGACTAGATGATCTCCAGAGGTCCCTTCCAACCTCAACCATTCTGTGATTCTGTGATTCTGTGAAAAAGAACTGTTAAAATCAGATACACTCTATACTGTTCTAGTATGTGTTCATCCAGTATGCAATTCAAASCTGAGTAAGTGCACTGGGCTATTCTGTAAGACATATATTAGATCAGATATAATAGTTAAAGCAGGACGTCATGACCTTTTAAGTCCAATTTCAGGAGAATGACTAAAGTCTCTGAACAATCTTACCGAGAATACATGGGGCTGGAGAGGGATGTTGTCTGATTTTGCAACCTTATTGACACATCCATGACTAATAAGAATGGTCCTTGGTATGGCTATGTCTGGCCAGCTAGGATCTCCCAAACTGTTCCTAGGCATGGGTCAGGAGCAAGCATATGCCAAGGACCATCTCTAATAGGCAGGGCAGYCTGAGTGTGACTGCCCTGTTCTGGAAGGTAGGACAATTTAATGGCAGAGATAACATCAGGCTGTGCTGGCCTCAAGTTCCTTGAACTGTTTAGTTTACTAGTATAGCATGTTTGTCCAAAGATGCTAAGGAGTCCAAAGGGATCAGTAGTATAATATAATATAATATAATACAATACAATATAATATAATAATAATAATAATATGAGGATAAGTTGATTTGATTAATATTGCAGTTTAGTGGAAATATGCAGTGCATTTAACCTCCATCTTTTATGGATTCAATGTCAGCCAGTTCCTGCTCAGCCATACAATCTTTTTGGCTGGGAAATGGTGTTACTTTCTTCCGATGAAATGAAGATACTGAGACAGATATCATTTGTATGTGGTTATCTCTTCAGCCCAGATTGTTTCAGCTGAATGCTGCTGGATCAGGTCTTGAGCACCAAGGAATAGTTTTCTTAGTGTTGGTATTAAATTTGTGGATGACACTATGATGGAAGGAAGATCAAATACACTGAAGTAGTATTCAGAAGGTAATGGTCTGGAGAAAATACATTGTACATATTTCTTTCTTTAGGCAAGGAAAAAGACATTGTCCCAGGGAGGATGGAAAGCAACAGGTTAGGTGGAAGTTCTCCAGAAAAGAATTCTGGGGACTGAAGAGAATCATTATCTGAACACAAAATTCATTCTGTTTCAAAAAAAGGAGTTAAATTAGGATGTATGAGCAGATGTTCAGCTGATCAGATACACGAAGGGATCCTTCCTTTTTGCTCAGTATTGCTAAGACCTCGGTTGGACTGTTGTGTCCAGGTATCTACCAGACATTCTAGACAGACACGAACCAATGAGAAGTAATTCTGCAGGGAGAAAAAGGGATTAGTAAAAGTCTGGAAAACATGACCCATAAGGAAAAAAAGAAAGAACTGGGGTCATTTAGTCTAAAGTCTGAGAGGAGAAATGAAAAGAGTATTCAAGTATTTAAAAGAATACTGCTGAGAGGGAAAGAATAATGTGTTCTCCATATCCATGATGGATAGCATAAGAAGTAATAGTCTTAAACTGCAGTAAAGGGCATTTAGGTTAGCTATTAGGGAAAAAATGTTTAGTGGTAAGCAAATTTGGACTAGACTGTCTGGGGATTCTGCCATCTCCAACACTGGAAGTTTTTAAGACTACGTTAGACAGACTTCTGCAAAATGTCTTTTATCTTGCCTTGGGGCTAAGCTGATGAGATAACTTCTTGAGGTCTTTACCAGCCCCATTTCTGATGATTCTATAATTGTAGGGCGTTTCCGCTTTCTGAAAGGGATTTTCCATTTTTAACAGTCATCAAAGTACACTGGATTTTGAGAAGGTCTGACTTTAGAAAGAGTGAGTTTAAGCCACTTTTATTGCTCTCATTGAATTTGGGTACTGGGATATGAATATGGGTGAGGTTGGAGCTGAGACAACTGCTGGAGCAGAGGTGGAAATGCCCAAGGACTGAGATGATAACTGAAAAGATGAAGGGTCACTTTGCATGTGAAGACACCAAGAACTGTGGCATATTTTTATGGACATATTTCTCAGCATGGTATTTGCATATATACAGATGTCCCAACAGAGTACTAGAACACAAAATAACAACTTCAAACTGAAACTAGTTATTTTACACATCAGCATTTTTTTTCCTTGGGATTACTGGAGTACATGCAAACTCATCCTGTTCTTGGATAGAGCTACATACCTGTTTGCTTTTCTTCTTTCATAAATGTCCTGAATTCTTTGACCCTTCACAGAGCAGACTTGCTTGTGATAACTATAGATGTCTAATAATAAATATCATTTCCATCCTTAGTTAAGTCCATGTTGCTCTGTGACAAAGTTCTCTTCAGTCAACATTYACATTTTACTATTCATACTTTTCTGACATTGAATACTTTTCTCCTGCTTTTCCGCTCAAGGAAAGAGAAGGCAAGAGCAGCTTTCAAGAGGTCTGAGTGGTTCCTGCCTTGGAAAGGGAGTCAGGATAAAGCAAAGCAAAATATTTTCCTCCAGCTCTGAAAGTTCAGGCTTTCTGCACTTTCTGCAAGGCTGAGCAACGTCAGAGGCTGAAAGAAGGTACTGATGTATTTTTTACTGTTATAAAGTGTCACAGAGTTCATTTTTCTTTTCATACCAGTATTTGTTTTTAATTTCGAAATATTTAATATTTCAAAAAAACCATTATAATATAATTAGCAATCTATGGAACAGGAATGTAATAAAAGTCAACAGAAGGCCACACTCACCTGTTTTTTTTTTACTTTCATTGTACCTTTAAATCCTTGGCCAATTCTTGGGAATGATCACAGAGTGTCACCATCTCATTCAGGAAACATTGATTTACTTATGAGATTGCTGAACGTCGAAATGAAATCTGCACCCAGATACTTCAGCATGAGTTTCTGTTTGGGTTTCCAGACAGTTGCATGACAGCAAACAGGCAAAAACACACTCATGTTCAAAAATTCCAAAAGCCTTCAAAGGAAATCTCGCAAATGTAGACACTTAATTACTACACAGTTATTATATTAATGTGCCTTGAATTATTACTTTTGTCATGAAATTATAACTTTTATGAAGGAGTTATGGAAAATAATAAATAGATCTATAGATCTGTTACGTCCCAGCTTGCCACCCAATCACCAGGGTGCTTATGAGCATTACTGTGAGCTGGTCATCAGCATGAACCACCATGTGTAAGACATTTATTACACTCTTATGTGATCAAGCTTATTTCTATGGGAACAAGCAGTTTGTCTATGGAGTTACAACACTTTTTAGGATACTGAAAAGATCTCTGAATTGTCTTCTCTTCTTTCCCAAATAGATGAAAGGAAATAAACCCCCAAATCCTTAGGAGAGACTATTTCCTCGTATTAGCTTCATTTAAATCATTACTTTGCTAAAACCAGGTGAGCCTACCTGTGAAGGAAATGCTTGTGTGCTTGAAATGAAATGGAGGCAAGAGTGTGCGGGAATAATCTTGTCACCTGAATGGATAAATACTAGTAAATTAAACATGTTTGGGAATGTTCCTGGGCACTGAAACTGGTCTGCCAACACTGTTAATCTGCTGGAGCAGTCCTGGGCATATTTCTGGCCCAGGCCTACAAAAAGTTTCCCAAACCTTTCCCATGCACATTTCAGGTGCGAAAACATCTGAGAGACCATTTTCAATAGGTGATTTAGACACAGCCCCCTGTGCTGGAGGATAAGAGAAGTTAATAGAATAGATGTAGGTTTGACTCTGAGTCAATTTTCTCAAGTGCCTGGAAAAGTAACAGATTTAATTTACTTTGTCTAATTAACTACTATAGACATAGCTGTTATATACTGGGCTCTACTTCTGAAGGAACTGTATGTGACTTCTGCCTTTTTTTTTTCCTAGAGCAAGATGCCATAGACTATAATGACATCATCAGTCCCAAGTTTTGTGTTTATTGTTATTAACAGGAATATTGACTATTTTCAATATATACTCAGAATTCTGCTTTGCAGTTGTATCTTTGATTGAAAATTCCCTTTCTACACTGTTGTTTTTTTTTTTTACTTAGCCCAGAAAATTAATTAAGCTGCTAAATAATATTTTCAGTTTATTTATTAATCTCTAAAGAAGAGATATTATTAAGCAACAACATTCCCAGTGGCATCAGGATTAAAARTATTTTTAATATTATTGTATGTAACATATAACAAATATTTATGTATATCTGAGAGTAGCTTATAAACCAGCTAGTGTACTTTAACATAAATAAAGATGAAATTATGCCTTTTGGATGTCTAAACATTGCCAAGTAAAATTAAAAGGCTTGTAYAGACTCAAAAAGGCAGAAAGGGGCTGAGTTAATGAGCTTACATCCTAATTTGGGAGAATTTTAAAAAGTTCAATGCCCTGAAGGAAAAAGAAATGCAAGCAAAATGGTAAGGGAATATTTTTATATATAAAATGTAAAATAATAACTGGGAATCAGGAAGTGTTAGAATATCTGACCAGATAATGAACTTCTCTCTCCCATAATTCTTCATTAATATTTGAAGACTTATTTGGTTATAAAAGCAGGCCAGTAGCATAGGAAGATAGTAGCATCAATGGTAAAATAGACAATGAAACTGAGAGCAATTAATACAAACAGGAAGATAAAGAATGCAGACAGTTGGTAAAAAAACTAAAGACAGTAATGAAAATTTCTGTGGGTAGGAAGGTTAAATACAAGATGAGGAGACTTTCTTTAGATCAGCAGAAGGAATCAAATTGTTAGGAATAGCAAATGAGCATAATATTCAAGGATGGTGTCACTCCCATTGTATAAAAGGAAGAGAGATTTAATAAATGTTTTCTTCTGTATTAGGTATACCCATATTATTTTGTGGCAGCAAAAAACTTTCAATACCATCCATGTCTGCACTATATATAAAACAACTACTGAAGCTAAACTTTTTTTGAGTTAACCATGATAACAGGCATCCTAGAATGTCGAGAAGAAAGAGGAAAAGGAACTCTTCATGAATGATGATTTAGGGTTGGTTTAAAATAAATACATATTGTAATTAATGGAATAGAAATAATTTTGAACCAATATTCTTGAAACGTAAGTGGATCAGGAAATAACAGTTTAGCACTGGTTTCAAGGAAACATCATAATGTGGAATGAGATCATAAAGGATTAAAAGATAGAACCATAATGGTGAATCAGCATGGTTAGATGGAAACAGGGATTATCACATAACCACATTATTGTCTTTTGGTTGGAGTCTGAGATTAAAGTACTTATACTGATATAAAACATCTTACTTAGTCACACATTCTACTTTTATAAAAGAAAACAAAAAAACAACAAGCCAAAGCTTGAACTATAACTAAGTAATAAAGTCCATCTAAAATGTTTGTAAGCCATAAATACGTACAAAGAAAACATATTTGAATAGTAGAGTACTTTTTAATGTATCCCACCCTCCCCTCAAAAAGAAAAAAACCCACAGAAGAACCAGTGACTGAATGCTGAAGCTAGAGAATCGAATCTACTTAAGGTACATATTCTGAAAAAATGAGAATTACTCATAATAATTCACTAGTATATGCTAGTTTAAAATTATTGTAATTTTTTTTATAATCTATCTTGAATCCAAGAACTGAGATCCTTGTGGTTCTTCTGGAATCTGTTAAGTTCCTTACTAAACAGACACCATTTACACATATAAAATGGTACTTCTGGTACAGCTCCAATTTCCATTACATTTTCTCTGACTTGCAGTCATATTCCCTCAGACACATTTCCAAGTCTTTCAAGACAGAGAGTAAGTTTTTCATCCTGAGGAAAAACATGACTATAAAGATTAAGCCCTAGAAGAAGACTACTGCTCTGCTACAGTTAAATCATACCCAGGCTGTACATCAAACTTCAAACACAGAAAACCCTGCAAGTAAGGCAAAGTATAATAAACACTAAAGAGTTAAGCTATTATTTTTATTTCTTTTTTTTTTCACATAATGAAGGTTAAATCTTATAAGCATTTGACTTTGAAACAAAGCAAGTTATAACTAGCATTTGCTAGTCTAATCACCTGCAGGAGCAAAATGTTTATAATTGTCTTATATCAGTCTAACAGTCTGGTTGTTAATAACACATATGTCTCATAAATAAAAGTTTTGGAGAAATCTGTTTCTTCTTCTGGTAATTAACAACCCTGTTAAATTCAGATTTTCTTTAAGAGCTCTTAATTTACATTATCATTTATCTGTTGCTGATTTAAGCAAACAGATAATAAATAATTGCTTAAGTATAAATCCTCTGAATTCATTTGGAGTCCTCTCAGTATTTATCATTCATGGGCGCAAATCTACAATTAGGAAACGTTACTGGAATTCAGTTGGTGGCTCATATTTGATCTTACAGTTTTTACTTTTTAAATACTACTAAATCCAAACAGTCAAAACCCTGAGGAAGTCTTGCATTTTAAAAATTCAGGAATAAAATCAGGGGAAAACTGATGAAAGTTATGAAATAATAAGTTCTGGTGTCTTTTGTCTAACTGATCATTTTAGTGTTTAAGCCTTACATTTCTGGGGTGTTTTTTTTTCCAAAGATATAAAGCTTAGGATGCTCTTTCCTTCCCCTTCCCTTTCCCCTTCTCCTGTTCCTTCTTTTTGCCAGTGCAGGTGAGTTTCTCAAGTGATGAAGTGCTTGGATAGCTGAGATGTTCAGAAGTCTCATGAGATATTGTGGAAGATGGCAACTGCTCCATTCCTACACAAGTTATTTTGATGGGTGAAACCTCCTGAGAAGTAAAAGTCTAGCACCATGAGTGGTGTTTCTCACTCACCCAAATGACAGCAAAGGTTTGGGAAAAATTCTTAAGATCAATGCTTTGTTCTGGGTTTTCTTTTTTTCCTAATGAGCCAAGGGACACATCATACACTCTATATTCAGCTACAACGAACTGATGTCAGCAGCATTTCTCTAAGCCAGTTTGGACTGCACAAATCTGTGAGCATCCAATTTGAAGGATGAAAGGGTTTTTTTTTCTCCCAGCACTGTCTGAACTGTTCCTCTCTGAGAATGAAGCCACTTTAAGACCTCCCAGACTGGACAGTAAAAGGAAGGGGGGAAAAAAAAAAGGCCACTCAAAATCTCTGTAGTCACTTTGGAAATTTTAGGCCATTGTCTCTAAATCATCCTTCCTGAAACAGAAATGCAGTACTGCCCATCCAGTCTTTCGACTATTGCAGATTCTTTCCAGAAGCACCACTCTCTAAAGTTGTCAACAGTATGTTTTATGAAGATATACAGTTAGTAAAGGAAACAGGTAACACAGAGATATCTGTGCACACACAGCCCTTCTCCAAATTCTTAGACACTTACAGCTGTGCATCAGCAAACTGAATTGTTAGTAATGAAACCATGGAAGAAGAGACTGTTGCAAATTTTCAGAATGAGCCTGCAAAAGACATTGTGAGACTGCAGCAGGGAAAGTAAGGCCTTCAGAGACTTCTACTCATGTTAAAAGACACTGGACTACAAGAAGTTTAAAAGTAAATTATCAGAGCTGGAAGAATAAAAAAGGCACTCCAATTTCAGGCTTTCCCTACCATAATTCTGGGATTAGAGGTGCAGGCTTTAACATCATCACCATATGTCATGTTGTCTCACATTTTGCTGGTTTAAAATATAACTTTTTTTTTTATGTTTGTTGAGTAAACAGTAGCCAGGAAATTCTTTTAGACTTCTGTTACTCACACAGTATTTCTTTCAGATACTTAAGAGCCTTTTTCTTAAACAAGCACAGAATGGATCTTCTGTTCATGTTTTATCTGCACTGAGTAGTGCAAATTTTATTGATTTCTCTTTCTGACATCTGGAACAAAGAAGTAGGATGCTATATGAAGTGGTTAGTGCACTTTGGTCTGGGAGTATTCACATTACTGATTCAGTGAATATATTCAGGCTAGACAGACTAGGAGGTCTCTAGCTTCAAATAAGTGATTTAAAAAATAAAATGTATCAAAAGGCTCATATTTTTACAAAAGCTATTTCCAGTAGAATGCTTTTTCTTGAACTTAAAGACTTTTTGCTTATTTTTTGAAAGTAAACAAAAATCTAAATTGGAAGCCTTGTTCAGCATTAGATTTATATTCAGGCATGATCAAGGACTCTATATGTGTTATTATAACCTAATATTTTGAATATTTTAACTCATTAAATAAATTAAATCACACCGATTTTCAGTCTGTTCCTAGTCCTAATGTGTTAATCAAGCTTGTTTTCCCCATGGCAGAAGACCTACCYACATTTATCTTTCAACTAGGTTTTTCTGAAGTCTATTAAATAATAGCTGYTCCTCAGGATATGTTTTTACTACAAATGCAAATGTTAATTGACACATAGGTACTGGTCAAGTATTTCTAGAAGTTAAGCAGGTTTCACTTATCATATAGAATATTCTCAGCCTACATCTTTTACAGAAAATGGTTCACAAGTTTGTATTGACCAGGTGTGACAGGAAATAACAGGAAGAGATTCAGGTGCCTGTGTTTCCTCAACTGTGTTTTTTTTTTAAATGTGCAGTCTATGTTTCTCTGCATTTTTCACTGTCAATACAAGCAGTACATAGGTATTAATTACTCTGGCTTTTACCTAGTGGATCTTTACACAATCTTTACACTGTTTTTTTGCAAAAAGCATCCTGGTCAGCTGGTGTAGGAGAACAATATCATAAATATCTGCATTGTGCAAAATCATGTCTGTAATTTGCATGCAACCTTAGCTTCCTGTGTCTCTAGCACCGTCTTCATCAGGATGAATCAAGAAGAAGCTTCTACTGCTACCTGTGCAACTATGAGTATAATTCATCTGCCTTGTTTAAACGGTCTAGAAATAATTACTCATGTTGAGATTAATGAGCTCACAAGCACTGCATCTATTGCATGCCCATTGTCCCTCTTAATTTCCATCAAGAGAAGCTGAAGCCCAGGCCAGCACCCCCTCAACATTGTGGTTCTGCTTTTGAACTCTACCCCATATTAAAAGCAGCTCTCCAGCCTCCTGGGTGAAGTTAATTGGGGTTAAACAGTGCCATCCTCAGTTTCTCAAAAGGGATGGGAAGGAGCTTGCTGATGACCATCAGAAGAGTGTCACAGGCAGCTATTTCTGCTTTCTTCCATGGCTGGAAACAGATCATCTGGGGAACTACCTCCAGCATGTACAGCCCCCCTGTACAGGGTTTTGCTTTTCGCCCAGATCTTTTCACACCGGTCCTTCTGTTCTGGCAGCACTACTAGCACTCATCAGTAAAAAGCAAAGATTCAGTGCAAGGTAAGAGGGAATGACCCTTCCAGGGCTAAAAAGATGAAACAACTAGGGCTAAAATGTGAGAGTTAAAGGACGAGAGGTTAGTAGATGAACAAAAATGTGCTGAGGCTATATTTCTACAGACATAAAGCTGAAATGTGGTTAGTGAAGGAGTGGGCAGTGACTGCAGAGACCACACAGCCTACAGCAGAGGACCACTAGAGCATAATGAGGCAGATACTGGACCCAGCTGCCACCAGTATATGATGTGCATTCTCTGGAGCTGCATAGCCAAATAAAATTAGTGGCTGCCTCCTTCAAGGATTTAACATGCACTGTTTAGGAAGAGAGGACTTTGGGGAAGGAAGGAATGAGATATTTACAAAATTTACATAGTCTAAGGTCACAAACCATCTGTTCCTGTAGCCTTCTGAGGCTATCCACATTTATTTACTTAGACCAAACTCCAGTTTGCCTCTCTTCTGTACTGAAATACTCTGCTGTCGTACCTGGCTGATCCAGACCTCATCAATTAAGTATTCAGGTTTCCAGCACAGTTTGTAAGAAAGTTAGGCAGCTCCAAATGATGACACAGATCATGGGTGTGTGTATGAGAAAGGTGCTCACAGCTGGTAGGACCAGGGTCAAGAAGGCAGCTGAGCTCTTCATGTCTGCAGAACAGGTTGTGAAGAGAAACTGGGGAATCCTCATCCATGGGGATATCCAAAATCTGACTGGATCTGGCCCTGAGCAGTCTGGTCTACCATTGCAGCTGGATCTAGCTTGGAAGTTGGCCCTGCTTTGAGTCGATTTTGGACCAAATCATCTCCAGAGTTCCCTTTCAACCTAAAATATTGTGTGATTCTGTGATTTTAATAGGCATTACCACCCATTTAGGATATATATCCTGGAGTCATATTCTGAAAAAAATCATTCTTCTTAGAAGAAGGACGCAAGGAGTAGCATTCAAAGTTATCTGCCTTTTCACAGGGGCCTGAGGACCCTCTGCTATTTCTCACTTCTTCCATGTGTAGTTCATTGCCTTTGCATCTTTCCCCACCTTCTCCCGGTCCATGATCCAGGAAYGTCTTTTTGAGCCCTTTCCCTCTCCCACAGACTCCCTGATGAGAGCTCTAGGACTCCTCAGAATGGAAAAATCTTATTTCTGTGTCCATTACAGAGCTGAGCCACTTGGGCTTATGGACAGACTGGGGTGCAAACCTTGAATTATCTGAATTGTGAGTATCAGGAATGTTTCTGAGCTCCTAGGTTCAGGTGTGCTCCCTGGACACATCCCAGGATTTCACAAGTTTTGCTATTCATTGTTTTCATGGCTCTACCTCATGTGGTGGAGAAAATTTGGAAAACAACAGCTATGTTTGCAGAGGAGATACTGGAAATGGTTGTYATAATTTCTTATTGTTCAAGACAGAAATGTTAGTTCTTTATCCTGTGGTGTGCTTTGTTTTTCTAATTACCTTAATGATAGAAAACCAGTAATATACAACATGATTTTGCTGGAGTCAAATAAGGCATATGTCCAGGAGATTTTTTTGGGGTGGCTTCTCAGTGTTCCTATTCAGCTAACCTTTTTGCTGCCTGAAGAAATTAGTGCAGCTGCTTCAGATTTTCACTGTGCCATTCTGTGTGTAAGTGGTTGACTACACCAGAACCTGTCAAATTCAATCAGGTTTTAATATATTTCTGAAATTCTGATGTAGAGCAGGCATGGTTTAGACATTAAAAATGTCAGTAGCAATTCAAAAGACAAACAAACAGGAAAAAATTTGATGCTCTGTAGGTCTGTCCCAAGACTTCATCATTCTCTCCTGGTCCTACTAATGATAACTTGGATATAATTTAGGCCATTAAAGGTACTTAGGCATTAGTCTGCTCAATGTTACAATATCTAAACGTTGTAGTTTGTTGCTCGGGGACTTTTCACCCCTGCATCATGCATTCTACCTCTTCATAGGGTACCCAGAAAATAATTAATATGGAGATGAAAAGGAGACTTCTGAACTACAAGAGCTATGTCATCTGAGCACATCTGGCTGAGAGCTTGAGCTAAGCACTTACTTTCTCCTCTACTCGTATCTCAGGCAGAGGTATCATCCTCCTGTAGCTCAACAGCCAATTTGGCTTCGGTGTCCTGGCAATTCATGCCCCAGCACCCAAAGCTGCCTCTAGAACTGCCTCACCCTTCATACATCTGTCACGCTTATCTCTGTCCCAGCTATCTTTTGGGCAGGTAACCTGCTTTCAGCACTCCTGAGGCAGGGGATGGCCAGCCATAGGTATTAAGTATGCGCAGTGTGCCCAGCCAAAATTTGTCCCAGTACTGACAAGAAAAGCATTCCCTCTCATCCCCATTCCCATACTGCAGTGCTTGGGCTCTGAGTAGCTTGCTGGTTGCGGGTTAATGTCGACACACAGTATAAACTTAGGGGAGAGCTGGTCCATAGCCTTACCTGAACTAGCTCTAACCACGTAGTTAGTGCATGGTTAAGTATAATACCTCACAGAGCTTTTTTTAGCTTGGACCCTAGAGGGAGCATGGATGTGCCCATAGCACCAATTAGCATGGGGCATAGGACTGCACTGACACAACTATGCTACTTCTGGCTTATTTGGAGCAAGGTTAGGGACTTCCACAAGACATCATGTGGTGTGCGGTATGTCTTTAAATACCATGAGAGTGTATGGGCATAAAAAGGATAGGGAAGCACTATATTACAGATTTGCAGATATTAGGGCCACCTGCATTTCAGCACCAAAGCAGATATGCTCTCCCATGCYTCCAAGGACAGACCTCAGATTCTGGTAAAGCCATTTGGTCAGGTGCCTGGATGCCTCTGCAAATTCCGGGTCCTCTTGCTTTTGTTTTCTGCTTTATCTTGACCTTTCGGTGACACTGTTTTCCTCACTAGCCATTGGGTTCTGCAAACATAGCTTTGCACAATAACGGAAGTTTCCCACATAACCACACACAAACTTGGCAAGGTAGGTCAGAGTTGTAGAAAGCTATTTTCTTGTATCAGAATGAAAGTGCTTGAAATGAGGGACAAGTACAGTAAATGATATAAAATATGTTGCTCGTTAATGACTAGCGGATGTATGAAATTGTAGCATGCTGCAAGCAAGTGTTCCAACAACATTGCTTTCCTCCATGGGATAAAATGGAGGTTGTGCAAGAGTCACAGTAAAATCTCATAGAGACTTYTCTTATAATCAGTGTATTCATAGGATGCCATGTTTGTGTACATAGTCCTTTCCAATGATCTGTGCATTCTCAACATTTTCTGTGCAGTGTCAACATTCCTATTTTTCAAATGTGACCTGGAGAGTTGAGCTGGCAGTATCTAAACCGCAGATTCTCTTCCTCTCTCCTTATTAGATTTTTCTAAGCAGTGATATTTGAAGACTTAAGCTTACTTGCTCAGGTTTTGTGATATAATTGTTCTGAAGGTAGAAGACCATAAATCTTAAGCATAAGCTCTGTCTTTTTGGAATTACTTTCCTGTGTCAGGTGGTAGATATTAAAGGTATAAAAAGGTATTAGAAACATTTTTATGAATTTCTGCTCTAACAGCTCTAAATATAACTGTAGTATGTTTTGCACATACCCCCAAAAAACAGAATAGAAATTACCTTGCTTTGGGTTTGGTTCTGTTAGGCCTTCTTTGGGCTTGGATAAGGCAGTCATGAAGGGTGACACTGGCAGAAAAAAACTGCCTTGATGAAAAGCATCTATAGACTTTAGTGTTCGTTGGACTGAGGAAATGTGATGCCGTTTTATATCTTTTAAAGATTTGGTATGCTCTTGCCTAAAGGTCCTGGCATTCATGGTCTTAGCTTTGCTTATTCCCTGCTTTAGCACACCATCAGTGTTGGCCTACCCTTTACTCTCCTTCTACCCCAGCAGCATGACACTAGGAACAAAACTATGCCTCCTGCCTGCACTGGTGAGCAGGGGTTAAGGCCAGATTTCCTTCTCTGTTTCCTTTCTACTTTCCACCTATCTCAGCATCTAGCCCTCAGTAATTCTGGCTACCTTGATTTGAACAGAAAAGCTCACTATCACGTCTGTCCTATTTTATGGTGGTGGTGTGATAGCTAGCAGAAAAGCGGGACTCTTGTGCTCAGAGGAGTTGGTTTAACCTTCTCTTTCCCTTAATGTCAATGATTTTCTTTCTAACCTTGGGCAAGTCCTTCCTGGATTCCTGGATTCTTGCTTGTTTGTTTCTGTCTGATGACACCTCCTTCCTGGGGCTAAAAAGGATATGACTGCCATTTCAAAACCATTGTGAAATACAGGTGTGAAAGGCTGTTAGTGTAGATGCAAGTATTGTTTTTCCTGGCCAGTTTTCATTGGGAAGGGTCTTAAGTGTCAGAAAAAGAACTATTCACCAAGTTCCTTTTCTATTCTAAAAAATTCTTTTATTTTCAAAAATACTGTAATTGTTCCAAGCTACCATCTAATATATAGCTAATGTCTTTACATGAACTATATTTCCTCCAAGATAAATACACTGAAGTGTTTTCAGTGAAATTTAGCTCTCTCACTTCTCACTGAGTCCCCACCATCCCATAAAACTTCTCTTGCTACCTCTCTGCCTCTAGCTCATAACTCCTGCCACCTCACCAGTTTTTATTGGAAGTTTTTTTTCTCTTTCTTTCCACTTTCTTCGGCATCTTAATAAAATAGTAGATACTAGTGATGAGGATATATAGTTTCATTGTATTTTTGTCAAGCTTTAGATTAGATATCTCATAAGACTATTATGGGAAATAAATAAAATTAGGATAAAGCAATTTAGACAATTTCTTGATTTACAGTAGATCTCATTCTCTTCTCACTTTCATTGGTTTAGATCCGTGTAATTTTCCTGAAACGCAAAGCATTGAAGCATGAATTGTTTGTCCCGTTATTCTCAAAAGTAACATTTCTCCAACTACGTGTTTCTTTCAAGARCAGTTATGCAGTGTGTCTTAACAGAAATTCACTTCTTCCACAGCAGAGGAGTGAGACACATGGCCACAATAACTAGCTGTCCAACTAGCAGGACTTGATCTGTAGCATCAAATTTTTGTCACCTGCATCTGACCTAGTCACTTTAATTTCTCCTTATAAGCAATGAAAAGAAAGGGCTTGTCAGACTCATAAGGTTTAATTCATGTCATTTTATAGTAGATATAAAAATAGGTCAAAATACCCTAAAAGTATCTATTTCTCTCTACAGAATAAAGAGGAAGCCTTTGTTGACTAGCTCTGATGTAGATGTCTGCAGCGCAGAGTTATGCAAGACATATTTCACCTCAAGTGCTGACACTAGCTAGGGAATTGCAAATTACCTTTAATTGCCTCCAGCAGTTCAGTTCTTCCAAGGCACAGAGGTGATATGCACAATCTCAGACAGTAATTACAGGTGCCTCTCGCTCCCTGCCTGGAGGAACAGAGGTGGTACCCAGAGGATCACATGACAACAGCTGGGAGTCACACTTCCCGAGAGCCTGAAAAACGCTGCTCTGAAGTAGTGAGCAAATGTTAGCAGATGAGTTGCATACAAAACACGAAGAATAATAGTAAGCATCAGAGGCAAAAATCACATTTTCAAAATCCCTTAAGTGTCCCATTAATCTAATTTGCATTCTCAGGAACAATTTAAGCCTTTTAGGGTACTATAGATATTTGAAAGTTAATGTGATATAAATGTCTATATCCCTCATGTATATTTTAGAAAGTGCCTGGGATCCTCTATCTCCATATATAAGATGATCACACATTAGAAAAGAGAGAGGTCATGTAATAAAAGATCAGGATGTGATTCAGAAACCTGTGAGATTTTCTTCTAAACTGGACTATATTGAATTGGATTAAATTGTGCAAGTTACAAAAGATATGTCTGTGCTCTTTTATGTGTAACATTTCCATGTGTGAGATCACACAGTGATGTAAGCAGTCTCCCACAACAAAAACAGCAAAAGGTAAATCCATGCATTTATTCTATAAGAACAGAATGGCATCAGTCACAACCATACAATAAAAATCTGAGTTGTTAAAATGTCTCTAGCCCTTCATCGTTGCTACTGCCAGCAGGATGCAACATAAAGCCTTCTGAAAAGGAGGGTAATCACAAAAATGCACTGAAGATTACATTAACAATTCAGAATGAAGAGTCCCTTGCCACAGAAATCATTCCAATGCTCTAAGAACATGTTTTTACAGTGAGATGGTGATGATTCATTACGTTACAAGAGCAAGTGGAGTAGGGATTACAATAATGGAATCAATAACAAAAGCTGCTCAGTTTACATATTTATTTATTTATTTATTTATTTATTTATTTATCAGCAGTGGAATCGCATAACCTTGAGGTTGAATCTGATGCTAGAAGAGCTCTTGAAGTCTCCATTATGTGAGAACACAGCAAAGACTGTGAGTGTTGTTTCCAAAAAGGAAACAAGGATACCTTTTTGAAGATGTAGACAGTTCAGTTAGCTTTTCTGGAGGCAGAAAAATATCAATATTACCAGCTCTCCTGCAGGAGATGGTGTACAGGTCACGTAGAAACTTTAAAGAAGTTACCCAAAAGCAGTTAGTGTCATCCCAACTCACACTGTACTTTAGAAACATTAATTTGTGTTGTGACAAAGGATGCAAATGATCTGTGAATGACTTTGCAGTACATCAAGGAAGCGCTGCTTTTGAGTGTAGTGAGCTCAACAGCTTTAACTTCCTCAGCTTTCAAGTCAACAAAATGCTTTAAAAAAACTGTTACTTTGCAGAATCTGGGACCCAAGATCCTTCCAATTATAGCATTTTTCTCTTACTTATCTCTATTGTATTTTTTTATGCAATAAATGAATATATTGTATATTAGCAATATGTTTTGAAACAAACCTACTGATTTAACAGAACCTTATGCCTGTTACAGTGTTAGTGGGAYTGAATTATTATAAATGTGAGGAAAAGTGATCTGTGGATAATGCTGATTCTGCATTGCTTAGAAAATAAGGTAAGAAGAGCCATGCATCTTCAGTTGGGCTTCAGCAACGACCAGTAGTGGCGCCCCTGAGAAGAGTACCAAAACCCTGGCACGGACTGAGTAACCCTTTCACTAGCACATTGTGCCAAATTCCAACAATTCCAAGGTTGAGGGCCTTTAAAAGCCAAAATTTTATCTGGACCATGGTGTTTAATATCCACCAATGGATATCTTTCAAGAATATATCTAATCCTTTTTGAATACATTTGTGGTCTTGACCTTCACAGTATGCTTTGGAAATATGCTCCACAATTTAAAAACTACTTCCTGCTCTTAGCATGAGTGTCCCAAGTCACTGGAATGCTTGCATTGTACAGGTGTACAATTGTGTTCCTTGCTTGAGGAGCAATGAAAGCTGGGGGCAGCTGGGTGTAGGTAAAGCAGAATTAACTTTCATTAGTGTTAGTAAGGCTAGATCTTTGCAATGTAGACAAAGTGCCTTGTGAGATTGTGATGAGCTTGAGGAGGAACATCTTGATAAGCAATCTCAATATGTAGTTCAACTGAGGTTTTCCTTTACTGTCACTTTGGCCTGATGGGGACTTAGTTAAGTTGAGAAGATAATACTTTAAAATGTGTTTAAGATGACCTTTTATTTAAATAAAAAATCCCACTTCTTAAAGTTATTTGTATGTTTTGGAATATTTTGCAGCCAAATTGATTCACTATCCTTTGCTGACTTTCCAGACATCTCTGACATCCAGAACTTCAAAGACTGTGTGTGAGGGAAGAAAAGGTCTAAAATTTAGCCACAATGATCATTTTCTTTCCCACTGGCACATAGGAAGCGATCTGGTTAGCATCATTTCTAGCCTGGTTTGACCACTGAGAAGGAAAGACATCTGGGTTACTCTGGGAGGCCTTTGGTCTGAGTACAGTGACAGACTGCAAGCCATGGCTAGATGCCTCACCTACTCATGTTTGCAGTCCATTAAGTAGTGAATGTCATATAAATGTAATTTTCAGTCTCAGTGGGTGCAATTGTTCCCAGGCAGTTGGGAGACATTATTGAATGGTTTGTTGGCACTAAATACTTGGGTGATACATAAAGGCTGACAAACCTCCTCCTCTCAAGGAAACGTACAAGAGAAGATCACGCACAAGGGATATAAGATGTGACAACCTACTTACACAGCTCCTAGCTGTGGTCGCTGGTTCCTAGCATAGACTGGCAGAAGACTCAGACTGAAAATTAGTGCTTTTCTGAATGAGCACACTGATAGTGGCATGGTCTATGCTAGGAAATTAAAGAGTGCCAGGGAAAGTTCCCCATCATTGGATCTTGATTCTCTGTACTGGTTTGGTTGTCCTGGAACAGTTTTGGCTTAGGCCAACTAGCAGTCTCAGAAATAACTCATGGTCAGTGTTTGTCAACTAGCAAGCACCAGAAACCATTCCTAATATCGGGCTGGATGTATCCATCATGTCTGGCAGGGTAGAATTGTTTAATGTAACACACACAAGGTCACTCTGTACCTCAATATCAGAGAAAAATCCCAGGTGAATTCAATTTTCCAACACAGACAGAGCTTTCTCATGACAGCTTGTGACCTGTGCTTATGCAGGGCTTCCCCTCAGATGATTAATGCCTTGTAGAAAAGATTTCTAAAAGAGTCAGATATTTTTTGTGAGTGCCCCAGATCCAAGAAGCAGGAACCACACAGTACAACGCCCACAGACCCCAGCTCCTCCAGCTGCTGCTAGCAGAAGTGCAGTATAGGCAGTGGCAGCACAAATGGTCCATTATCACCTTGGTACGGTGTCTCAGATCCTTCATGGCAGGCTCCTTTCAGGAGAACTGTTCAACTGCCATTCATTGCCTAGCTTTTTTCATGGAATGGTTACCAAGGGTGGATTCAATTTGAGAGGAAGACACCTCCTTTTAGATGGTTACATCTAATACAGTGACATCTAAGCCAGCTACATCTAAGGCTATGTTTCATTATAGGTAGTAGAGATCTGGGGATCCATTTGGTTGCTTAAACACAGGCAGCTGGGACCATTTGAGATGCCCTAAATATCTGAGACATCTGCACAAGGCTGGCAGATGTGTCACTGGACTTACAAAAGACCCATGCTCTTCTGGACCAGCAGCTGTAGGCTATGCAGGAGACCCTGTAGTATCTCAGACAGCTCTAGGTGCCTTCATTTAGGCAAGTGAACCAAGTCCTTGGACCAAGGAGTCTGCAGAGCATTTCAGCTCACTCTGAAGTTGGCACCTGGTGACAGGTTAGCTCTACAGGTTCTACTGGCTGTGTTGTCTAGATCCTTGCTGACTATAGTGGGAGCAAAAACATCTATATATAAACATTTAAATATGTCAGTTGGGTTCTGAATCCTGTCTTCCTGTCTGCTCCAACACAGTGACACCTTTATGCTGATTTCCTCTGACCCCTGCTTTRCCTGTAGTGCTGTCTACAGATATTATGCCAGGAGTCCAAATATCTGTGTGGTTCAAAAAAACACCCTTACTCTCTTTTGCATTTTTTTAGCTTTTCATCACAGCCATACTTGTTAAGTTCATATTTGTGTATTTAGCTTAGCAGAGAGACTCTAGGATAGGCAATGGCTGTTTAGAATGTCTGGTTTTCTGAATAAATAGATAGAAAATGAAAACAGATACAAATACATTTCTACAAGAGGAATCACCTGAGAGAACAGCTGCATTAAAGGCTAATATTGTTAATAGCATTTTTGTGTAAGAGCTAATCAAAYAAAAAAGGATTTATGCTCTAGGGAACATAAGCATTAAGATTTGTTTTTTCATACTGCAGGTGGAAAAAACTCCTTTCCATATACCGCACAGACTGTAACACAAATTGTGCAATAATATCCTGGAACTGTGAACAGAATTCCATGGGAAATATAACTTCACTAGGATTTTACCTGAGGCTGAACTCATAATCTCCTCTACTGATATAAACTTTTCTCTTTTGTATCATCTCATTGGAGGTATCTAATCTGTATTTCCAATGCTTTTTCCAGGGGAAGCCTTGAATTCTAATACAAAGAAGTACAAAACAAAACAGCCCTAAAATGTATAATCTATCTGTAGATCTAATGAAAGTATTTTTCTTAATATGACTGCCACAAAAACATTAAATTTGTCTAACTTCTACACCAGAAACTTCCAAGATATGTTGCATCCACTTGAAACGGGGTTTAGAACCTCTGAAGTGTGAATAAAATGTGAATTCAGCAAAGTGAATAGCTACATGTTTATTTTATTAGGTGAAAATTGGTCCTTACAGCTATACCAGCTTTAAGGATAGAGGAACCTATGTTTCCTTCTGTTTTCAATCCAAAGTTCTCCAGTGAGAGCAATGGTAACCAAAATCTCCAATTAATCTATGTATCATTTAAAATATGACCTTCAAAGAACAATTTTCCCTAATACCATCATGTCACCRTGTCCCAACCCTGAGGAAAAGTATCACTGTTACAGGTGAAAAGAGTGTTTATTATTACTGCCAATTTTCAGCCAAGTCTCAGCTCCTGCAGGATCATGTCTCCTCTAGTTGTTTTCATACTGTGATTACCAGCAAAGAAATAATTATGTAGCACATCTGTAAACTGGACACTTACCAAGTGAGAGAAGACTCTGTTTACCTGATTACTGGTAAGTTATCCAATAATGTTGATTAAATGTAAATCTGAAAGTAAAATTTATAGATGCAAATATGATAAATTTATAAAAATGCAAATGATTAACAGTGTTAAATGTTAAGGCAGAAAACTCTGCATCCTTTAATTTTTCATATGCTCCTCTCCTTCTCTGTGAGTAAATATTTACATGATCTTTAGTTGTTGCTTTCATCTTTTTTTTGCTTTGCCAGCTCCATAAGCACTGATGCAGAACCTGATTCTGAAATCAGACTGCTATAAATCTAGAGTAATTCCACAGAAGGAACTGAGCTAAAAGACCTCTTTTTTGATCTCATTTACACTAGTTATACACTAAAAATACTTTGGATGTACCAGACAACAGAATTAGGCCTGTTCGGTCTTTGAACTGTTTTAACCTTGGGACATCATTTACCACAATGCAACATGGATGCTAAAGGCTTGCATTCTGACATGATAAGGTGGTGTAGCTCTGTATCCATATCTACACAAAAGAATAGGTGCTTTTGAGACCTGTGCTTGCTCTGTCTGGGTTAATGGCTACATTTGCTGGTTGTGCCATGTCCATCTTGTGCAAATGTTCAGGATCAGATCTCTGGGGTCTGATTTTTGATACTTTCTCCTGCCACAGAGCTATATCAGTCAGATTAAACTTGTCACCTTCAATATAATAAGGAACATGAGGATGCTGCCATGTGCTCTTCTGCGCCAAAGCGCCACTGCATCCCTGATATTCTCCAGCTATTACGTGTATCACTTTTGGTGCACCCAACAGACTTTCCATATGTAAAAAACCATACCTCTATGTCACAGRCTGTATACATTAATCTATGGTTCATATGTAGAATTAACTATTCACAGGCAGAACAATGCCTTCTGCAAATGGGTGTGCTTGAAATACAGTAGTTTCAAAATAAGACTTTCAGCTTGGTTTTAAAACTCATTATATGCATGCAAAACTAGAGGCTAAAAAAGTAAACCCAGGTATACACTGACAAGATTTGTTGTTCTTGTGTCAAGTCTGATATGAATAGCTTTCATCTTTCATTCGCTTCTGATAATGAATTATAGCAGAGCTATCTGTGGACTGTACCTCAGGGTGCATATCAGTAGTCCCATTATTAATCTCCCACTCTGGAAGACTTCCTGGCTTACCTGTGTTTTACTGAAAGACAGAAGCACTACAAACCCGAATAGTGCTGCGCTTAATAGCCTCTCAGTGCACTGTGGGCACATTTTTCTACTGCATTGATCTTATTACAGTTAATGTTAAAAATCTGGAAAATTAGGTCCCTTTATCTTTTTATCATGCACCAACCTTTAAGAACTAGTAACCTCTGCGCAACACCCCTGTGTTACTTCCTTCTGCCATAATGAGGAAGAAGGTGACCAGGTAACACCACCGCTGAGAGCACCTCCTCAAGCAGGATGAGCACACTGCTGAGGGCCCACCTTTGACCAAATGGAGGATTTAACCTCCCTGTCCCATTAACTGTGTGGTCTGTGGAAGAACAGCTGTGTAGGAAGCCAGCAGGGTGGCCCAAAGAAATGGGAGCTAACAGCAGGGAGATTTTCAGTGACACTCCTATGTTTTCTTCAAAGAATAAAAGGTTCTGGAAAAACATAACCAGTTCAGTCAAAATCCAATTTCAATTAAGAAAAAAAAAAAAGGGGGGGGGGATTCTAATGATACATTTTCAAACAGCAGGAGCTGCAAGTGATCTCAGCAGGTTCAGCAGCAAGGACTAAAAAGAATGGATGTGTCATTAAAGTGTTAGCTGCAGCTTAAGCTCCCTCGTGCTAACAAGCTGTTCTGTTCATTTTTCCTGCTGCCTCTTCCCTCACTATCACTTCACGGCAATCTCAGTCCTTTTGCCCTTCTCCCCTCCTTGTGCCCTGCACCCAGGCTCCCTTGTCAATCTCTTTCCCAGACACTCTCCCCATTAGCTCACCACTGCATAAGCAAAAGGCCAGAAATTGGGGGGAAAAAATTGCTTCACTGGTTGCTTCACTGGTATTCTATCCCTGATCACATGGGCAATAAAACAAAAAAAATTGCATCATGTTCTCATTTTGCGATTTCCCTAAGATTATGTAGGATTTTCACACCTGGAAAAAAAGACAGGCAGGGTTCTTTGCTGGCCACAAAGTTCATGGGCTAACAGTCTGAAACTACCTGGTTATTAGACCAAGAAGAAACCTTTCAAATATAAACGCTCCTTCACCTGCAGTTTCATATTCTGCGTAAACAGYGTAAGCTCCATAAAGGATTGTGTTTCCATTACAGAGGTGTACTGAACTTTACTGGATGTTGTCCTAATTCACAAATAGGTCAGAATCTAAAGAATAGAAATAGGGAGGTTAAAGTTGCCCCTGGGCTGCCATATTCAGCTCTTAGATGCATAAATATATTTAATGTAAAAGGAAAGACATTTCAACTTTTTCTATTACTGGGGTCACTCAGTGCAGCTATGTTATAAATAGCAAGGAAGAAAACTATGTGGAAAAGTACATGCTCATAGTTTTGCTCAGGCACACAAAAAAAGGTGTTTTAAAATTCAAGGACATCATGTTTTATGGCAGTGTAAAATGAAGATACCTAGGGTCAAGTGCTGAAGTCCTTAAACTGTTGTTACAGTGATAGCTAGAGTGGACCCTACAGTCATTTCTAAGCCCATACTTTCTGACCATCTAAGCTGAACATACAGCAGCCTTAGCCAGGCAGATCTGCTGAACTCCAAGACGTGCAAATGAACTAATGTCCCAGCCAACCTCTCTCTGCTGTGAGATGGAGGCTGGTCAGGCAAAAATCCTGTTAACTTCAGATTTGAGATACTTGCTTGCCTAAAACCTGCAATTTCAGGTCCATATGAATGAAAGTAAAGAGAAATTCTTCTGCAAGTTATGAACTTATCCAAAAAAACTTCCATAGCATACCAGATTTTCAAAATTTGGATGATTCATCTGGCCCTTGAAGCCTCTGCAAAATCAGTGGGCTACGGCTATGTTAAAATAACTGAGGAGACCTTTGTGGATTCTCATACGGTCCCAGTACTAGTCATATATGTTTGTATGGGCACAACCCTTATAAGAATGAGTAACATTTAAATTTTCTGTAAATTCTGCAAGGCTATCACCTTTGAAGGAATGGGCAGCAGATATTTATTAAAGATCATAGAATCTATGTCCTGACTGCTTTTGATCTACTTCGTACTCTTCTAATTATAACCATGCTATAATGCCCTCACATCATACCCAAGAGCCAAACTGTTTTTTCTGCCCTACAATGAGTTGCTTCATTTATTTCAAGTGTGGTTTTGCCTGCTATTCCCTCCATCTGCTGTTGATAGTTCCTTATGTCTATGGACTGCTGAGTCACTTTGAGTTATGTTATTTTCATGGTCACTTTTCATTGAGGTAATGGAAAATGTCTGTGCACACAAGCCCTTTTGATGATAGTTGTAAATCATGGCTCAAGTTCCCCAGAACACCTGTCCGTACATCTGTAGCTAATCTGTCTCTGGTATTAGATCTAGCTCCTTAAACTAAAATGTTATATAATGCCAGCAGAATCTGTCTATAGACAGAGTTGTACTTAGAGAATATAGAATTAAAATAACCTGCAAACAAGTGCATTTGTCACTGTTCACAGTACTACTTCATTTCCTTATTTCAAATAACAGCCTTGATCTTTTCCCCAGATGTATTGTCTTCTTGTGTGATATTAGCAGACTTCACAAGAGAGGAGAAACTGGGAAACATATTGCAGTGAATATCTGTCTGTCTATCTATCCATTTTCAATGCAGCAGGGTACTATATATTTAAAAACTTGAAAGGAAGACCAGGATTCAGATGAAAAGGTTAGCTGCTTCTTGACAAACTATAGTATAGCCATTGGGATAACATTTGCTAATTTTGGATAAAATTTCACTTTTCACCTATGATGATGTGTTGGTTGACCACGGTATGGATTAAAAATACTTTCCTGCTGTTCTAGGATTATTGTAAGAACCTTCTAAAAAGCCAAAAGACTGAAAAGCACAATCAACTCAGAAATATCTCAGACAGAAATAACAGAGAAATACCTGCTAGCTGGGAGATACAGCAGAACAAATAAATGGAAAGTGAACAAAAAGGTGCAAGTTTAGCTTCAAAACCATCAATAGAAATTCAGGAATGAGTTAACTTTTTGACAGAAATATCATGTGAATGTACAATATTCAGACTCCAAGACAGAAATCTTCTGAAAATTATACATAAGGGCTTTGACCTTGCATCTTCAGGGGCGCATTCAGTCAGTGATGCTACCTGGAGCTCCACTGGTATCAGTGCAGTTTGTTTAGGCACCAAGGTCTTGTCCTGGTGCCGGAAAGATGGAGTGAGAGTGAAGTCAGCTACATGGAATAAGTGTTCAGAGTGACAGCAGTGTGCTGCTCTCACATTCTTCTATCTTCTCCAGCACAAATTGGTTTCTTCTTCCTAACAACAATGCTCAAGTGCTATGTAAATGTCACTCTGATATATTCTGTAAGCAACCATGTAGAAAGTATATTGTGTTAGCAAGAGAGGAAAAGGTAAAGCTGACTATAATATGTAATCTCTTCCGCTGAGTTTCTTAAAGAAAATAAGCATAAGAATATAGTTATTCTTCTTTTGTTCTCAGCAAAGAAAATAATTTAAATTTTCTGTTTGTGTGAGAAAAAAAATACTATCTGGCAGCCCTTTGAAATGCAAATGAGGCAATTTGTGTGTGTGTGTGTGTGTGTGTGTAAATTGTACTATTAAGTGCACAGACTACTTCTGAACTATGAAATACTGAGACTCCTAACTACGTTATTGTTTGCAATAGGATAAAATGGGAATAATACCATAGACTTTAATTCAGCATTACGAGATTGATGCTAGCATAATTTGATTTTTCAGGCATCTCTCCCCTGCTATCATGAGCTTTGCCTATTCATCAGCAGAGCTGTCCTCCAGTGGTGTGTCTTTCAGTCCTTGACTCCATTTGCTGAGTTTGGAGTGTAATCTGTTCACCTTTTGGCCCATATATGTGGGTTTTCTCTGCTCAGAAGCCAGTGAATCTCTAGCTTTGTGTAGACATTATGTATGCCAATGTCTCACCTTGACACACAGTTAAAATATGGCTGGGACACATGGAATCAGGAACTGGAAGCATTCCTGAGTCCCACAATATAGATGTTGCCATGGTGACTGGAGACTCCAATATATAAAGTAGCTTTTAGCAATGTTCTTTGTCCAAAAAATAAAAAACAAAATAAAAGCCTTTCCAAATTTTTTTTTATTAAGGGGCCAGAATATCATACACTGCACCCTTCATTAACTGTACTAAGGAAACTAAATGCAATATTCCTTTATTTTCTCTTACAAATGGAAGTGCAGCCATGATTTTTTTATTGTCTCTACCATTATCAAAACTTCAACGAAACTCTCTGAAATTCAATGCTTTAAGCCTTTGAATTGACCTTCTCTTTTCATTCCACCATGCTTCACTTGAATTACCTTTATTCTTTCATTCTCTGTTGTACATCTCCTTCTATTTTCAGGGTCTTCCCAAATGCCCTTATATCTGAACTATAATTCTAATTCGATATAAATCTTTGTCTGAATAGAAGATAAGCATCAGGGATAGGTTGGATTTATCTGAATTATTTTTCACTTTTAACATGTTTATGTAAAAACTAACCAAATTTAATAAAATTGGTTAAAACACAGCAGTAACTGCTCATTACTACTGTTCCTGATATTATCCTTACTAATATCATATGCATAGCTGAGACACACAAACAGAGTAATGATTTTTAACCTTACTGGGGCTGGAGAAATATTACATTCCACATGAAATGCAAGGCTTCTAAGGAACATTAGGTCTAAAACTTGATGCAAATTAAATTAAAAAGAACTATATTCCCTGTGAATATTGATTAAAATGTGCATGATTAAAATGTGTAATATAAACAAATCTAATAAAGGTACAGATTGTGCCTATACTAGCAGATTAAATAGTATGATGGAATTGGGCTGAAATCTGGCACCTGTATCTGGCTGAATTGTTCTCATGGTCCTCGGCATGGCTTTGGCCCAAGACAGCCAGCATGCTTTGAGACAGTGCCCGGGCATGGGTTGGGGCCTAGCATGGGCCTGAGACTGTTAACAAATAAGCAGCTTGGATTCAGCAGCCCATTTGGGGGGCTAAGAGATTTCAGCCGAGTGCACACGAGCCGTTCTGTGCCAGACACCTTAAGGGCCTGAGAACAGGCTATGGCCTGCTTTATTTACTAGTAGAAATATAACTGCAGTTCGTCTGTTGTGGAAATCCCCTTTAGAAATCCTGCAACTTCTATAGCAAGTGACTTTACAGGTGGGAAAATTGTTAAGACAATAATCTTAAAGAAATATTATACCACACTTACAGAAAGGGGATGCCAGACACATAGAGATGATCAGCTGATTCCAAGGAGTGCTCTGCATTTAAGAGGCAGAATCATGCCRTATAACACATGCAACTAGTTAATATGCTTAAATTTAGGCTATTTACATTCTTCAGAGTGCTATTTCTGTCTATTCTGCAGCAGCAGATTATCTGGAGAGAATTATCAGATTATTTTAAAACAATAAATTAACATAGGGAAAACTTAAAGTCTGTTTAAAGTCAGAAGTTTGCTGTTGTGCATTGCTCATGGCCGCTTAGCATATACTACATACTAGCTCCTCACTAGATCGCAAGATGCCGCGCAGGATGGTATTTAGCAGTTCTAGGGATAATCAAAGTGTTGGCACAAGTAGTTATACTCAACTCTCATTCCATCCTAGGAATCAGTGATGGACACCTGATAGAAGCAAATGACTGACTTTCAGGTTGCCTGTATCTCTACAGCAGACGGAGATATCTGACACAGATGATCTCTTGGTGGGGTACGGCTATAAAAGGGAATTCTCTGGTTTCTCATTTGGAATTGTTGCAGGTCTGTACTACGCTACTTAAAATTATATCAAGAATTGCTGTAGCACAATCAACTGCAAAAGAAACATTTCTCAGTATGAATATCTCAACAGAGGTGGAAAAAGGGAAGGAAAAAAGATAATGTATCCGTTTATAAGCTTAGCAAATTAATTCTTTACCATACTCTACTAAATGGCAGCTTTCCACTATGGACTGCTAGTTTTCCAAGGAGTCAGCAACTTGACACTGCAAAAGAAACATCCTGCCAATGCATTGAAAGCTATCATAGAAAAAACACTGAATTCCTCCTTCACTTTGCTGGTTAAACRTGGAATGAATCATCCTTGATCATAATCTTTTTTGCAGTAACTCAAGTTTGAATTTAGCTTGATGAAAAAGTTCAGATCCACTTGTAGTTTGTCTAAACACTGATGGTAAAAGCAACATCTGTGCCTCCACAGGCGGAAATCATTGGTTAAACTTGAGAATTTGGAAGCAAGGAGGAAAAGATTCTGCACTCTCCTTTATTACCCACAGGCATAATTGCCTAAGCTGCACTGCTTGCTTTCATTTCTCTCCTGGGAATTTCATTGCAGGATAATTTAGGTGGGTCCTCCCCAGTTGGTCTATTGCTAAAATGTTCTTCCCATCAGTGAAGAGGAGAGCATTTGACTCAGGGTTAAATAGTCTACTGGGCGTCAAGCCACTGTGGATTAGGTGTTGCAACATTGAATAATGTCCAAGACTTTTAAGGATCTGGGCCTAAATAGCATCCAAGCTATCAGTGCAGGAAATAACAGGGAATGCTGCAATTACGTAATTTTGGGATAAGCCCAAAAAGCATCAAATTGCTTTTTGTTCTAGTACCCAGAATAAGCCTGTTCTTCATTTATGTTTTAGAAATATATATATAAAAACCTGACTGAATTTGACACATTCCAGTGTAGGAAACTACTTGTACACAGAATGGCATAGTGAAAACAAGCAGCAGCTGCACTAATTTCTCAGAGCCAGCAAGAGAACCTTTTGATGGGAAAGATGGAGTGAGATGGGACCCGGCAAAAGTTCTGATGACCCCGATCTGTTTTCGGTAAAATCATATTTTGTACTATTCATTCTTTATCATTAGCTTATTTAGAAAAATAAAGAATACCATTACTTGATCAAGAACCAGTATTTCTGCCTTGAATGACAAAAGATTGTGGACAGTGTTGGAAAAAACTCTCTTTATTCATACATACCTAAAGAAACACAAAGAGCAGCAAAGCCGTGGCATGCACAGAAATAAGTTGTACTTTACTTTACTTTAATTGTAATTACAAATTTAATTGTTTGTAAAACAGAACTTTAGCCTCAGTAGCAAAATGTACACAACTATAGTACATATCTATTAAAATATGTTTTTCTGCAGAACTAACAGTAAGAAGGTACTGAACTTGTGAGAACTGAATTGCCAAAAATGRTCAGGAGGTGACTGGAATGTAGTTATGTGAGAATCAGTACCTCAGAATCACACCTTACTGATTTTATGTTGATCTTAATTTTCATAGGATATATTAAATTCCTTTGCTAGACTAAACTAACTCCCCAATGTTGCTATTAATTTTTTTTGAAAAATGCAAGAAACAGAATTGGTTAATGCCTTGCTCTTCACTGAATAAAGTTACACAGAAGAAAAAAGACAGTATCAATATCATCTCTCTCCTTTTTCCCCAGGATATTTTGATATGTTTCTATCAGTAAGATCCCACTGTTTTGTATCACAGTTTTGACAATAGTTCACCACCTGTACCAATTTCTTGTATCTTGGTAATCGGTTTTCTTTCATTTTTTCTTTTCTAACATCACTTCTGAGAAAGTACTTTGGACTAAATCTGTTTGGCTTCCTATTATCTTCAAACAAAACAGCCAAACCTGAGTCAAATATTTGGCAGTTGAATAATGCCAGGAGGATTAAAAATAAAATGTTAATCACAGTTTTAGACCTACTGACAATTCTTGGGAAATTTCTCAAGTTCCTCAGAGAGTTCTTTTTATTCTCCTCTCAAAGTTGTCCTTGCTATCTCTAGGCTTTTCTTTGAGCAGCAAGGAAATAAAATCTGAGATCTGGTGCAATAAGAAGCATACAGGAGGGAGTTCAGGCACACAGAGGGCTCATTCCACTTTTCTAAACTTGTGCAAACAGACACCGTGGAGATTCAGATTTGCAAGTTGAAAGAGTGGGGGGAAACTCAGAGGTCAGCCTCTTGGACTGTGGACTTACATGGCTCCAACAACAGTGGGTATAGAAATGTAAGGCTCTAGTGACTGAGGCAGCCTGTAGAGTATTTATGGAGAGAGAGTAATTTTTGCATTAATCCTCAGTTACCAACCATAGCCGATACTTTCCRAAATTATGTCAGAATGTTGCCTAGTAACCCCCCACCAGCCTTTCATTTGTAGACATTCTATTCAGGAGCTAAATTATACATGTGAATTTTTTTTACAAAAATGTTGTACTAGTACCTTATTTAAACACAGAATGAGATGTCAAAATGACCAGCTTGCTATCTATCTCAGAGATACTCTATCCCCTGTTCTTCCTACTGCTTTACAAATCAGTTCAGATCACCTTTCATCTATACGACTAAACAAAGTCTAAACAAACCTCTGAAGCATCTTCAGAGATTATATTTCCTCAGCAGTGTTGATAGTGCTGGCAAAACATGGCTCAAAGAGTCAGTCAGCATGGGGAAAACAATATCTGTGACTGTCACAGAAGGTCACTTTACATTTTCAAAATGTTGGTAAAAATTTCAGTGGAAGACTGTGGATGCTGTGGTGTATTAAAATTACATTTCAACAGAAGAAAAATATCAATGCAAGTCTTTAGAAAACATATTGCACAGTCCTGTGACAAATGTAAAACAATGCTGCCTCAAATCTGTGGTTATTACAATAGGATACAAAGACTTTGTGGTGATGATAATGATAAAATAACTTAAAATGAGATCTTGTCGTAAATAGGGAAAATAATATATTTCCTAATGTTCGGCCACAATTTAGTTGCCAAAGTCCCAGCCTGTGACCCATACTGCTTACTCTTCAACACTGGCTGACCATCTGATGATTTTAGAACTTTCCAGGTTCGTGTTTAAATTTCACAAATGCCTTACTTTCAATACCAAACATCCTTAAAAGCCCCCAGTATAGGCAGATGAATCCCTGTTTCTGCCTTAATCCTCCAAAAGGTCCAGTCCATTTATAGTGTGTTAAGGTCAGTGTCAGTGATGTGTTTCAAAAATCCTCCCCCACTGCCAGAATATGAGTAGTACCTTTTGTCAGAGTACTTGCCTGGGAAGTTTTAATCCTGGGCTGTAGATGCTCGGCCCACCCCAGCACAGGAGGAGGACCAGGCCCAGCTTTGCCATAGCCCAAGAATGTGCCTTACCCACCGTGCAGGCGGGTATTCTGGATGCACATATTCTCCAGCTTTTCTGCTGAAGCAAAGCCTTTACTTTACCATAATTATTTAAATCGTGAAGCCGGAAGGAGAAGAAGCAAAAGGAAAAGAGCTATTTTATTATAGAAAGTACTTGGCTAGAAGTCTTTGGGACTCTGTTCACAATGACTAATCTAAAAAATATAAATTTTCCAAGCATAAATCCTCCCACCTGCATGCCCAGATGAGAGGGACTGAGACCCAGAGACACTGCTAGCTCTCTTGGTGCCAGGACTCATGTGTCCCTCGTGACACCACTGCCCTCCCATGGGAAGGAAGAAGGGCCCTCTTGGACACTGCCCCACTTACCCCCATCCCCGAGCTCGCAGGATTAGGACATCTGATGCTGCAGATAGCCGAGGATCACTGCCCAGTGAGCATTCCAATGGTTAAAATCATTTAGTGAAAAGAGATTTCCTCCATTGTTAGGCATCTGTCCTCAGAAATCAACTAAATGCTGTGGATCCCAGATAGATGGGCAGGTTTAATTTTTTGTCTGATACAGGGACTTATGTCCCAGGGAACGAAGGGAGCTCACATAGCTCTCCATGGCTCCACTCCCAGCACGGAGGTTTTCTGAACCACATTCAGTTGTTTTTACCTCTCCTCACTGTCGGTATGCAAAGCTCAAGGCCTCAACACAGGTATGAATCGCTCCGCTGGGATAAATACATAACTTTTAGGCTTTGCAGTGCCTAGAGACTCTGTGTATGTGTATTGGTTATAGCATGGTTTCAAACAGAGTCTTTTTGAAAATCTTAACAAATGCTGTAAAAATCAGTTCTAAAAGTATAGAAAATATGCCTAGTAAATCATTTGTTTCTCATAAGGATCATCTTAACAGGTCATATGAAACAGGCCAATATACGAATCAGAACAAATACATGGCACAACAAATTGTATTTTTGAAAACCTGCTCTAAATATGTGCATTTTTTCAGCTGCCTGTGTGGAAATAATTCTGTAGTGATTCTATGTAAACAAGCAGCAATTGCAGCTAGTGTTAACTCTAAAAATCTTTTATGTAATATTAGTATAACTATGGGAAAAATTTGAACTGCAAACAAACATGCTCTCTTGAATCATTAGCGAATAAAGAAAAGATGCATTTGTTCATGGTTTTTTGTTCTCACAGGAAATAAATTTTTTGAAGTATATCTCCTCAAAATTAAGTAAGAAAGAAAAAGATGAATCATAAATGGAAGCAATGTATAAATCACTTCACCTGCTGTTCTCTTCTGGCTCACTAAAGTTCCTGGCTGCTTCCACATTATCCAGCCTGTTCTGAGTGCCAGTTAGTGCATTATGAACTCTCATCCTCCTAAGAGTCTGAACATCCCCAGAGCAGATGGAAAGAATAGAGGAAAAGAGGGAAAGAGAAAGTATGCAAGATCCAATCTGCAAAGTACAATCTAAACTACCAAGATCTAATTGTTGTCCTAGAAAATTATTATAATATCTACAGAGAAGTTAATAGCTCCTGTCAAAATAGAGTATCCTTTTTTTTTTTTTTTTTTTTTTTTTTTAAATAATACAGTACCTATCTCTGCCAACTCAGTTTTCAGGATTTTCTTCTGCACTTTGTTCAGAGTTCTCACTTTTACACTGGTAAGACTTTTAGTTTCAAGTCCTACACAGGGCAATCACTTACTTCTGTATGATGTTTTTCACAGAATGTTTTTATAAGGTAATGTTAGCCATCAGCCCACATTTATAATTTCATCACACTGCTGTTGTTCATGGATCTTGCTGGGCACTACTGAGTGCATAACAAAAAAGGTCACTGTGTACTCATGTGAGATATTCAACAAGGAGCCTGGAGTCACTTTGTGGATGACAAGATAAGACTATAAACTATTGAAATTTTTCAGTAGCTCTCTGTCTTATTACTGGCTTCTTGAAATAGAATTGGATCCTGGAGAAATGAAAATTCCCTCCTTTTTTTAGATCTTTGGAGCTGTGTTTTTTAATGGAATTTCTTCCTTGCTAAGTAGACAGGTGAATTTTGATAAGAAAGAGTGTATCTCTGTCTTCAATGTACTATTTTCTATAYGTGTGTAGCAATACTCCAAGCTTTATGAAGTTTCCAAATGTGTAACATATTCATGCTACTCAGATGTCAGCACTACATCTCTGCCAATTTTGAGTGCATCTCCTAGAGCTGCCACAGAAAGAAAGACCTTCTTTACAAAGCTAAAACTTAGATTTTCAAAAACTTTTAATAACTGAAATGAAATATGGGGAGATGGCACACAGGAAAAACAGGGGAAAACTCTGGCCTAGAAACTTCAGCCCTAGAGATTAAAGGTGGACCAAGTATTGGGCAACCTTCAAATTGTCCTTGTCAATAGTACCTATAAAGTAGTATGCAATATATGCTACATTTTTATGTTGGCTTGAACTGACTAATTTAAAATTTGTGGCCATTTTACTACTATCATTATAAATAACAGACACCATTTTTTCAGCTTTGGGGAGATGTTTCTTTTACACATACTTGATCAATTTTGTCAATATGCTATCCTTCAGAAACATGAAAAGCAGTGAAGCATTCTGTTCAGGTAGAAAAGAAAGAATATTAGATTCAAGATCTGCCACCTGGAATGTAATGAGAAATTTACCTTCTGAATTTCAAGACCAGTGAAATAACTTGTCTCAAAAATCGAAAATAAATCAAAGTTAGTTTTAAACATAAAGCACTGCTCTTCCTTTTTTCCTTCCCTTCTCTCAGTTAGAAATGATAATGGTACTTTAAGCTCATCAGTAACTAGAACATGTTGAGGTTTTTTTCCATTTTCTTATTTAAAACAAACACACTTTGTTTACTGTAGTGGGTAAACATCTACATACAGACTTTTTTCTCTGTCTAAAATATCTCTTGGCTTTAGCGAGCTCTGGGCCAGCAGTAGCAACCCAAGATAAAATGTTGGCTTGGCAATGGCCACAGGGTAAGTTTCTACAGGGAAAAAAAAATCTTTCATTCAAGGCAGTCGTGTTTAGATAAACATACATTTCTCCTGGCAAAATATTGCTATTACCACCATGAGCTGACAGAATTCTATGATTATGGAAATATTATCTGATTGTGATGACAGTCATGAGAAGCTCAAGTAAAAGGAGGGTTGGTATATTATGTCTAGACACTATTAGCATACTCTTGAAATATGCAGTTAATATCAATGCAACTTTATGCTCTTGAAATGAAGTAGGTTGATAGCCCCAGAAATACAGTTTTTTAGTTATTTATAGTCCAGCTCTGTGCAAGACTTGACCTACTAGATATGAGCTGAGGATACTTAGCAGGAAACAGAATTAAGGCAGACATATACATCATATCTGTAACACTGGCAGAGATTCAGGCACAGAGTTTTAGCTGATTCCTTGTATGCTCAGCGAGAGAAATTTAGACAGCAAGACAACTCAAAGTCTGGGAATTGAGGAAGACTCTTGGACCTTCCAAAGTTCAGCTCCTGATGAATGTCTGCTCTGAGAATCTGGGCAATTAAGTTGCTTATGAACTGAACCCTAGAATTTGCTCCTTTTTCTAATCATAATTTTATTCTGTTTTGTATTTTCTACTTGTCCTGCTATGACCTGAAAGGGAACTTGCCCTCAGCTATTACCCATCACTGCAAGTCAGGTCCAGGTTCAAACCAGTAAAATTCAATGTCTCCTGCTGAGTTCCCACATGCTCATAACACTTCTGAAAATAAATAAATTTATGTTGATAGATTTGGCTGCTTTTTTTATCTTCCCCAAACTCAACTTTTATGTGGTGAAACAACAGGAGCATTTTATTCTGCAAGACCCTTTTAAATCCATATTTTAGTATGACTGCCTAACAACAGTGAGAGAACAATGACTTTTTGCTTTCTTTCGGAACTGTTAGCAGCAAGCTCCTTCCAAATATTCTAGCATCCAAATACTGCACTGACTCATTTCAAGTTAAGCGTGTGCTTAAATATATTGCTGTACTGAAATTCAAATGATGAAATATTTTAGCATAGCTGTTTCTGAGGCTGTTATTTATGAGCTAATAATATCTATGGAACAGTACAAGGCCTAGAATAAAGTCTATGTAATGAAGAGTTTATAAAGTAGATGCAAGCAAAGCTAATAAAATGATACAGGGGGAAAAAAGGGGGGGGGAAGATTCCACATGAAAGCCTAGAGAGGCTTGAACTTCAATTATCTTAACTTTTAAAGTTATTGTCATCTTTTTATTATCACTGTTACTTACAACTGGCAAGTACCCTTGAATCACTGGGTAAGACCTGAATGTAGATTAAATCTGAGCAAAGCTAACTATATTCTTTGTGGGATTTGTAAATTCTCTCCACCTTAGAACTTGAGTTCTGTGGTGAGATCCACAGTACTGCAATCCAGGAGTCCAGTATTTTTGGTCACTTTTTGGAAGCAAAAAGCTTTCTGAAGTGTTTTATCTCTGTTTGATGTATTTATTTTATTCATTCCTTACTTTCTAGTAACTGCATATGGCCTGGATGCCATTGTGCTTGATACTGTGCAAACATGAAGATGAAGATGACTCGTGTCCTCCCATGCTTATGTTGTCAGGCAGGCTGCATCTGAGCTGCGGACAGACAGCTGGAGAAGCATGATGGCATGATCTGGGTCTCACAGATGGCACCAACCTCATCATTATGCAAAAGCTATGGGTGACTAAACTCAATAATGAGACCAACATGGACGCTCTCTAACCTGTACCATTTGATTTCCCTGCCACCTAAAGTAAAGATAAACCTATTCACCGTGTTAGAGTTGGTATGGAAAGACTGGGGTGCTGATATGGAAAGGTTTGGGGTGAAATTTATAGCACGTGGACAGGGAATATCCTGGCTCATGTCTGGCAGGAGCTCAAGTCTGCCTCCACTGCCCATATAAACATGTCCCCAGTATCTTAAGAAACAGATATTCCCAGGAGATATTCACTGCATTGTCTTCTGTAGGTAACAATAGCTGTTAAAAATGGAAGTTGGGTCTTTACAGTCCACTACTTCCTTCAATTTCTCGGTCATTCCCAGCTGTTGGGAGCCATCTGAGCCCTCCCAAACTATGCCATGCCCTAATCTAGGTCTGACTGCCGCAAGTGATCACAGCACCACAGAATCACAGAATCACAGAATCACAGAATCACTGAGGTTGGAAGGGACCTCTGGAGATCATCTAGTCCAACCCCCCTGCTCAAGCAGGGTCACCTAGAGCATATTGCACAGGATTGCATCCAGGCGCATTTTGAATATCTCCAGAGAAGGAGACTCCAC
>NW_020451047.1:8797-80120 GCF_003343035.1 Apteryx rowi | reverse complement strand
CACTTCCCTGGCTGCATTCACCTGTTGGAGGCATCCTGACTTGAGCAGTCTTTTGCCAGCTACCCTGGCACTATAACTCTCCCCTTCCCCCATCTTTCCTAGTTTAAAGCCCTCCTTACCAGGTTGGCCAACCTGTTGGCAAAGACSTGTGTGCCCCGCCTCGTGAGGTGGATCCCATCTCTCGCCATCAGTTGTTGATCTTCAAACAGGGTCCCACCACCACCAGGCTCTTTATTTGCAAACACAGTAGAGCATCCAAGTGACGAAATGAATCAGTTGCCAATATCAATCAGGTGCTTTCCTCACCAGGGCCCCAACAAACACAGACTAGCACAGATAAAACACTGCAATTACTGTACAAGCAAATGGTGGCTGGATTGCTATGCTACAGGAAGACAGATTTGGTGCCATCCCAGAAAAGGCTGATTTTCAGCTTTTCAAGACATGCTTGGCTGCTGTGGTAAAACATGCCAGTCTGACTGACACAATGTTTCAGTTCAAATCACTTGCTAAGGCGAATTCTGCGTGTTACAGCTTGCCTGAAAGCCTCACTCTTCTCCAGAGATAAAAATATTGACAGTTAAAAKAATTTTTTTGTAAATTCCCAGACAAATATGTTGGCAGGTGAGGAAGTGAAGATTGTAAGCGGCCTAAGGGAAATCTCATAAAAGAGTGTGGTACAGCAGATCTGAGGAAGCCCTCAGATGTTAGGCAGCCAGGAAATTCAAGGTTAAGGTTGCTCTTTCAAACGCCCCAGGCACCTGCAAATATGAAAAAGCAGAGATAAGGCAGCTTAAACAGTTCTAGCTTTGCCTCAGTTATGCACCATAAAGCAGACAATCCATATGATATAGTATTATTGATGTAACTGGTTTGTAAGTTTTCAAAATTCTTAACAATAAAAGGTAGTACTTCATATGTGTATATCAGATATTCCACCATACTGTGAATGAATGAACCTCTTTGAGGTTCTTACTATCATTTTCATATCACACCACTGAAAAAGACTTTGTGTACTCTCTTTTGAGGACCAGATGCTTTAGAAATGGTACATAGTTGTAAGAGCCAGGAAGGGATCATGGTGGCCCTATCGGTTTGCACTCATGGAAAGTGGAAGTTGCCCGGCAGTTTCACTGCTGCTTAGTCCTAAATACTAGTTATGAGGCTGAGGGTGAGACTGAATAGGGACTCACTTAATTTTTCTGTCTGATGCTGTATGCACGTTGCTGCAGCCTACCTGAAAATTTTAGCGACCCTGTTTGTGGTGAGGAAATGTGAAACTGATAGGAAGTTTATTTCAATAGCTTTTGGAGTGGAGAGCTCATCTCTCATTTGAGATACAGGGAGCGATATTCACCTCACCTAATGTTCGATGTCAACAGTATAGTTGCTGAGACATCTACTTTGGGATAGTCATCTAGATTTCATGTATGGGTGATGGGAAGCCATGGGTGCTTCTGGGGCGTGAATCATCCTATGTTGAACTAAACAGCTAAATTAGGTCAGATGAGTCACACTCTGAAGTGTCTTCTTTCTCCCTACTGAGCATAAGCATAAAGAGAGTCTTGGATGACTACCTCGGATATAGACATCTGCACTGCACACATCTAGCCTTAGGTGAGGTGAAACCAACTCATTTTACTAGGGCTCCCAAACAGTGTTGGGGCTGGAAATTCTGTGAAGTTCTGTTTTGATCCAAAACATAATTCAGTTTCCAAATTTGCTGGTTATTTCTCAGAGCTTTAGAAGAACAGAGGTTCTCTAGTATCCAGCATGATACAAAACTCAGGGCATCTTCACCTCAGGAAGCTGCTGTCTGAAAAAAAAGGAAGAATAATAGCCAAGTACATAAAACATGTTTTGTAAACATTTCTGTTATTGTTATTATCTATTATTTGTACTGTAATTACCTTTAGATACCTTAGCTCTATTTAGCTAGGAAGTGCCCAAACATATGATCTAGAACTAGTTCCTACCCTGAAGAACTTAGGAGCAAAGAATATGGCAAGGGTATATTGGGAATAAACTGAGAGAACCAACAGAAATCAAACAGTCAGTATCAGACATGCAGATAGGCAGGGATTACTAAATACCAGCTGCAAGAGAGTGTTCATCTAAAGCAGGTTTCTTCCCCCTAAAAATGTGAATCATGCATTGCTACCAGGTTTCAAGGGAAACCCTAAGGCTACATCCAGAGCTGTCCATACATCGCCATGTATGCAGAGTAGGCACAACACATGTTTGGGTATAAGCTATAATTTTCATAGCTATAGTTCAGCAAAACTTTCCATTTAACAAGCCATTTTTATGTATTTGAAAATTCAATGGGAGGCATCTCGCTTTATCATGCTAAATTACTAAAACAAGCAATAATGTCATCACAGACTGCTAATACAGCCTGTTTGCTGGGTTCCAGCTGGCTGGTTACTGGAGCAAAGCAAGACTAAGCATTACCAGTTACTTTACTGCGCTGAAGCTGTAGAGGGAGATTTGACTTTGGCAAATATTTCTGTCACATCAATAGCCTACAATATTTTCAAAAGAACTAAGGAAAAGTAAGAAATGAATAAGGAGTCACAAACTATTGGTTTGAGTTATGTCTGCTCAGATACAGCTGCATTTCACAGTCCCTGATATTTTCTGGGAATAATTTGTGAACAAAACTTCTCTGCATATTTATATGCTTTATTTTACTGCAAGACCATCTATTCATCTTCCCACTTCACTCCCTACCTAAATGTTTTGTTACTTTTAATGCTCCCAAAAGATCTTTCCATCTTCAGATCTTTCTGAAGTTTTAGAAAGTAATTTTATTTTACTAATTTGCAGTTCATTACAATGGCATGTTTTAGAAGCATACGTATCCTTTTGGTAAGTCCCTGATGGTCACACTTTGTGTTTCTCCTAAATATATCATCTTTGTGTAAGAAACATGAAGAGTGGACACAGGCTATTCTAGTCGATCATTATTTCACATTTTCTCTGACAGAAACAGCRTCATTAGAGAGAAGAAGAAATAGGACACTCAGTAACAGTAGCCTCTTCTCTTTCTCTTTTTTGGACTGTGTATAGCATGGGATTCTGATAACTTTCTATATAAAAGAGTTTATGGCTTTGTAAGTTTTGTAAACTTTCAGAGAATAATGAACACATGTTGATACTATAAAAAAATCTGTAAACCACTAATAAAATCAAAAGTAATACCAAAATATGAAGGTTGCAAAGTTTAACATGTTGCAGAAGGATACTTTTGACATGTTGCTCTTATTAAATTTCTATAATATTTAATCAGAAAGCTCTGGTTCATGCATTGCACAACAAGCTGAAGTGACATCACTGCATGTGCAAATGCAATAGTAACAGGAAAAAGTCCAGTGAGATAACCAAAGGAAACTATTAACCACATTGTTCTTCATAATAATCTGTGACCAATATAGTCCCATAAATGAGTGTAAACTGAAAAGTAATTTAGCATCACCTACTCAGTCTTGTTTCAGTAGTAGCTGTAGGCTGGAGCCAACATGGACAATGGAGTAGATTCAGTAAAGGCTGTAAGCACCTAAGACAAAACTTAATCCACTCATACCTCCCATTAAAGGCACCTGCGCTCTGTGCATGCTGCCATGACATTTGGGTTAGGCTGTCAGATTTCCAGAACTTCCAAGCTATACAAAATCCTACTCCCCATATTAGTACCCTTACGTTCACATATTACAGAGTTGAGCACCAAACTGACTCCTGATTTCCAACAGTGTTTAATGTCATCAGACAAAAAATGGTCCTGGAAATAGGAACTAAAACCTTTTCCTTTCCTTCTGAGTACCTTCCTTGTTAGGCCAAATGATTATTCCCTCTCATCAGATAAATTTTGCTTTCTGTTGTGTACACTGGACAAATTGGACTGAGGTGACAGGAGATATGCTTATCCCATTGAACCGGTGATTAGGTTATGTTTATGAGAGACTTGGGTTTGCATCTGAGTTTGCCCTTGCCTATTCTCACCAGCAGCCTGTTACACAGAAGGACTAGATATCACCAACAACCAGAATCACCACAGATTTTAGGCAGGAGTAGTGGGTTACATGTCCTGGGTAGATGGAGGAGCCTGTATTCCAGAGGCACTCTTGTCATTGTAGTTTCCAAAAAGCCAGTTTTAGAAAGCTGCATACAGGGTTTAGGCCACTCACACAACTTTGCTGGTTCATGAACACCTAAATTTGACCATGAGCTGCATATGGTGGCCAGACTTTTCATACAGCAGTCTGGATTCTTTTCCAGAGACCAAACATCCAAAATGTAGTTTTTGGCAGCATATGCCATCTTTTTGGATATGTTCTTCTATGATTAGAGTTTTGCAGCTGATACACAGTTTTGCAGAGAGGGCCCTGTAGGGAGCTTGCCGTCCTGGTGGACAAATTAAACATGGGCCAGTAATGCACCTCATGGCAAAGAGGGTTAATGGTATCCTGGGCTACATTAGGCAGAGTGTTGCTGGCAGGTGGAAGGAGGTGTTCCCTCTGCTCAGCACTGGTGAGGCCATATCTGGATGCTGGGTCTAGCTCTGTGATCCCCAGTGCAAGAGAGACATAGATCTACTGRAGTTAGTCCAGTGAAGGGCCCCAAAGATGATGAAGGGACTGGAGCATCTGTCATACAAGGAGAGGCTGAGAGAGCTAGGACTGCTCAGCCTGGAGAAGAGAAGACTCGGGGGGATCTTATCAATGTGCATAAATATCTGATGAGAGGTTGTAAAGAAGATGAGGTCAGACTCTTCACGGTGGTATCCAGTGACAGGACAAGAGGCAATCAACACAAATTGAAGCACAAGAAATTCTGTCTGAACATGAGAAAACACGTTTTTACTGTGAGGGTGGTTGAACACTGRAGCATGTTGCCCAGAGAGGTTGTGGAGTCTCCATCCTTAGAGATATTCAAAACCCAGACGGGCAGAGCCCTGAAAAACCTGCTCTAGGTGACCCTGCTTTGCAGACGGGGATTGGACTAGATGATCTCCAGACGTCCCTTCCAACCTCAACTATTCTGTGATTCTGTAATTATTATATATGCACAGAGATGAAGGATTTGTTCTTGCCTGTATTAGGCAGGAATTCTGTTTGATCCAAGGAGGAAGGATTGCCTCTGCTGAAAAAAAAAAGCACTT
Organism: Apteryx rowi; assembly: GCF_003343035.1. Taxonomy (NCBI): domain Eukaryota; kingdom Metazoa; phylum Chordata; class Aves; order Apterygiformes; family Apterygidae; genus Apteryx; species Apteryx rowi. Next base: position 74,959 of record NW_020451047.1, on the reverse strand, counting down.
CTTTAATTTGCTAGAATTCTTTCAGTTGTTGCTAAAATACTGGATATGAAAATAGTAGATTATTATAATTTGTTCAATAATTGGCTAAGACCTTTATATGAAGCTGTCATGGAACTTAAGAAATAAACAATCATAGGAAGAAAATTAAAGCTATGTACTGTAAAGCGGCTTGGAAAAACATACTTTCAGGGATCATTTCTAATTTCTACATCACAGAAGTTTAATCTTAAAATACAGAATAGTACTGTGCCTTTTCTGACAGCATGTGTGAAGACTGTGAAAGTACTGAAAGAGGATGACAGGGCTAATAACTAGCTACTGTGACCTGCCTTGAATTTTATGCCTAATGCTCTGAGAATAGGGACATTAATTTCTTGAAGATAGATAGGATTTTCAAAGCTATGCCTTTATCGTGCTCTCTTTATTGGTTTGAAAAATAAAGCAGAGAAAGCACAATATAGAAGTGGCTAATGTGAAAGTTTAAGTTACAATAAAAGCATATATWGTGTAGTTTATCTCTGTTTCTTCCATAAGTGAAGATATAAAGTGAGGCATCTATTTCTAAGTTTGTGAATAAAGTGTGCTTATATGAAAGAAAAAAAAAAAGTTAGCTCTGGTGACATAATAGCTCCAGATAGTCAATCACCTATGTGGTTTTGCAAATTCTGGATGTAGCAGTGGAGGAAAGTGCTGAATGAACATTTCAAGGATAGTATATTCCTGGGGTGGCAGAGGATGCTCTGGGGCTTGCAAGAAGACTAAAAAGCTGAATTTCCCTTAAAAAAAATCTAAACTAAATATCTTCTTCTATTTTCTTTTCATTTCCAGGAAGAAGCTTTTACTGTAAAATAAGAATAGATCTTGAAATTCTCTGAAAGTCAATTGAATCYGAAAATTGGTCACTCTAATTTTTGAAAAGTTATTAAAATCTTTCAACCAGAATTGTCATATCTGATTCAAGACTGACCATTGTCTTGCGAAAACTACGAGTATCGTAGCAGAAAGTGCAAAAGAAACATCCATTTTTTTTCATTCTTTACTCTGTCCTACATAAGACAGGAGAAAGCAAAAGCAGGGTAGAGGAATCTGACAGCAGACAGAGTGAATCACTATAGAATAATAAAAATAAGAGTTGGAAAGATGTTAAATTATCTCTTTTGCCAAGGTAGGATTGTTTTCTATTGTGTATTCCCTGCAGTTATTTCCAGACTAGTTTTAAATTTGCGTTTCAGGGCCACAGGCTTAAAAGATGTCACTAGAAAGACTGGACACTTACATAAATAAGAATACATAATAACAGCAAGAATTAAAACAACAAAAATCCACAAGCTGATGGAATTGGGACGCACCGTTATGTTTCATTACAGGCAAAAAGAGGTAGAGGAATGCCTGACTTTGTACTTTGAAAAGGCTTAGGCCTGAGATCAGTCTAACTTTATTTGCACTGAGGCACTTTAAGGCATTCCCAAAAGCACTTCAAATGCCTGGAGAATTTGAACAGCAGCCTCAGTGAGGTTTCTCTGTCTTCACACATCAATACTTAGGTGGCACTTCATCAGGGCTTTTCAAGGCTTGAATTTTGGAAACATGCTTGAATCCTCCTGCAGAACTTCCCTCTCAAACATAATTGAATCAAGTTAGAAACTTTCTTAGCAGCTGATTATTCCATTATATCCTCTTGTTAGATGTTCCTCTGGGTACTGGTCACGAAAGGAGAGTATAAAAGCAGTTTGAGATAATGTGGTGGCTTCTGGGCAGTTCTGCTGGAACTTCCCTTCTTTTTCTAGGCAGTGTGCTCCGCTACCATGTTGAGTGTAAAGACATGAACTCAGGAGAAACTGAGCACCAGTACTGGGGACCAGTATTAACAGATGTCCATCACACTGACATCACTAAGCATTGAAAGGATGCTAGCTGGGCACAGCTRTTTTCTTTTGTTAAAGGACAAAGGCATCTGACCTTATACTATCTCTAGATGAAGAATATGAAAAGTTTCCATGAGATTCCTAACTTCTCTGCTACTGTCTTTATTTATCAGATCTCCATCCACATGCAATAGAGAAGACTGTGAGCATTCACCATATATTGCAGCAAAAATTAAAGAACTATTTCAGAATATGAATACATTGCAGACTGGACCAGTAGGTACAATGGGTGAGAGAGCCATCAAATGCAACTATTTTGGAAACTATAGAAGATAAAAAATAGCTTGAAAGAGATGAAAACAAAACTAACATACAATAGACTTGTAGATAATGGGACCTATTTCAGCACTGTAAACAAAAAAGTCTGTAACGCTTCTGAGAAATGCAGGCATGCAAACCTTCTAGTGGTGAGGAGAGTTAGACCTTTGCTCCTGGTCTGCTCTGTTTAATCAAAGTAGTTCTGACAAATGAAGTATATGACCTCTGACTTTATAGAAATACAGATTAGTCCATCTTGAACCATGTGTGTGTTGGGAATAAGAACTCAAAACTGCTGTGTTACCAAGGCAGAATGATTTGGTTAGGTTTATTCTCCATAATCAGGAGAAATGATGGCCAACAGGAAAGAGTGAATGCTTCAGCTATTAGGAGCTGGAATATTTTTCTGTGAGCATAAATTACAAGGATGTGCTCCAAAAAATAATGGATCAGAAATGTTATCAAAAATACATTAAGTAGGCAATGACACCTTTTATAAATAAAAGTTTATTTCCTAGTTAACAGTGACTGGAAAAGTCTCCTTTGTTTTTCAAAACCTGGAATTTCAAATTACCTAGAATTTTAAATTGGGCCCTGGCTACTCACATGGGGTGGTGTGACTCAGTGTGCCCTGCTTAACCCATTAGAATCACAGAATAATATTCAATAACACAGAAATATCTCCTTCATGTTTTAAAAACAAAATTCCTAAAATGAAGATTATTATAATATTTCTCAGGAGTGAACAGTAGCACACACACACACAGTCAAGATCTTCCACTGGAATAAAGCAGCACAGCTCCCTCATGTTCAGTATTGTAACAGGGCCTCTATCAGATGAGTATTAGGCCCTTTAAAAACTTCTGCAGGTGCTCTACAATCTATAACCAGATTTCCACCAACTGTATTAAAGGCTACCTAAAACCATATTTCTTGTATTAGTAAGTATTCAGGGAAATAGCTTGAGTACTGAAATTGGAGATAATTTAATGAAGAGTAATGTGTTGCAAAGAACAAAAGATAAAAGAAATACTTTTGTAACCACATTTGCTTACATCATCTCTGAGCCTAATTGACATATGAAAGATAGTTGTTGAATCAAGCAATGTTTGTTAATATGAAATTACTTCCTCAATGAAAAGGTGCCAGTGTTAATATTTTCCACACAAGTAGTAGGTGATAAAAGATAACTGTGTAGAACAACTACAATACCTTTTATTTTGGGGCTGCAAGAGTACATATTTCCTGGGGAAGGAAAAAAAAAATACTGTATAACCTGGCTACAGCCAGACTAAGCAGAATAAAACTGAGAAGTGGAAAAGAAGATGCATATAGTCTAAACAATTACATTAAAATGATCCAATGAGAACTTACAAATTTTTCCTTTGATAACTAAAAATCACTAGGATGCTTTCTTAAATTGCCTAAGATGCATCTCTTTTCTATACTAGACACAAAGCTTACCTGGTAGAACTGAATTGGAGGGGTCTTTATTACTGCATTATTCTCACGTACTGCAGAGACCTTCTCAAAATCATTAAGSTCTACTTGAGTAGATAACTACAATAATTACCATAAAAGCCCCAGATAACACACTTTTTGATGTTATTCCCTCACAACAGTTTGTCTCTTTTGCTCAGCTCACCTTCCTCACTTCTATAGATTAGATAGCTAAGTCATCCTCTGTGCTCAGGGGAAAAACTTAGGCAGTTCCAGAAGCTAAGTTATCCTATCATCTAAAAACATGATTGTAGGATTAGATGAATCACCCTCTGGAAGTGCCTGTTTCTCTCTGCTAACTAAATGCAACCTCACATGACTCTCTTAGACTCAGACATCTGTCTTTTAGTCACCTCCATTAGGGCAGGTAAATTCAGCCCTAAGCAAATGCATCTCCCTCAATCTGTGTCTCTCTCTCTTTTGTTATCATTCCTCATTGCATCAGATTGTCAAACCCTCAGAAATGGCATGGATATTATTTTGACAACATTGACCCCTCACACATATTTCAACTATAGCCAATTGTCATTAGTTAACTTTTATTCACTTTGAATATGCTAAAAAAATCTATGCCAAAATCTATGCTAAATCTACACTATGCTAAAAAAAATCTACATTTTCTAAAAATTGGACTTTAAAGAATTGAATTTTTCCATACTACATTAAACATTGCTTCACAGAACATGGACAACAGCGGCATTCATCTTCGCATATGTGTCTGTCACGAGTGCTGCTCTTCACCATGAGCAGAAAAGGTGAAAATACATGATAAGCAGAGTCATTTAATTGTTTTCACCTTCCATAATCTCAGGTTCAGAAAACTGAGAAAATGTTCATCACTTTTATTATGTTCCTGTCATTTCTTTTTCTCTGATATTCTGCAATACAAAAGAGCATTGGGATGCCTGTTACAGCTCCAGGAGCTGATAGGTCAAACTCCACCTTTTCTGTACACAGCTGCATACAACAAAGTTGTAAAAGTCTACAACAATATATGGATTTGTCCTGGGTCTGAACCTTGGATCTGGGTCTGAATTTGAAGTCTGGACAGGTTCTCATTGAACAGACAAGACCAAGCACTGAATCTAAATACATTCAGATCTGAAATCATCTCTGCTCGTCTGTATTCACTGGTGAGTCTAGACAGATATAGCGAAAGAAAATGACTAAGCAACAACTGAAAATTTGCACAATCTTGCCTGTTTTTCATAAACCATTCTCTAAGAGATTTGGGCTACCAAGTCATGCATAAGGATATGCCTGGATTGCATATTGGAATGGAGTACAGGGATATGGAGCTTACTTTGAAAAAGCTATCCAAATGTCAAAGCAGAGTGGAGGCAGCAGCATGGCACCGAGGGAACTGATTTATCCTGCAGTTACTCAAAAAGGTGAATTAATCCATGCTGAGCTCTGTGCTGTCACTACTCGAATGCTTCTGGCATGCCAGCTGGCTTAGATGTCTATACATAACACTGCAGGCTTCAGTGCATGGGGTTCCTGACTAGGGGAGGCAGAAAACGGAAACGAGGAGGCAAGATTTACACTGGACTCAGGCAGACAGAAGTGGGAAAGCTCAAATTCAGCAGTCATTGAGTTAACATAAAGGAATTTCTAACTGTGCAAACAGCTCCAGTGGCTCAAAGGAGATCTCTGCAGTGCTCTGCACAGGAATATCCAGCTCATGAATATGCTAAAAGCTATGGTAGTTTTTAAAAAAAGAGAAATCATCCACCTACTGGATCAAAAAAAGGATAATTGTTAGGTTGAAATAGAACATGTCTGGCAAAAATAGTCAAATGGATTCTAAATTGGATGAATGTCTTCCAGCAGTGCTTCACTTAAATTGCAATTACAAATATGAAAAGTGATTTGAACTTGGTTTAATTACTGTGACATAGAAGATTTGGCAAAGCAGGGCCTTCTTCTTATGGATAATTAAATGTGAAACATGAGAAAGCTTAATAAAAATATAAATATTAAGCTAAAAATTTTTGTATTTTGATCTCATTTTTCTCTCAGAAGCATTTCTTATGTGTTACCCACTAAGTAAGACAATTCAGAGGACTCAGTGCAGCAATTTCAGCTTTGCTGTTTTAAAGAGATTTTTTTTTCCCCACGATTTGCTATTCTTCTGTTTACATAGAAAAGGCAATGCTTTCTATCACGAAATAAAAAAAACGTTCTAACTGCCTCAGGATAGATTGGAGTAAGAAATACTTGCACTGGAGAAATCTTGTTTGCCTTTTTGAGAGGTTTCTTCTCTGTGGGGTCAGGCTGCTGTGCTGAGCAGGTGTGGGGAAGAAACTGGCACATCTGCACCCCTTGTCTATCCTTCCTCACTCCCAGCCTTCTTGCTGCTCCTGGTCCCCCTTCCCAACTACAGCCACCTCTATCATCTAGGCAGGCCACCATGTGCTGCGTAGTAGCAAGGACTTGGGTTAATTTGCTTCTGTTGCTCTTGTTCCAGCCTTCTGCAAACCACATCCATGGGCAGAGAACAGCAAACTCTCCATCTTCCTGCAGRCTAAGGCTCAATGGTCACATCACCGTCCAACACAACGTGTGTTCACAGATATGGCACATGGCACCATGGAAGTTTTGCCTTTTCTCTTCCGTTGCTTTTCTTAAAAATGGCATCATAAGAATAGTTTCCACAGCCCACATTCAGCTTCCTTTTTGACTTCTTGCAACTCTAACTGCCACTTAGTCTTTCCACATTTAAGAGTGATTCATTTCCTAGAGCCCACCTGCAGAGGGAGAATTGGCACTGCACACAGTAGAAATGTGGCATYGCACTGATGATTCATGAAATAGGTAATAGGATGCAACTGGTTAGACTTGGATGCTTTCTTCTGACCTGGCTATGCAACAGGGACTTGGTTACGGGTAGTTTGTGTCTGACACATAGACTAAGGAGCAGGTTGTCTTTCAGGTTGGCACCCGGTACTCAATGTCTGCCCAGCACAAAGGACAGTCTTCCAGAACAACATATTTCAATAGGCTTTCAGATGTAAGGCTATGACTAAAGAAGATGAAAAGGTCACTACAGAAATTTCACTGCACCTTTTCAAGAACCTACAGCCAGTAAAAAATTTTTATGCATGTTGTACAACACATTCATTTAAGAGAAAAATTTCTATTTGTCCATTTTAATGACAGTTTCATTATACATTTAACAACACTGCCAGAAAGATCTAATTTCTTAGCCAAACTTCCTATAACGTTCCATAACCAAGCACTTCAGCATATATACCAGAGGGAGTGTAAGCATTATCCAAAGTGAATTTAGTTATCCAGTTTCACTTGAYACAGTTATGTCAGCTCCATAGTGAGTCTGTGTCCCAGCAAGCAGTGCTAGTTCTTACTTGGCCACCTAGCTTTTAGGTTGTCCATTGAACTGAAGATCTTAGACCACAACAGTGTTTGATTTTCTTAGTACTTTTCTAGCTGCAGAAGGGGAATCACACTTTAGGTAATTTAGGAAGGCATTTGTAGAACATTTTTCATAGATTTTTTTTACACTGGAGATGACCAGAGCAATCCTAAAAAACAGAAAACTATCAAAGGACTGCTCTGATACAACATCTAGCAGCCGTGCCCGGAGCTGGCGTCACAAAGGCTTGTTACAGTGACTTCCATGCAACTGGATGATGGCACATGCATATTCATTTGCCACTCAGCTCTTACTAGGATTGCTCATCAGCACCCAAACACCACAGCACACAGCCTGTGAAAGTGCTGTAGTGACTGTGTTCATCCCTGACCATGGATCACTCTCGCCTTTGTCTTGGGAGTGTTGTCATTCAACAGCACAGTATAACCAGCAGTCCATAGTCACAGACAAAATATCCCCATCTACCTTCAGATGTTGGGAACCACCAGCACGTACAATTAGTGGCTTGATATTTTGCTCCTCCCTGTGCAGTATCTCATTACACCTCTTTGAAGCACCTTAGCCTGTATCCTGTGAAGCTAGGTTTGCAGTGAGAAGGGTGATGAGGCAGTGAATAGCTCATGCCGGGTTTATCCTGCTGCCCTGTGGTGTATCTGTATCTGTTGCTTCACATAGGAAAGGTGCTTATATATAAACAGTAAAAATATTTTCAAACTGGCTAGCACTCATTACAGCTCTTGAAAAAAGTAGGACATTTTATAGTATAATGACATTCCAAAGCCAGTATTCAGAAGTAAAATATCTGTAAAATAAGTCAGCTTTGAATCTGCAAAAAGCTAGACAAACCACATCAACAATCTCCATGATGAGTAACATTTTACTTTCCCAGCCCGCCCTGTCACTGCTGGTACCAGCTGCCTTTGCAAAACTGCAGCCTTACTGTGAAGCCAAGAAGTGTCAATGAAAATAATTCCTCAAATCTGCTGATCAAGGCTATGCTGGRATTGTTGGTATTACTCAGTAACTTAAAATCCCAGAAATAGCACCCTGGAATAAATGATTTCCATACTATAACCTACAGAACAGTGTTTTTCATTCGTAAAGTGAATCATATGTGAGTTGATTGAATCTAGCAGCAAAGATGAAGAGGCATTGCAGCAAATGATTTGATGATTCCAGAAATACCACAATGGAACCACAGCACATAACTCCTGAATAGTTCTTTCCTACACAGCAACAAGGTAAGGAAAGAAATCTGATTTTTTATTCATCTTATTAAGTTTGTCTTTTGCTTATCACACACAGTTGGAAACCTACGTAAAGCAGATTGCAAAGTTCCCCATATCTTTAAAGAAAACTTTGTACTTCATCCAAAAGTCATTCTGGCTGCATGCCAAAAGAGGGAGCTCCCTTACTTCTCTGCATTGGTTACTGGCAGTCGCAGGTCCTGCACAGGGGGAGAACAACCTGAAGCAAAACGACAGGAGCTGGCACTGTGCAGAGCCCAGCAGGGCTGGGTGAGTCCCGCTGCGGCTCCTGCCCTGCTCCCAGCACACTTGGCCCCACACCTCTGCGGTGGAGGCCCGGCAGCAGAGCACCACCTTCATCCCACCAAGGGTGTCGCTTGCCTGTTGCCCTCTTCCCTCACATCCCTTGCCCCTGAGTATCTTTCTGTTTCCTCCAGGCTTGCTTGCTTCAGTGCAATGACACTACCACTTGTTCTTGATCTGAACCATCAGCCAAATTCACAGGGCCTTGCAAGCACTCATGGAAGCAGTGGTCTTTTGGCAGTCCTTCACAAAGCATATATGCAGCCTTGTTTTCCCAGGCTTTGCAGAACAAAAACAAAGGACAGTGTTTTGACTCACAGTTCACACTGTCTTGCTTCCAGCTCTCAGTATTGAAAGCTCTGTTTGTCTACTCATTCCTTCTTCAGTCAGACTCCTTTGATCCATGCATCCACTCGGAAACCATTCTGCATCGGCCATCAGTTTCATAGTCTTGTCAGCCTTTTCTGCAGAGCCTTCCGCAGAACAACAGGAGGAACCACCCTGGCTGTTGGAGGCCACAGGTATCTGAAGAGAGAATACAGGGCTTGTTTACAAATACTTTGTGTGACAAGCAATGGTTCCAACTCCTTAGTTTCTAATCTCTGCAGTATTTATTCTCTAAAGGATCTTCCACAAGCAAATTGATGCAAGTATTGCATGAAGACATTGAGAATTAAACCAAAATTAAAACTCCATTCCTATTTAAATCAGCTAATTTGAGACTGTAAGTGAATCTGAAAAAAATACTATTAAAAAACCCTCTGGCATTTGCTTAAGGGGCCTACATGGAAGCAACCTAGCTTTCTATCAATAAAGAACTTAAGGAGCAAATAGAGGTTTTCAATTCTTATATGTCCTCACAACCATTTATTTTGGCTGTGGGCTCGGAACAATGAAAGCAATCTCATTGCCATTTTCAGTGAAGTAAAAAAAAGTTCAGTTTCTTTGTGTAACTGAGTAATTGTTGTGTTTTAGTTTTCTGTGCATTGCACCTTTGTTTCTTAAGGCACTCTGCTGTCATCAAACACAGGCAGCTGGAAAAAAGAACTGGAACAGAATTAAAAAATATATCCAAATACTATTCATTGCAAACTGTTGGAAAACAGATAACAGATACAATGTTCTCTTCAGGAGCACTGAACTGTCTTTTTCTCTCAGGCTAAAATTTAAGTTAATTCTTACTGATCATGGAGTCATTTTTGTGTACAGCTAAACATAACAACACTCAACCCCTAGGTTGATAGGATTTCACCTCAAGCATCTTCAGGGTAGTGTCATATGGAGGTGGTCCAGACAGAGGAAGGGTCTCCAGGACATTTGAAAAGGCAGTTAGGCTTTTTAAAATTATGTAAAATTGCATGTAGTTGAACATAAAGATGCAGAAAGGATTTAAACACAAATGATGAAAAACTAGCAGGAAAAGAATCCCAAGTGTGAGATCTCTCAGGATTTTAATGTTCCTTCAAGAATCGCTGCTACTAGCTAAGGGGTAAAGTCCCAAGCTGTCTGGCTGCAACCTCACTTCCAGACCAGCTTGTTTCAGGGAGCCCTACTGAGCTTGCATTTCCAGCTAGCTGATAAGCATACTCACAGCTGTTCACTTAGGTAATTATTGATTTGAGTCTGGAAATGAATTTAGGAATCCACAGCCAGAGTTCCTGGAGATCCAAATTAGGAACAGTATAACAGCACCCTCAAACTTTTTCAGCAATGATCCCTGAACACATCTGTCTTTATCCAGCACTGGAATCCACACCAGCTTAGCTCCTCCAGGCTGGGTGAGTAAGAAGCAGCTATAAATATTATCTGCAGGTATAAATAGCCATGTCCTGCCCTGGAAGGACTGAGCTGCTGCTAGTCATTGAAGGCATCTAAAGGCCATCTGATGTTCTCTTCTTCATGTAATCAATTCAGCCAGTAAGCTGCCTCTGATTCCCTCTCCCCTGGAGGAACTGAGCTGCTGACTACTAATAATGCCATTGCATCTCTGTGCTTATTTTTGAGTCTTTGGGGACTCATGACCCACAGTTCAAGAAACATTGTAAATGAGCAATTGTATCAGACTTTTGGAAAATGACTTCATTTTAATACCTACCGCATTCTAATTTACACATACATGGTAATAAATGTCTTTTTGGGGGAATATTTTCCTCCAAATATTTAGTCACGTTTCTCTTTCTCACACTTGTGCATGCACAGGTGCACACACACTCAAACCCTCTACTGACTGATATTCCAGTACAACCCCAAGGCCTTGCTTTACTATTTGTTAGATGCAGAAGTTGTGTGGAATTTTTTTCCCAAATATATTATGGGTGACATTTCCACAGTCTAGCTTCTACATGTTCCAGTACTGCTAAAAATTAATGGTGTCCTGAGCAAATCAAAATAGTTGTCTCCATGAGCTACTCCATTTTGAGTCTGATTTTCAGTCACCTCAGGTTTCCCATGACTTCATCTGAAGTTGTGAGGATGGAGCACTCTTGGAAGCAGAGCTCTGAAAGATTAGCCCTAGCTCAGAGACACTAGTAACTAGAGCTCTGTGTGTAAAGATAATTTTCTTCATAGAGTCTTCTGATATTTCAGAATGTAGTTCTGTTCTGATTTAGAAGACAGTCCCAAATTTTAGAAGTTTTCAGCAAAACAAGTAATGAAGTCTTCCCTAGTTTTCTGGGACAGACTGTGGGACCACACAAATAAAAGGGGCCCCAGGAAAACTTGGACTTGGACTCCAGAGCAGGAGTCATGGAGCCACCCTATCCAGTAGCACTGGGCTCCTTGTTTCTGTGACAGTCTGGGAGCTGAGGGAGCAAGGTGAGCAAACAAGAAGCACTCCTTGAAAGCCTTTCCTAAGTTACTGAAGAATTCATGAAGAGACAGAGTAAAATTGTTCAGTTTTACAAACCTTCAAATTATGTTTCCCTGAAATTTTTCTGATTCGATCTAAAAATAATCTTTGCAATGCAAGTTTATTGTAGAAGTCTGGAAGCAATCCTGAATTTCAATTACTTTATTTTTTTAACCACATCTTACCTGGTTTCTTATTCCAAGCCTACAAATATTCATATCTGCAGCCAACACATTAGCCTTTAGGACTCCTGTTTATTACAGAGGTAACAGACAGAGTGGGGAGGGGGAGAAAAAAAAGGAAAAAAATGCTTGAACTTCTAGTTAAAATGAAACCATGTCTAATCACAAAAATGTCTGTATAAAACAGAAACAGCATTTTCTTTTTCTAAAAGAAAGAAAATAGGTACAGGCTACTTAAAGTAGCAATGTCAGCAACATTTGTACACATGACCTGGCCAGTGCCACGGCAGTTCTGAGAGCAACTTGCATAATGTACTTTTAACCACTGGCCTCAGGCTAGGTATAACAATTCACTCTGGGTCGCACATAAATGTTCCACCTATGAAAGTTGCCGAGATGTTCCCGCAGTCATGAAGATCAATCAGTAACAGGAATGGATTGTGAAATGATTAGTTAAACAACAGACTTTTCACTCTCCTAAGTGAGAAAACTGTGATATTGATATTTGTAAAGTAAGAAGTATTAGAGGCTTGTAGTTTGAATAAAAGCAAAGAGCCTTACTTCTCTGGAGTTCTTTGTTTCCATCTACCTTGATAAATACTCAGATACATATGTATGCAAATATATTTTTTTCAGAAATAGATACACACTCACTTAAAACTCTTGAATTACCTTACAAATGCATTTTTTAGAATGAAAAGTGGCCACTTTATCTTCTAGTGTGGTTAGGTTTTTCCAGGATTGCACGAAAGCAACATTAGACCCTTTGACATTTAGCATATGACTGCTTTAACAACATCAAAATGATCAGGCTCAGAGGACAGTGGTAATGGGTTGTAGTTGACAAGTGGAGTACTGGGGTCTCTGCTGGGACCTGTCCTGTTTAACAACTTCAACAGTGACCTGGAGGAGGTGACAGAGTGCTTTCTTATCAAGTTTGCAGACAACACCAAATTGAGGGGACCAGTCCATATGTCAAGGACAGGACTTCCATTTGGAGTGACTTGGACAGGCTGGAGGAATGGGCCAAGAGGAACCTGAGACGCAAGTGCCAGGTCCTGCACCTGGAAAGGAAGAGCTCCTTGCACTGATACAGGCTGGGTCTGACTGGCTGGGGAACACCTCTGGGGAAAGGTCCTGGGGATCCTGGTAGGAAGTGAGCTGAGCATGACCCAGCAGTGTGTCCTGGCAGCAAAGAGAGCCAACAGGACCCTGGGCTGTATTAACAGGAGCACAGCCTGTCAATCAAAGGAAGGGATTATCTCTCTCTGCTCTTTAGATCATGACTAGGATACTGGGCCCAGTCTTGTCCCTGCCAGTGCAAGAAAGACACTGAAAAACTGGAGCAAGTTCAGGCTGGTCAGGGCTGGAGCACCTGCCGTGTGAGGAGAGGCTGAGGGACCCAGGCTTGTTCAGTCTGGAGAAGGGACAGCCTCTGGGGGAACCTAATGGCAGTCCTGGTGCCTGCAGGATGTGGTCTAGGAGATGGAGCCAGGCTCCTCATAGTGGGAGGAGGAGAAACATGGGCAGATGTTGAAGCATGAGAGACTCAGACTGGACGTAAGAAAAAATTGTTTCCCCATGAGGCCAGCCAAGCAGTGAGGAGTTGCCCAGAGATGCTGTGCAGTCTCCATCCTTGAGGGCTTTTATGACCCAAGTGGACACAGCCCTGAGCACCCTGGTCTGACACCACCGCTGTCCCTGAGGTAAGCAGGATGTGGCACTGGAAACCTCCTAAGCTCCCTTCCCACCTGGGTTGTCTGATGGTCTTATAAAAATAGTACTGGTAAAATAATGACCTGCAAAATTACACCTTCCCCCCAAACCACCATCTGATTACCAAAACATCTCAGTTTGAATTAAAGGAGGTAAGTATCTTCTTCATTTTTCCCTTAACAAAATATGTAAAGAATTATTTTGTGATTAACGAAATGTTCCTTCCATCCTGGAACCAATCCACTTTTTAGAGGCATTTGTAAATTAAGAAAAAGAAATGGCTAGCTAGACACACAAAAGTAGTCCGGGCAATGGAGGTCTTTCATTCCATAGCTCAGTCATTGAAAGATTCACACAGATGTGGAGGACAGCTTCTCACTTACCACTCTGCTTACAGGGATTCAAGTCTCTGTCGTTTCAGACAAAATCCTAAACACAGTGCTATAAAAAACTCTGGGCTGAGGGTCTGTCATTATCTCCTGTTGGTACTGATCCACCTTGTGCAGTGGGCTGGAACCCAGTTATCCCACCTCCTAAGTACCCAACTTGCCAAATCTTTATACTGATTCTCTATTATGTGATTCAACAGATATTTCAGAATTTCACACAAAATGGAAAGATTTAAGTAAATGGAGAGAGGGGACACTTAAGAGATGCTTTAAGATTAAATATGTTGTTTTCAGGGGGAAAGCACCCAGGAATGCTGTTTTCTTAGGTAAATGTTCTTATCACCAGGCTCTCCTCTGGGAACTGTTCCACTTTTTAATGGAGTATTTACCTGTCTGTAAGAAGAGGCTGACTGTTAACCTGCTGGCTGGGACGCAACCTGGCAGGTGTGACACCTTGCTTCCAATGCCCCGTCCAGGGAACATTTCCTTATTTATACAAAGTGGAGACTCCGCTCTAGCTTGATACTGAGCCATTCTCGAACAAACTGTGAGTTCACATCTAACCAGGCAAAAGTGATTGAGTTTGTCTCTACACTATCTTAGCTAGCTCTTGCAACAATTGAACTGTTAAAAGCAGAAAATAATAAATTCTCTACCAGCAGCTCTGTGAATATGGACTCCAATACCCTGTGAAAGCTGTTTGGCAAATTCCCGCTTAAATCTGTGAATAGGTTTAGGACTATGAAAACTGCATTTCTTGTGGAAAAAGTCATTAAAATCTATGTACAAGACCCAGAGAGACAAACTCTTTAAAAATGTAAGTATTCTACAGCAACACTATTGTAATTAACTAATTACTAAATAAAAATTCTGTTTTCAAAACAAGTCTTAGGTAAAATATGAGTTTTCACCAGAGGCAACCTTTTCATGATGACTACATTCTTCATCACTTCATGTTAGTATCTTGCTTATAAAGCATGGTTCTAGGGGACCTAAGCATTTATAGGGAAAAGATTCAAAAGCTGACATACAAGAAGCTAGCTCAATATGAACTAAAAAGAGGAAATCCACCAGCCCAGAAAAACAGGCAATAGGACTTCACACAAGCTATGGTTAAAAAGACCTTATTTAAGATTCATTAGAAAATGATATTTTCCAAAGCAGTATTTGTTTTTCCCATTTCTTCCCCTACTAAAAAAAAAAAAAAAAAAAATCTTCCTAGAAAAAGAACAACCTTTTTAAGATAAAATATCTTCATATTATGGTTGTCGTCCTACAGCCAATATATGTATATATTGATTACAGTTGAAGTCCAATATTAAAATGATTGAATTTCCAATATTATTCCAAATAAATGTTGTTTTTAGGAAAAGGCAAACAAAGTACTTGTAAGAGTAAGTCACCTCACTGTAAAGCAGAGCAGTAGCTTTTCCAAACCCCTTCTTTCTGTCTGCTATTTAATTGTAAAGACATTAGTGGAGTTCGCCATTTTTAAGGAGTTTACTGAGTAGTGATTTTCTTTTTAGATCAGAGAACAAAATTTTCTTTTAGATCAAAGCCATCTAGGTGGGCTTCGTTATCTTTCCAATAGAGATCTTTTGTGAAGTGCTTTTAGTTTCAACTACTTGTATTTAGTATCAACTACTAAAGGTTTTCTTTTTCTTTTTTTAACTTCCTCCCTCCTGCTAAGTGATGACATAAGTAACTATAGGCTGAGTTTTACTGGCAGGCATTTTTTAGATAACCTTGCCCAGCATAGGATATATTTTTAATATGAGAGCAGGGGAATTCTGTGTCTTTCCTAACTATGTAAGTTTCTTGGGCCATGCTACAAAGTATCTTTTTGCCTTTTTTTTCACAAGAAGAATCAGCATATTCAGAACTGGCATTCATTTGAGTACACTTCTGAATATGCTGAACCTTTTTGTTGTCAAAGGGAATGAGCAAACCAGACTGATTGTAGTGTTTTAGGGCTATTACTTGCCCTCTTACAGGTATGATATTTCTTTAATTCCTATTATTTATTTTGGCATTTGAACCTCATTTATGGAAACCCCTTTCTGGGTTGAAATCAAATGGCTATGTGCCACCTGATAAGCCATCCTGGGTTCTTCTGTCTGCTGTTGCCAACTAAACTTGTGTTTTTCCTCTTAGGTATGCTTGAACTTGGTGTTCCCTGTGCCCTAAAAGCTACAGATAAGCAGTGTGTTGGGATTTCTCAGACCTCAAGGCTGTTCTTTAATTCTTGGTTAAATTTCTTTTAGATATTTAGCTTTGAATCATAGAATAATTTAGGAGATCTTCTTATCTAATCCCCCATTTTAAGGACTTATCCTTTACTTAGAGCTCTCAGAAAACTTATCTTCCTTTCTTTATCCCCACCYTTTCTCCTTTTAACCTTCCTATTCCATTTTAAACACCTTATGGGAATTCTTCTGGTGTTTATCTACCTCTACCACGTCCAGCACGAAAGATGTGACCTTACAGTGATTAACTTGCAATAATACTAAAGCATTTCTACCTCAACTTTTTCCCCTTCTCTTACCCTAGTTTTGCTCTTTGAAACATTTCTGTAGGACCAAGCTTTTCAGAGGCATTCACCAATCAAAAACATTTCACTATAGCAATTTGACTTGAAAGTTATTTCAAATAAACTTCCCAAATTCTTGTCATTAGAGAGAGATCCAGCTGGCTGAAAGCAGAGGTCTATTTTGGTGTTAGCTGAATACTTCTCTAGACTCCACTGACTATATTGACTAGATCTGTGTAACAGAATTTAAACACCTAGTGCATATGTAGACATTTAAGTGTCCTAATCTGCACCTGAATTCCACCTCAAATTACATAATCAGCAACACCCAGAATTACATGAGAAATCCAAGTAGTGTGCATTTTTCTGACCATCTCAGTCAATAAATATGTAGACACAATGCACTGCAAAAGAATACTTGCTATATGTGTGTCATCTGCAGATGAGTATAGGATATAGACTACCACCAAATGGACAGGTAGGTAGGCAGAGAGCAAATTCTGGGGAAGGCTGGACAAGATTAAATGATAACATGTGAAAACTAAATTTCAAAGTAACTGTACAATGAAGTGTATTTGTATTTTGCCTTTTGAAAAATATATTCTGAAGTTTCTCCTTTAACACAACACAGTATTCAGGACATATTAAGGAACTCGCCAAGTTGTAGTTTGTATTATGGGAGGTATTACAAGTTAGCCATACCAGCAACTGACAGTGAATGATCGATGTAACGAGAGCTTAGTAGTGTTTAAAGAACATGTGCCAGATAAGTAAAAATTGTCTATTGTTCTATTAAGGCAGCCACATATAATGCTGCATAAACTGAGTACGTTAACAGTATTTGTAAATCATATGTCTGAAAGGAGTGCAAAGGAGCAACTCAGAGGAAGAAAAATTTGAAGATGAAACAGAATGTGATCAGTCTGGRACTAGATAGGAGGCTAGAAAAGCATCTGCAAATTACTGGGTATCAGCTCAAATCTCCAATGCAATTTTCTATTCCATTTTTAACATAAACATAGTATGCTGGAATTACATGATACTAGTCAATCTCTGTCATTTTTCCTTCATTTTAGTGGGTGAGAAAAATCATTTTTTCTTAGAGTAAATCTTCAAAATGCACCTTATTAAGAGAAATGGAGAAAAAAAAACTTCACAAAAGGCTGTCATCTTAGTAAGTGTTGTCTGGGCAAAGCTTTCACTGCAAAACTTCAAATCATATGAAACATCTGTTTTTTAATTTTATTAAAATCCAAAACTCAGCCCAGGTTCTTTGAAAGTTTTGCTGAACTTCACAAGCATTTTTGTATTATGAAACATAGTCCCAAGGCAAGCTGTCCTGATTTGTGGTTTTGAATAGATACCGCGCAAAATTTTTGGATTTTCACAAGATTAAGTGAAACTTGGCGATTTTTACTGGACCTTTTCTTTGAATTTGTGTTTTTTCACATCAGTAACTCATATCAAAGACAGGGTATATATGGATTACACACATTACAATCAAAAACCAAGGTGAGTAGAGGGACAAAAATCATTTGAACACCAGTAAATGAAGATCATCAAGTTATTTGTTGCCCACAGCTGTTATGAGACAATAATACAGGCTGAAGTGTATTAATTGTGAATAGTTTTATATTTAGGCATGTCTTAAATTAGAGCATAGTTTCTAACAAGCACATAAAAATATCAAAAAGTTCTGAGGTCACAATCAGATGTATTCCTGTGAATGTAAATATTGATTAACTCTGCCTAAATCAGTGATAAGAATTCATTTCATGTTAATAGATTTGGCCATTTTCCACAGTTTGTCCTGGGAAAAAAAACACTGGGGGGTGTGTGGAAGGGAAGCAGTAAAACATTCAGAGTTGGCTGGAAAACGTTTTGCCCTGCTCTTACTTGCAGCTTAGGTATTTAAGAATCCTTGTGGTAATGATTATCTTCAGATCTATACATGCTAGGACTGAAAGGTTTAAAACATAAATTCAAAAGTCTAAAATACACTCAAACCTTACCCTCCGACAAGTAAATATATCCACATTTATTTGCCTCTAAGTTGCATTAACTTATGTATGTGCATTATTGATTTGCCTTGAACATCACGTACGGTGTCTATTTCCCACTATATTTGTGCTGCTGGTGTTTTTTCATGTACATACAAATCCCATAGTTTTCTTGGGGTCTTTTCCAAAGTCCATGGACACTGCACACTACAGCAGATCAGGTCACGTCAAGACACTGCTTTCACCTGGGCGAGATAAAGCATCTGCCACCAGTTGAGAATTTACATATGTTTGTTCTTGTGCTATGCCCAGTTTTTTCTTGGCTGTTTGCCACTCATAGCACAGCAGTCTTATATCAATTTCTGTGATACCAATTGTATTTATACAACCAGTATAATTTATATTTTTGTTTTCATCAGTTCAAGAGACAGCAGGCTATCTTAAATGGGGTAGAAATAAATGCATACATGAAGAACAATATATTGCCTTGACCTACCTCTCTCTGTCTCCCTTTTATCAGCCCAGCAGCAGGACTGTAATAAGTACGTCTTCCCACAAATTCAGAGGATGTAATTCAGAATTCCAAATTTTAAAAAAGGGTGTTGTGAGATGCACCAAACCAAGGTTGCAAACTGCTTTTCTTATCTCCCTGATGAAAGGCAGTGTTCAGGAGGCAGTGTTTGGTCTGAAACATCACCCTGTGAACYAGGAGAGCTGAGAGAAAAAAACACAAAATTTGCCTCTGCTGGGGGATTCTGATATTTTTATGTTTAATTTCACCCTGATTAATAGAGTCAAATATTTAAACTCATGGTTTAAGCAGTTCAAAAATAACCAATGTCCTGATATTTCAAGCAAAATTAATCATTTTGACAGTCCAATTTTGTTTGGATCCAACATCCTCTGCCTGAGACATACAAGTGCCTAAGATGGAACTGTTTGATTTAATAAACAAAACAAAACACTGTACCTCTTTGGGTCGCAAAACCTTTACATTCAAAATGTCATATTCTTCTAAAGCTTTTTTCATYAAAAATTACTCTGAGAGGAAAAAACCTTGCATTTAGCAAGACATCTAGCAGGCAGCTACTACCAGACCAAGTCCCAGCCCCCAAATCCCCCAGTACTGAAATCGTAGCACAGGGTCATTAGGTTTATTTTACCTTTCTCTCATTTTGCTGGTGATATCACAATGTTCTTTAGACTACTTTCTTCTAAAGCCATTGGCAAAGAGCTGTGAGAGGATTTCGTGACACTGGGCATGGGATGATAAAAATGACAAAATTCAATATAAACAAATGCAAAAGAATGACTATGAGAAAAATAACTTGAACTATATGTGCAGAATGATGGATTTTTCTTAATTATTACTGTGCAAGAAGAAAGTCCTGGAGACATAGCAGATAGCTGTCAGATAGCTCAGCAGTGTTAAAAAAAGACAAGGGAAAACATTTTGAATTGTTAGATATAAATAATGAGCCAAGTAAAAAAGCAGCATTATGCAGCTATTCAACTCTTGGACTCACTAAACCCAGATCAAAATCCAAATCCAAACCTAGGGCTCCAGATCTAGGGTTCACATTTTGAATATCCTGGGCAAAGTGCTCATTCTCATGGTGATGCAAGAACCAAAGACATCCATTTAAACTATAACTCATCATTTTCACACAAGGATGTTCTTTTTCACACAGTGTATAATGAAATTATGAAACATAACACTGTAGAATATTGTGAAGTCCAGATATATTAATGGTATAAAAATCAGATCTTAGAAATTCATGGAGGATAGGCTATTAGATGCAATGGTCAGGATGCAGTCTCTGTGTTGAGAGATCCCTAAATCTTTGATGGGTAAAGGCTGAAAAGCTATCCTATTTTTGCTACTCTTCCCATAAACATCCACTACTGGATAGTGCTACAGACATGGTACTGCATACAAACTAAGCTTATGTTATTACATTTCTATTTGCAGCCAGTGGTTAAAACTTACACTGATTGCAACAGGAATAGAGTTAAGCCAGCAGCAAACRTTTTTGAAAACTCAGGTGTAAAAGCAATACAAAGTGATTTTTTTTTTGGTAATCCAAGACTGATTTCAAAGGAGTGACTGTGGATCCTTACTTCAATATTTAAGTGAGCGCTAGGTTCTCACTCTGAGAACATTAGGCTGCACATAAGCATAGCCAGCTATGATGCAGCCTGAATTTCACCTTTGCTGACTCTTTGAGAGGAAAGAGTCCTGTAAAGCTACTATATGTATATTTGGTGAAGTATTTGTTTTTGCTTTGTTGTGAGGTTTTCTGATTTTTTTTTCAATTTAATTGTAACAGTAACTTTGACATATAACAGAATTGTTTAAATATTTTCTTTAATCCTCTATTTCAGTCTTCCACTTTCTCTGCTTGGCTAACTTTGCAGAGTTGCTCTAAGGAACAACAATTGTTTGCTCAATTCTTATCTCACTCCGAGTTTTATATGCCCTTTGACAACAACAAAACCTTTATGAGGGTTGGGAAGTTTTGTGAGCTTGTTATTTCCTACATTTCTGTCAGGGCTTCGTGAGCCAGAGGGGAAAAAAAAATCACAGTAATGTACCAGGTTTATAGGATGGTCTTGAACTGGAAAGATAATCAGGTTTGGTTTGTTTTTTATAGAGAATGTTCTTCTTCAATGAACTGTGGCAACAGTTGTGAAATCAAGTGAAAAAACAATCAGACAAACCAAMCTGGGCTTAGGCATTTTATTCTCTGAGAAGTTTTAACATCCAAGTCTTCCTCTTCAGTGCCACTGACAACTTCAAAATTGCTTTCTAGTCATCACTAAACTCTTTTAAATACTGTAGCTAAATGTGTGCAAATTTGCATAAGCATTGGCAGCACCAAAAGGTTGTTGAACTGGTGAGAGCCCACATCTGATCCGTGTCCCAAGAGGCTATAAAGCAGAATTATCAGTCTCAGAAAGCACTGAAGTTAGCAAACAAGACCCCAAACTAGAATTATGTTCCCTAGTAATAGAAGGGGCACAGATTCTAATCTATTCTTCGAGTGGAGAATTAGACCTCACTCTTCATGCAGTAGGCTGGTGGGGCATTCAGTGTTGTCATCCCTTTCCATGGGCTTAAGCATGTAATTCCAGAGGAAGGTTCAGAGATGAGGATTTGGTTAGAAGACCAGGGTCCAGCATCTATCCAGCCCTGCTCAGTCACTCCACGTTAGGTGTTTAAACCTTTTCTCTGTATTCTCCCCAGCCTATCCCAGCAGCTTACTGACCAGGACGTTTCTGAGGATCTTTCCCTCAGGTAAAATGTAAGGGCAGCTTAAGACCTAACTCCAGTTCAGCATTGCTGTGTCTGGCTGGACACCAAAAGCCAGGAGCTTTGGTGTGTCAATGCCTTTGATGAACTCGTCATTCATTTCTCATCTATCCTCATTTTTGTCCATTTCATAATGGCTGTCAGTTTCTCAACACACCATTATCTAACAACAGAAGCAAGTAATACAACAACTATGAAGAGGCAGTGCTTTACTCCACTTTGAAGTAACAGATTATTCCTCCACAGTGTATTGCTGCAGAGAATTCTCTTCCCACACAATTACTATGGCACAGCAAATCATCCCGGTTCAAATCAGAAAATGTGAATCTTAAGCACTGAGTTTATTAGAAAAGTTGTAAAAGTTTAAGCAAATTGTATCTGTAAAATCCATTTAAACTCGTGCAAGCTTTTTGTGCATTTAGCCTCCACTCAGAGGTTTAACCTTTGTTTATATGACTTTCGCTTGCATTACTAAGGTTCAAAGATAAACCAAGCTGAATTAAGGAAAGATTTTATAAGTTCCCTTTATAAAATCTAGGTGCTAATTAGAACTAGAAAGATTTCCCCAATCCTTTGAAAAGAAGGCTTCATTCCATAATTATAATGCAATATAGAAGTCAAGTATGAGGACTCAAAGGCATGTTCCCAGTCTGCTGGAATCCATGAAAATCTTTCTTTTAGTCTCAATGCATTTTGGATCAGATCCCATTTGCCTGCCTATTTAAGGAAAACAGTCAGGTACAGGAATACCTGCAAAATGTCTAGTAAGAACAATATTATCACTGAAATCTGGAACTCGGTTCTGGACACTGAGACTGTTTGGAAACACACAAGGAAACTGAGAAGGAAATGAAAGATTATATGACCCAGCCCAGAAAATCAATGGTACCAGCTGTGAATATATCCTTATTACCACTGCTGACAGCAGCTGGGAGGGAGCCCAACATAATAAAGTGAGAAAATTAAAGCAAAATGAGTACACTTCCATTTTAACAGTCTGTACCATTCCTATCTGATAATAGGGCTAACACTGATGACAGATTTTCACATGATGACAACTGTGGAGAGCTGACCACTTAGCATACCCGCTCAGGACAATAAATCAGAATGGAAATTTCATGAACAAAGGAATATGACTAAGGGTTACGTGTATCTGGTATATATATTTGAGAAGAGGGGAAATGCAATACTGTCCAGATTTGAAGTGGCTAAGTGATATATTCCCAAGCTTGTCCTATACCAGTGACTGTGAAGCAATTTCAACAGCAGTCTTGAAGAGTGGAGTGCATCTACAGAAAATTATAGTGCCCTACCCAAAAGTTTGATTTAGAGACATTACTTCTGAAACCTAATCAGCAGTCCTGTTGTGTATCGGTATTCATATCAATTATTGGTATTCATTATCAGTTGTTAAATATTAACTGACCAGCTTTCACCAGCAGAACAATCTCTAGTTTAAAAAAAAAAAAATACAAAAAAAACAAACTAGGCAACTGCAACCTCTTCTCCCTAGTTTGAAGGGACATCCAACCAAAATATTCATGTAGTTTTCCTCAAAGAAAACTGCAGGATGGATATTCAGAAACTGGTGTCCTCCATGTTTCTAGAAAAAAAAAACATGCTTATGCTTTGTATTTGAGAAAATTAACCATATCTTTCATTAACCCAATGTTATGTACAGACATTCTCCTTTTATTCCATTTCTGAGAAATTGATRTAACATAAAAGGTCTTATTTTAATTTTTTTTAATGAAGAAAATCTGGGTTCCTTTCCAATTTGAAATGATTGTTCTAAAACAGAAACTATTTATAGTTAAAAAAAAAACTATTAAAAAGACTAAAACAAAAGTTTTTTTTAAATCTAAAAATGAACATTCAATTAACTAGAACTAAAATTTGGCCAGAGGACAAGAAAACGTCAAAATCTTGAGATGATTTCCTCAGCTGAAAACAACTGTCCTTTTAGCTCTATACACCTCTGATACCTTAAGTTGTTTTGTCTCTATACACATACATCCCAATATCTGTTTTTGCTGTTTTCCTTTCCTTTATATCTGAATGCAAATTTTTAGCCTGAAGTGGTGACTACAGATGGTGGCCAGAGACTGGAACAAACTTAACAAATTAGAAGAGTCCTCCACCTTGTGGCTGAACACTCAGGACTGATATCCTGCACGTTACCACAGCCAGGTCATTAAATGGAGAACATCAACACTCTTAACCATAAACGTTACCTGTTGAGCTGAAATGGGATTTTTCCCCCATGCTAGGTTATTAGGAACTGCACTAAACTTYTAGCTGGGAATTGTTCATTCTACAGATCCCCATAGGCTGGGACATCAGAGGGTATGATGCTCATGCAGGACCTGTTTAATGAATGATTAAGTATTCTGACACTCCGTCATACTCTGACACTAAAGGATGATAAGGCACTGCAAGTAAAGGCCAAATAAGATGTGCGAATGGGAAAGACAAGGGTAAAGACCTCATACATAAAAAACTGCAAATTCACATGTCTTTCTAATACATATTTTGCATGTTGGGTCTTTTTAGTATCACCTTGTTTGTTTTTTTTTAATGGACTCAGCACAATGACTGGGATTTGTCTGGCCAAATACACACTTTAGAAATCATCTGAATGAGCTGTCTGGACTCATTTTCTCAACAATGAAAGAAACAGGGTCTTCTATGAAGGTGTAGCAAAGTAATTTAAACGAGGTGGATTGTGGACAGTTTTTGCCATTAACTACACAAGGCACCTGAGATTTCATCACAGTAGTCATCAAAAGCAGGTGGGTTGAATCCCAAGCAGTTTTCTGTATGTCTGCCCCGAACTTGAGTTAAATTTTCTAGTTCACATAGCCTCCCTGTGATGCTATGACTAGTGTGCTATGACAGGAGGTGCCAGGATAAGCAGAGTCAGGCCTAAAGTCAGTCCACAGCCCCTGTCAATGAAGACTGCCTATGTGAAGCACTGGGACCCATCTGCAGGAGAAACCAAAAGGCAGTTCAGAGCTAACCAGCTTCTCCACATGATTCAGATAGAACGTGGCTCAATCTCCTTTTATTTCTCTCCATTCCTTCTAAAAGAGACCATAGGCATCCAGGCTCCAGAAATAGCTCCTTCATTGAAGGGCCTACAGTTAGGTGGGATGAATCCAGGCCACATCCTACCATGTTTTGGAGTTTGCAAAGGAGATGTGATGGTTGAGTGAACTTTTGGCTCCTGCTTAGATTATCCATCCAGAAGTTATGATAACTCCAATGTAGGAGAGTTTTCAAACAAGTGGTATATGTGTTCAATGGCTTCCAAACCCTAGTTTTAAGCAAAGCATCTTTAGTAAGGATTCTGTGTACAAGCAATTGAAATTACCCTTCCCCTAGGAAGAGAACGGCAAAGTGGCAGACATGATTGATTTCTTTAATTGTTTAACTGAGAAACAATGTGGTTATAACTTAATCTTTTACTAGCATTAGAGAAATAATGCAGATATCTCTTCATTCTCACTACATGAATTTCTATTTAACGCTTTCCATATTATCTACTGGTGTATATTACTAAGGTCTACTGAGATTGTTGTGGCCTCTTTGCCCTCAGCAATTGACAGAACTCCTTATGCCCTGTCTCTGGCACCCACTGCACATTTTTTCTGCCCAGAACTCTGTTATTTTGTTGCTTAGTGTTTTTATTAACCTCTCCAAAGTATTTAAATACTAGTTAACCAACAGCAGAAATGTCAGGTATACTGGCAAATCTCTCACTGTGTGTACAAACCCACATGTACACACTAGGGTGAAAAGTCACTAGCTACCGAGTCGCAACATAATGGAGTACAGTGCCAGGAGGGACAGAGGTGACACAGCCAGGCAGAACAGCCCTAATTCATTGTGATTGTGGGCAAAACATCTGACACTGGAGTTTTCAAGATAGCTCTGATAATTAAAAGTCTCCAGGGGAACTATTAGAGTGCATAAAATCCTGACTTTGTTTACACTGTGAGTGTGGGGCACCTGAACTACTTCTGTAAATTATAATCCCAGACCCAGAAGCCTGGAGGACATCTGAGCTGTGTGGTCTTCTTCCGGCCCTCCTCGCCTCTGAGGCTGGAGCAAGGGCTACTTAGGTCAGCACTGGACTAGTTTATTTGATTGCCTCATGCTTCTTTTTTTTTATGCTCTTTTGTGTCTAGTCATCATATTTAAAGCAATGGGAATATCTGTGGAGAAAAGCACAATATAAGGAAGTGCTTAATTAAGTGCTGCTTAGTATAAATAGCATTACTATGCTATCCTAAGGTTTTTTTTTTTCATTTATTTTTCACTTCAAGTTACCATGCATTGCTGCACATGAAAATAGCTTTAAGAGACTTGTAACTGACAGAATACAAATAGTTCCTTCTCCCATCTTGAACTCAAAAGCAGCTGTCCCTTTTCAACAGAATCTTTAAAAATAGGATTCTTCTGTAACAAACAGTCTTATCTTGTAGTATCACCTGTTGGGATGAGACAAACGTAGACAAAACAACCTGCTTCTGAAAGGGGGCACAACATTGCCAGATTATAAAAAGTTCATTATGTAATATTTCTAGTTTTGAGAAATGTTGAGAAAGCATAGAGCTTTCTGTGGTTCATAAATAGTTAAACATTAAACTGCATAAAATACAGTTAACTATGGCTTTTATCTTATGATATTTACAAAAATATGTTTTAAAGAACTTGGAAAGTAGTTTAGATTCTCTTAGTGTTTGTCTTTATTGGCTTGAGTTGCAATGAGTTTAAGCTGCAGAGTTACTGTATCCAAATACCTCTCTAGTCAATACAATATAATCCATGAGATCTTTAGTGATCTGAATTATCTAATTCCAATTTTAATAGCAGGGTCAGGTTTCAAGTATAAACATAAATAAAGGGCCCATATAGGATTAGAGAGTCATCTGTTGTGCTACTAAATACCTGGAACAGAAGCCCCAAATATCAGTCACACCAAGATCTTTCCATTCC
Source organism: Apteryx rowi (assembly GCF_003343035.1). Classification (NCBI taxonomy): domain Eukaryota; kingdom Metazoa; phylum Chordata; class Aves; order Apterygiformes; family Apterygidae; genus Apteryx; species Apteryx rowi. Next base: position 48,350 of record NW_020451047.1, on the reverse strand, counting down.
CTCTGCTCAGGTGTTCATTAAACAAATCCACATCCTGTTATAATAACAACAAACTCTTTCAGCTTTTCTGTTGTGTTGTTAGCAATATTAAAGCATACTTGTTACCTCTGCCTATGTGAAAGAAATGCAAAGGAAGTTCAGTTTAAATTCCTTGCCTTTTTCAGCAGGCTTTTAAAAATGATTTGAATATTATGGCTGCATCTAAATCTGTATCATGAAGCTGGGCCTGACCCCATGGTCCCACAGAAGTGCCCTACAGCTCCAGTCCACAGCGTCCACCAGCTCCTGTGAGTTGGATCCAGGCCCTAGAAGAAGGCTCAGCCAGGCACCATGTGACACCTTGTCCAGGGCACACACCGGGGCTTGGTGAGCACAAATGAAAGGAATCACTGGGAAGTGATGTTGTCTCCCTTGCAGGCATGTTACCCGAACCTACTTCCAGAGAGGGAACTGGGATTCAGAGGAACTCGTGAGCTCTGCATTTGTTGGTGGCTCTGTATGCAGTCAGTGAAATTTAGCAGATCATCTTTGGAGGAAATTATCTCCCCCATTAACTGTGTAAGGAGAGGATGCATATGGTGTCATTCCTGTGTTTCACCTATGCAGGAACAGAAAACTAATTTTATGCTTTGCAAAACCTTAAGTGGAGTTGCCTACGTTGCCTTTCTAGATCTCATCCTAAACCCATGATTAGGGGGCTCACTCAAGGTAATAGACAGCTAGTACTGACTTCCCAAAGCTGTAGGCCAGGTCTTAGAATCACCAATCTGCAAAAATATTCAAAATCCTTTACCCTTACGCTTAGCTGAAGGCATGACTTACATAAAGAAAAGATAGCTAGTTTAACTTTTTGTAAAAGGAAGTCCAAAGTAAACCTTAGGCAGACATAAAACAGGACAAGAACTGATCTTTGCCTTCCCCAATAGACTTGGCATGCTCATCCCGCCATCCCAAACTGGTTTAGGAAAGATCACTCCACCTTTGAAAAAGAGCCTCTCACTAAGGAAATATTCTTGAATAAATTTTTCAATGTTGACTGTACTTTCTGTGCTTCCTATGCTAAAATGAATGTCTTCATACGCATTTCAATAAGTTTTTTATGGAGTTAGCAGCCCTCTGTGAAAATTCCTTTTTATACAATTAATGTCACTTTTTAATGTGTGTCTGAGTTTACTGACATAATATAATCTCTGTGAATTCAATATCCAGAGGGGCTGGCATATGAAATTCTGCCTGTGGGAGCATATTTCTTTCTTTCTTTTGATACTAGCCAAAAATCAGAAATGCACCATTAATTGGCTCAAATAAGAAAAGAACAGCTTTAAGTTCTGAGGTGCCTTACTTTGGATTTGGGTTGAATAATATGACATTGCTATGATTGCACAAGCCAATCTGCCCATCCTAAACACCATCCTTTTCGAAAGGAAAATCCTTGCAGTGCTTCTGCCTTTAGTATAGTATAGTATCACAGACACAGAGAAAATGAGGCTGGGGAGAAAAGACTTTGAAAGGCAGATGTTTCTCTGATCCAAGCAGTATCCACTATCCCCTTATAACTACTGACAAATGTTTATCCAAACTGCTTTTAAAAATCTTCAGTGATGAGAACTACACCAGCTCCTTACAGACAGTGCTTAATCGAATCCTTACATATTTAGAAAGTTTCCATAATATTCAAGTTGAATTTTTCTACTGTGATTTAACCTCCTCTCATCCCATCCAACAGTAATCTGCGGAACAGATCCCATTCATTTTACAAGTGATTTATAAACTTGAATATTGCTATTACTTCTCTTTTCACTCTGTCTTTTTTAGACTATTTCATTGCCTTTAAACTGTATTCACAGGTCATTATTTCTAGGTCATTATTTCTAGACTGCTCCTCAGGCCTGTGCTAGACTTTGGAGTGGGATGAAGGTCTTGGAAGAGGAGACAGGAAAAAGTGAGGGGTTGGTGGTTTACTTGTGAGCAAACTTAGTATACAAACCAAGAGTTCAAGGCCAGTCCTGGCAGGAAGGAATAGCACAGAAATCTCAGGTCATTCACAGTGAACAGGGAACAGTCAGGATGAGCTGAGGACAAGGAGCAAGTTTCCCACACTCATTTCTCAGGGTCTCCTCTGGGCTATCTCTTTCTAAGTCCATACCTTTCTGAAAGTGTGGTGATCAAAACCAGAGACAGTATTCCAGCAGAAGTCTCATSAAAGTTGAAAAGAGTGGCAGTACTATTTCATTTGTCTCATATTCAGAATTTCTCTTTATATATCTTAGGGTTATCTTCATATGTCCTGGGATGATGATTGTCTTTTTTTGTCAGAGAATGATACTGCTGACTTGTGCTCAGCTTGTGATCTTCTGCAGCCACTAGGTTCTCTTTCACAGGCCTGCCGTAGCCCTTTCTATGTTTTTGTCTTCCTAAATGCAAATCTTTTCATTCATCCTTGCAGTAATTCATCCTAATTTTTTCAGGTCATTTCTTCAACTGGTCAAAATCATTACGAATTCTAACCCTGTCCTCCTCCCAACTTCATTTAATCATCAGGCCATGTTATTTGTAAATATAAGGAATACCCTCTTTAGCCTGTTATTCAGGTCACTAGTGGTATTTCTGAGCAAAACTGAGCCCAGGCCACCCTGTGGAATCCCAGCTAGTACCTTCTTCCTACTTGGCAATAAACCATTAGCAGTTATCCCCGAATACACTTTTCCAACCAGTTTTGTGTATACCTATATCATATTTTCCCTTTGAACTGTATTTTTTCTGACAACCTAGCTTGTTCCTGAGAGAATCTGGGAGTGTTACATGAAACAGTATCAAAAGCTTAACTGAAATCAAAATACATATCTGCTGCTTCTGTTCTATCTGCAAAAGCTACTATCATGTTGCAAAAAGAACTTAGCTTGCCATAATACATTCTTGACAAATTCACGTTGTTTTCTGCTTGCCTCTTTGTAATCTTTCACAACCTTACAAATAATGTTTTACAGAGATTTAACGTGAGGTGAAGACAATTCCTCATTTTTTCTCAGTTTTAAAGATGAGCATGGTGTTTATCCTTTTCCAGTCTTTCAGAACTGATCCTCCTCAAGTTCTTAAAGATAAACATCAATAATTCTGAAAATTCTTTATCTATTTCTTTAAGTAGCCAAGAATGAATTTTACCTGATCAGCTCATTTGAAAACATCTATCATATCTAAGTACTCTCTAAACCCTCATTCCTTTTCTAGGCTTTCCCTATTCCCTATCATCACCRCTGTTTTATAGGACAAGAGACAACTGGGGCATTGTCTGTGTACAGTAAAGTCTTTAATTACAGAGATTTTTCTCAAGACAAAAACCTAACAGAAAACATTTCAATTGTTTATAAAGTTATTTCCAGAGAAAAATAGAATAAATTTAATGAGGAATGTGCATTGATAAAAGTGCACATTATAAATGAGCACATGTTCTATTCTCTTCTATACTTTCCAAAAAAAAAAAACCCTGATGTATTTTTCAGAAATTCACTTCTTCATTTAGATGCAAAACATATTCTGGGCAGAAACCAATTATCCTAACTAGTAATAGAAAAAATCTTGTAAAATAATAAGATGGAGAACTTCTTGTGCGCTTTAAATAGTACGTTCATCTCAAAAACAGACGCTACAGTGTAATTAAACAGCTGATATTTTACTGATGTTTCTTCTCTCCTGTCTACCAAGAGCAGTCTTTCTGTTTTCCTTGTTTTGCACAGACAGCTTTTCTGCATTTCATCCAGCCATGTTTGTTTATTAATGTTAGCTTATTATTTCTTATTCTACCTCATTTGTCAGAGCCAAGAAATATGAGCAAGATAATGCTAAATGAGGTTGGGGTATCTCTCTATACTAAGAGTTGGAGAGTTTTGCTGAAAATATCCTAATACTATTAATATGGCTTCCAGCACCTTTTCTTTGTAGTTTTCTACATTTTACATGCCATTAAATTGCATTGCTTTTCTTAAATGACAATGATGCAAGTCAAGGAAGAATACAACACTTTCTCCTTAAAAGTAAAATTTAGATGACATGAAGGTGAATGTAGGAACAAAGCAAAGCTCAGCAGTGATTTGAGGAATACTTAGTAATATTTGATGTGTAACAGTGTGAACATAAACCACCCAGTGTGTAACCCAGGAAAGACTGGGGGGGGGGGAAAAAGGAAACAATGGTTTCTTTAAGGATAAAAGCTCCATGGGGCAATAAGCTATAGGAAGAATGTACAAACATTTGTTTGTGACAGTCTGAGATTTTCTCATCTTACCTGACAATAGAGAAAGAAAATAGATTGCCTTAAAATTGCTTCCACCCAGACATACCTATGGTTTCTTTGGCTGTAATACAAAATCAATGAATTAATAAAACTGTCTCAGTACAGAATTTTGTCTGTAATTGAAGTAATATAATTTAAGTGGAAGATTTGTGTATGGGAGAAAGAAGGACCATGTGCTGGTGAATTTTTTAGAGACTGGGTGCTTTGTGTTGCACAGAAGGCTGGGATTTTAGAAGCTATTGYAGAGGTGACACTGTCTCCCAAATAAATCATGGCTTACTGCACTAGGGGAAATGACACACTTTTCTTCAGTTAGGCAGTCATCCTGCTTTGCAAGAGATAAAAAGAGATTTCTCTTCACTATGTAACATATAAAAGACATATTTTTACAGTCTATCTTTAGAAAGCAGCCCTACACAGGGTCTTTTTACCCATTGGACATAGCAGTCCAAATTGCACTTACTGTGTTTAGCCCACAGGTCAGCTTCTGTGGACCTGAAGACACTGCTGGGACACAACCACTTTGCTGAATGTGTCTGTCACAGTGGCAGCTGCAAGAAGCAAATGGAAAGTGGGGAGTGGTACACAATCTGAAGGGTTTTGATAAACATCAAGCTTATTTAGACTTGCTCTGATCTACTGTAGCATGCATTTCTTTTTTTTCTCTATTTTGTAATGTAGGACTTCAGGAAAAGAGATGATAGTATGACCTGCGAGATAGAGAGAAAAAAAAAATCAGATTGTCTGATACCAATAGCCTGTTCACTAACTATAATAACTGTAATACCTCACAGATGTGCTCTAGAATTTGTAAACCAGTGTAGATGATTTAACYTTTCTGGGATGTACAATATATAGACCTTCATTAAAATGAAATATATGAAACACATGTCAGAAAATCATTCTTGCTCTGAGCCCAGGATGAAAGAAGATTGAAAGTGAACAGCCATTTTACTCTTCTGTTTGAACAAAGGAAAAGACTTCAAATTTTAGCTTTTGCTCAAGAGGGTCAAATGCAACATGACTGGTCTTACTATGTCTAGTTCACAAAGATTGTCCACATGCACACCCTTCAAGGAAAGAGTATGGAAAAAAAGCAAATCACAGCAGTACCAAAGAAGAAAAAGAATTTAAAATCACTTAAATAGGGTCAGTAAATTATGGAATAAAATATGTGCTTTTAACTTCTGTAGTTGGCACATCAGTAAAACAGCCTCTTTAAAACAAGATATTTTATAAGTTTGCATTTCTTAATGAAGCCGATATGATGTTATAAACATATATTAGCAGATTTTGGAAAGTTTGCATTGTCCAAGTACATTATTAATTGTGATGTAATTCTGCCTCTCGCTACCTACCTGATACATAAACTAAACATTTTCTTCAATTCAATCCCCTACAGAAGCAGAATATACTTTTTGCAATACATAAAAGTGATATACAGCAAAGACTAACTCTTTCCACATTTCTGTGAGACTTATTTGTTAAAGGTTCGCTCAGTTCTCTAAATCTTTTGTAATAGCAACACATATAAACACATACATTGTGTGTGTGCATTCATGCTTGCATTTTGTCTCATGTTAATTTATATCACAGAAACATTTTTAGTTTTCCAGTTTGAGATGACCAATCTAAGACTCCTGAAAGAGCATTAATCACAGAGCTGAGCACTTTAGATAACATAGGTAATCAATACACTTGTACTAAGAACACCTACTTGTCAAATCTGAATTTCACCAGCGGCTAATCCAAATCTGAATACCTTCTTTGGGATGCAAAATGCTTCCAAAACAAGGAAATTCAGTATAAAGAGATATGTAACAGTGCATGACAGGAAGGCTTTCTTCAGGTACCTATAGTTTTACTGCCTTTTTCTTTCCAGAAAACATTGTCAGCCACAGCAGCTCAATATGTAGAAGACTTCTTGAGAAGAGACAGGATTAAAYCTTTCTTCCTCCACAGTTTTTTGCTGTTATCAGGACTGACAGTAGTTTGCTGATCTCCTGTTTACTCAGCTACTGTGGTTAGTTTTTCTTGCTTTTTCACTAGTAATTTTCTTGAGTAGTTTCATAGCAGTGTCTCATCTGCATCTCCTCCTTACTACCTCCCTTTTCAGGTCACTAATGTGATGAAAGCTGACCACACTGGGATGATGAAGAAGCAATTCATACTAATTTTCCTGCTGTTTCCCACATAGTTCCTCATCCATATTTGCTCATGATTGCCATGACAGATTTTTATTAATCTTTTCTGGGAGATAATTTCAGAAGTTTGTTGCAGCTAATCAGAATTTCATTTTTCACTTGACTAAATTAAACATGATAAATTCCCACCAGTGCTAATTTGTGATTATTTTTTTAATGTTAATATTAATGTTAATATTTCGCTGAGTAGTTTCATGTGGAAAAAAAAAAAAAGATCTGCTCGTCTAAATTTGAGCTGAAGGGCAACTGGTTTTTGAGTATTTTAACAGTGGTTCCTTAGATCTAGGAACAAAACATCAGGGACATTTGTGTCAAAACCAAAATAGACTTTATTTCTGTCTCATTAGACAAAAAATATAATTACTGTATTGTTCATAGTACTTTTAAAGGTGGGAGGAGAGAGGGTAGTTTGGCGTCATAACTATTAGTTAAGCATTTATTCACTTTTTACTGCTTACATTAGTCAGGTGTCAAAGAGCTGTTCAGGAAGTTAATGAGGTAATGCTTTTCTGTTTGGTGTAGAATTTCTTTGTATATTTGATTGGACCAATGGCAACAAATAAAAGAAAAAAGTCAGAAAAATATATTCATTATATAGTCATAACTAATGCACATACATAACAAAATATGTATATGCTGTCACTGGACTTATGAAGAAACATTTTGGTCCAAGACTACTCACATTTGCTCCTTTTGAACTTTGTTCTTAAATTAGTGGTGGTAAAGGGGTAAGCCAAAATTTTTCATATGTCAAGGTTGAATTAGAACTACATAAAGGGCTATCTGCTATGTCCAGGCCACGACACAGATGACCCTACACAGCAGGCTCACTTCTAGTAGAGTTTCCTCCTGTGAGTATGAATGGGTCTGTCATGCTCAGACCATCCAACGTTCTTCTCACTAGAACAACAGAGATCAGCAAAAAATATGCAGAAGCATCTTTTATTCAAATAGAGCCCTGTTAGTGTTCATAAATTGCCTCTGAAGAGCTTATGAGTCTTTAAATATTTACTAGTGGAAATTATTCGCTGAATATGCTCTGAAAATCATCTTTAATCTGCAGAACAAATGATATGCTATGACTATCTGATGTTTTGAACTAAATGGTTCTTGACCATTTTAGATTCAACATATTGGTCATGGTCATTGGTTATTGAGCCACAACTAAACCATGGGAGTGCAGAGCCTCTCCCATACCTCTGCCTTTGCCCGAGATGGAGGTGTGCAATGAACACCAGTCCCCACGGTTAGTCACTGTTGGACACAGTGTGCCCCAGAATTTGTGAGTATAGCTGTATAATCTCACAGCACAATGTGCTTAAGCCAGCAGCGAGCATAACCATGCTAGTAATCAAGCCATCTGTTCCCTTAATACTTAAGAGTGCCACCATGCATGGTGACTAGACCTTTCCAATAACCCTCTGCAGAACATTAAATTCCATTGATCTTTCATGACTGCTGAACATTAGGAAGGAAAATGCTAGAGGAATATTGGTAGGAAAAGTCCTCTTGAACAGCTCCTCTTATTGCCACCTGAACACACTAACAGGTCAGACTTAGAGTGAAAATTTCGTATAAGGAAAAAAAAAAACACAAAAACACAAACCAACATAATTTTTTCCCCCCTCTTATCAAGAGGGAGGGTCAGAAAGATAGTTTACCCTTTCCACTTTTTTTTATACAAACCAACTGCTTTTTTTTCTTATGAAAGCAGTTCTTATCTCAAACTAAAAGACAGTGCCCTATAAAAGAGGTCTAGCAATGATAATGCCAAGGGATGTGTTATCAGTAAGCTAATTTTTCTGCTTCATTCATTTCTTCACTGAAAGTAACTTTTTTCTATCTTGTTCTTATCACATTTTCTTAAGAAGATTTTCAGTAATGGCAATTCCTTTAATAGAACTTAGCATTTCATTAGAGAGCTAAAAAAGATTTAAGGCAATGAGTTCACAGTTCCAATAGTTACAGGTATTGATCTGGGAAGGAAATCAAGAGGGAGCAAAATGATTATGAAACAAAGAAGTCCAGAGACATATTGAAGCCATATTGCAAGGAGTAAGTGACTGCTTTCTGTTGAAATCCACAGTCTTTGTTGCAAAATGTCAAGGTGAGATGTTTTTCCCAGCGGATTACTTTGGACTTTAAGTTCTTGTGACTTTCCACAGGACTGACACTTGTAAGTAAATAAGGCTGAAAACCTCATCCTTGACTTTCTGCCTTTTTTGAATATACATCCCCTTACTGATTGTCTGACCTTCCAGCATAGGATGTCTTAAGGCTGCTGGAATTTGCAGGCAAATATGCAATATGGATTCTCCTTTTTTTTCCTTTACCTTTTCAAATTCAGGCTGTTTCCCTGAGCTTGTCTTTTTAATAAGTTTGTTGACTTTCAGATGTTGAACAGGATATATGCTTTCTGCATTGCTCATTGCTGGAGCAAGATTTCATGCTGGCCAAATGTAGAGTTGTTTGCACATAGAGGTGAAGGCAAAAACATCTGATCAGGGCAGATTGGATTAGGGAATACTAGCCCCTCAATCAGGGAAGAAAAGTCATTCAAGAACAGTCACCACTTAGTTTTTACAGCTGTTCATATTCCAATCTAATCAAGTAAGTGCTGCCAAGATAGTCTTGCCTAATAGAAAGGGTAAGGCTAACGAGATAAGGGGTAAAGCCTATTTGCATAAGATAAGTTCCTACTTTCAAATTCCCTACTGTCTGTAACAATTTTTTTTCCTACTTTCTGGGCTCCAAATACAAAGGTCTCAACTTGCGTAGAGGCTTAGCTGTTGCCACATCTCTTGCTTTACTTTGTTTTCCATAATGCCATCGGCCCAGGTACTTTTAAGTTACCAGTCCTTTCTCCTAAACTTGGCTTTGGGCCTTCTGCTAGACCATCTGCTATTAAGTCCTTGAAATACTCCTTATTCTCATGTCACATTAACAATCTCTTTACACATTCAGATCTCTCTTTAAAACCTCCTTCCTCCTATCTAGCTTCCACTCAGCATCAGCCACTGCCACAGCCAGTCTTATCTGAGGTGTGATCCAGGGTGATCCAGCTTTATCATTTCCTGGCGGGAAGTAAATCCTAGAATTATGGACCCAGCTCTTCCCAGCAATGGACCTGTACAATATATCACATTCCTATAATAGAGAGTGCATTTCAATGCACAGTTAACATGGGTGCTGCTTTTGCATTCCCAGACACCAGCTTCACCTCCTCCAGAGTTTCCTCCCTCTTGGGCTGAAAAAGCATGCCTGGTTGAGCCCAATGGCACAGCTCTGTGTGACCCTCTTTTTCCCCCCAAAGAAAAATGGTTTTTTTGTGAGAAAAATGCAGCATTAACTTTCTGACACTATAAAAAGTCTGTCAGTGATAACCTTTCCTTAGCTTTTACTGTTATTTTAATTCCAGCCTAATAAAGTAAATGCCATAAATTTTCCTCAAAGCATTTTTAATGTGACAAGAATTTATTATCAGTTCTTAAGCTCTGTCACTGAATTAATCTATCCACCTTTCCCCTTTTTCCCCTTCCTCCTCTACCTAGACCTGTATTATTATGTTTTAAGAGTTTTATCCATTAATGGACAGATAGGTAAATGTAAATATACAGTCATCTACATGCAATAATATTCACACATACAAGTTCAAACATATGCATTTAAAGACACAGAACAGCTTCCAGCTGAAGTACTGTTGTGATTTTGTAGCGGTAGGGACACCCACTCACCTTTCCTACAATATTAGTGCAGGATTGCTCAGTCACATTTTAGAGGTGCCTGCAGTCAAACTCCTGCCTTGCATCACTCCACCAGCATCAATGGATTTCTGCCTGTGAAGTATTTGCTCTGTACTTACTGCCCTCATAGCTTGTCATCTAAACACAATTTTGACAATGTAAACACAGATTATGACCAGCCATAAGATGGGAGGAAGAACAGAATTTACAGCAATCTTACAAATGCATGCAGTATTATATTAWCTCTGCTGGTGCACCACTCCTTTGATCAAATAGCATTTCCTGATTTTCAGTTTCTCATTATGCTAAAAATTTATAGCACATCAGATAGGTAATGAGCCTTTGACTTCTTATCTTGGAACTAACTAGTGTAAAACTTGGAAGAGATTATAAAATTCTATGGAGTTTGGAAATATATTTTGTTACTCTAACCATGGTTTGGGGTGTCATCTTCTGTGTAAAGTGTGTGAATGTGTTTTGGTACTTTCAGGAAATAGCACAGACAGTCCTAAAAAAAWAAACGGTGATGGTCTGGGACAGTAGGTAGGACTAGTATCTTGATTTTCATCCAGAAGCAAGTGGAAAGTTAGAGAAAAGTAGAAGGGAATTCAGAGCTGCTAGTACTGATGAAAAACCAACATGCCAACATATTAACAAATCTGGAGTTTATGAACAAACCTTGACTGTTGGACATTCATGGGATTTGTAATATGCTAACTTTGAGATGAGTCATAGCTGTACAGTCTTCTCTACAAGACAGATGTTGCTTGTCATCAATGACAAGATGGTAGAAAGTATTTCCCCCTCCTGCTATCTAGTTACCAAGGAACAAAATGTGAACTAGCTAGTCCTTATGGCTTCCCAATATTTTGACAGAGCAGAGAACACAATGCTTTTTCTTTTAATAACTGATAGCAATACAGAAGGAAGTGACTTTCATAGAGATTGTGCAGTGTCATCTCAGTTTTTCTGTGTTCCCAGCAACATCCACATACCTTATGGCATGAAAGGTGTTAGACTACTGAGTATAAGAGCAGTTAACCTAAAAAGCAAACATTTTCCTTCAATGAGATATTCATTTCCCATTTTCAGTGAAGTCACTGGATGAATGAATTTGAACAAGCACCTTTGTCTGCCTCTTGGCTCGCATTCCTGACTTTATAGCACTTGCTGCTGCCCATCCTATCCATCTCTGGGAGCCAGCAGGATCCAGCCCACTAAGGAGAGCAAAGAACAAAAGAAGCTGCAGCACATTTTCAAGAGGAAGCAGCTTTCTAGTACAGATTGTAATTTCTCAAGGCTTTTGGCAGGCAGTTTGTGGGATGTCACTGCAAAGCATGATTGGGAGGTTAGATCGAGTTCTTGGACAGGATTTAATGAGCTACTGATATGAGAGTGTTATCTAGCCACTTTTCTTCTAAAATCATCTAGCCTCTGTATTGCTCTAAGTGATACTAAACTTTTATAAGKGGGGGGGCGGGGGGGGCATGGAGGAGAGGATCTATTGTAGGTGTAAGGTTCTTGTTCTTCATTGATTTGCATATTAAAAAACACAACTTGAATGGCTTTCTATGGAAACCTGAATGTAATGTTTGGTTCCAGGAGAACTAGTTAATGATTTTACATTTGCTTATTTACAGGTTTCTGTGATAAACTGTAATTCAAAGCAAACATGAAAATAAAAATGAAATGAAAATACTTGCTCACCTAAAAGCTTTTTTCATTATTGACAACACTCTTAGGATTCTTCTTCAAATTTGGAACAAGCTGTTTTGGTCCTATCCAAGGGTGGATCTTAGAGAGTTTCTTTCCAAGAAGCTCCACCCAGAGAAATCTACAAAAACAGGACTGAAAAGACTGTTAAGTGCTCTCTCTTTTTCACATATTTTGGTTCTTTAACATTAAAATAGTTTCAGTTCAGACATTCCCCCCAAACATGGCAATAAATACCTTCGGCCAAAGCAACCAGAGACATATCCTTGTGTCCATTTCAAGAAAGACATTCAGGTCTTTCTGTGACTTGATTTTTTACTGTTTCTATAAGATTAATTCATGCTTCACATCTTGAACTGCACAGCCACACAACTTCATAGCTCTTCTGACAACCCTGACATAGCCTTTCATTTTCCATTGCTCMTGCTTGTCTACAAATAGGGCAAAGAAAGAAGTAACATGTCTTAGACACTGGCAGGAACACTGGGAATTTTTTCTTTGCAACGGCTAGCTGAAATAAACCTTTAGAATTAGATGATTCAAATACTGAGATGCAATTTTCATCTAGCCCCTGTATTGCTCTAAGTGATACTAAACTTTTATAAGCGGGGCGGTGGGGGAGGGCATCGAGGAGAGGATCTATTGTAGGTGTAAGGTTTTTGTTCTTCATTGATTTGCATATTTAAAAACACATGTTTTTGCCTTTGAAAAAAATTACCACTGATGGGCCAGGGTAGTTCCTGTTTTTAATCCTTTGCTAAATTGCAGGAAAATAGTGGGCATGCAGCACATACTTTTAAAATGGTTTATAAGCAGTGTTTTAAATTCCTTCAATGTCAAATTAAAAAAAGGAAAGGAAAGGAAAGGAAAGGAAAGGAAAGGAAAGGAAAGGAAAGGAAAGGAAAGGAAAGGAAAGGAAAGGAAAAAGGAAAAAGGAAAAAGGAAAAAGGAAAAGGAAATTCAAGTAATTCAGATATAATTGTTTCTCACTCCTACTGACTTCTCTGTAACTCATATTAGGGCAAAGCCAGTTGTGCAGGTCTGTACCTGATACAGGTCTGTACCTCATGCTCCATTATATTAGTTCTAGGCAGTATGACACAATCAACTTCACTGGAGTTACAACAGAATACACTGAAATACAACAAACCCAATATATTAGACAGAGCATTCAGTATACATATTGTGCTGTTATCTCTATAGCAAAAGCATGGGAATTGAAGGATAGATGTAATGTGTAGGATGATCTCCTGATCCTTCTTCCTCTTTGTAATCGAGGTACTATTGTACTAAAGTAAATGGGGTCACAGCTGTTTAAAACCAAGGGACACAAGTTCTGAATCAGGTAATGGTATTAAAGTAAAAGTTAATGTAATTTTAAAATTATTTAAAGATTCAGAATATTTTTAAACAGGGATCATGGCGTGTAATACATATTCTGAATTAATGTTTCTACTGAGAGCTGAGCAGCAAATCAGCACAGAAAGAAGCTCTGGTGTCAGTCCCCTGTACACAGAGACAGTGCTGTCATGCCATGGAAACTGTTTTTAAATATAGAAACAGTGTATCTGTATGACATGCTTTAAAGTAGACTTGTGTTTTCAGTCAGCAGCATCTGCCAGATTGGGGGTGATACTAGATCATGGCAATATGGTTAAGTTTGCATGTTTGTATACGCTTATGTTACAGGGAAAGAAAATGTGCTTCACTGCCAAAAAAGGAGGTGAGAAGGAAAGAGTGAAAAGAGATCCTCAGTGAAGAGAAATTCAGCAACATAACACTGGAGCTACATCCATAGCCAGTCGATATTGGATGGTGTGAAGAACTGAGGACAATGTTCATGGTAGCTTTTCATCTGGACTTACAGAGCCTAGTTCTCCACTTCATTCTTCTGGTTTTATATGATTCAACTGGTCATCTTAAAATTTGCACATCATCTAGTTTGCCATGTGAACTAGTGTATTTAAGCCTTATTATCAGGCCAAATATTAAATTTCTGCTTCACAAGCTTTGAATTTTCTCATATTCTGTTGGAACGAACAATCTTAGAGATAGATTATCTAGATATTGTCATTTTTGTAATGTTGTTTCATTGCAAAGAGAAAACTGAAAATTTCACCCAGTAAGAATGATCAGTGTTTTATGTGCTCTTTTTTTCCTAAGTGAGCTTTTCCGCATGCTCGCTTTCCATTTTCCTTCATCCTCACCATGTTCCCTCAGTGCTCCACCCACCCCAATTGTCCTCCCAGTAGGAAACTTCCTTGTGCTACTGAATCTCCAGCACAAGAGTTACATTTAGAAAAAATGCTACTTCCCTTACTGCTTAGCAGTACATCCCCCATCATACTATTCCTTGAATGGTTGCAGGAGGTCTCTTTCAGCAGCAAACTTTTCACATTCACTGCTAAAATGGGTGTCAGGAAAAGTCTTCACTTCTGTGATGAGATGGGTGGAAGAAGAAATGTTCACTTGCCAGTCACACCACAGGACTTGCCTGGTAGGCAGAGCAGCAGCAGTACAACACTTATTTCCTCACCCCATAGTTATGTTGGCTCCCAATACATTAGTACAGCCAAGTTTTGTTAAGTTCGTAAATTTTTTCAGAGACATAACCAGCATATGGGGTGGGATGGTTTAACCCCGGCTGAAGGTTCCTGTGTAGCGTAYGTTTATATAGCTTCACTTTCTAATACTTAATGTTTTTAATTTACAGTATTCTCCATTTCTCACAAGAGAATGAAAACAGTATTGGTAACTTTAGCTCTCTGACTCACCCATCAGTGATGATGGGGTGAACGTAGTCTTCTAACTCATTCACTTTCTGTGGTCTAGTGTTCAGCCACGACTTTCTTGGCTTGTGCCTACTCTGTCTGTGACTTCCAGCTGGTCTCTTCTTATCCAAGCATGGGACAAGCCCAGGAATGTCTAGCCTCCAAGATCATTTGCATGAGATGCAATATAATCAGAACTTCTTTTACTCTAGCTCCATCTTCAGTGAAGTTTAGACCATCTGAGTGTGTCTATTCCTTGATGTACAATAAGCTAAGCTGAAATATTAAAATAGTTCGCTTACTGCACATCCTATTTACTGAAGAAGACCCTTAGGTGATACAAATTTCAATGTTTTTAATGGACCACTGGCAATTTGCATTAATCAATGATCCTAAAGACTTAAAATATATGTGCAAACTGCACAAAAGCTGATCTCACAGCTAAACATGGATGTTGGATTTAATGAATAGTAACAGCAAGGGACAGCTCTGGTTTTACTGCAGTCCTGCTACTAGAGGTCAAAACACTCACCAGTGATGATAATGCACTGTCAGTCCTAAAAGAATCTTTTTTATCAGCAATAATTCCATAAAAGATAATGTAAGAGAAAATAACAGCTAATGACCTGAAAGAAGATTAAAAAATATACCAGGCTATACATAGGTCATGAAAAATATCTATGTCTTGAGAATCCAGACTGCTTTCACCCTGCTGGTATCAACTATATAAATGTCAGATAAAGGTCAGACACCAAGCAAATCCAATTCTACCTCAGGATCTGCCTTCACAAATGAGAGTCTTCCTGTGTTTTACAGCTAAAGAGAATTGTATTATATATACTTTTGACAGACAGAGAAATGGAAAACTACATTTTTTGGTTCCATAGAGGCATTTGCAAAAACAGGGACCTTTAGAAGGTTTTCATCCTCATTTATTTCTTCCCCACCTAGTGGGAGTTCAGTGTTATTCATCTGAAATATACATCTTGAAATATCTTGAAATCTTCTTGAGAGGTTCAGATGGGAACAGTAGAAACAATACTTGGAAACAAGCTGAGAATTTTTTCAAAGGTTTTCAGAGACATATTCTTGTGCTTTTTTTCTCACTTTGTCAAGAGAGGCTTGACATTGTTCTTCAGTGATGGAAAGCTCCTAGCTTAATTCATCAATATATATTCTAGTTAGGTAGGTGATGAGAGGTGATTTGTCAGACACATTTATGACTTCTCATTTAGAAGTGCATCAGACATTGCATCAACCTCCCACACAGATATAAAAATATGAAAATTGGAGGTATAAAGTCAGAAGAAAAGCAATAGAATGGCTCATGTGTTCTAGGGCTGGTGGCAGCATAGTTAAGACAGACTTCAGTATGTCCGGAAATATGAAAATAAAATTACAGGTCCCTAAGAATAAGAATTAATCAACCTAGGAATATTCAAGAATATTTCTTCTTGACCTTGTCTTCAGTCTCAAAGCATAAAATCACAACATTAAGAAAAGAGCTGAACAAAGTTCTTGTCTGAAAGCTGAAATGCTGGAAAAATCAGCTCACAAACTCCAGCACAAAAACTGTTTGCTATGGGCAACATTCAGCTCCTATCCAGCAAAAGCCAATACTGTTGACATCATTAACAAAAGTTATGGTCTGTCCACTGTTAAGGCACTTTGTCCAGTGCTGTGTGAAGGAGAAGCTGTCTGCTTGTAAGAGGTGATGGGATAAGAAGGATTTATTTTAATAGTTCTGCAAAAACAGAAAAAGCAAAGTGAAATCAACCATTCATTACTCCTTTTCCTTTGCCTTTCTCCATTTCATTCCCATCTCCAGGAAAGTGGAGTAAAAGTTCTGAGAGCAAAGATAATGTGTTTGAAATAAGTTACTCTGCTAGTCTAGGGGCTGGTGAGAGAAAGGACTAAGGCAGATAATGGTTTCTCTTAGCACCAAAAGGGATTGATTGGTGAGTGTGTTAGGCTGCTGGCAACAGGAGAGTATAGGAATGGATTTGTTTAGTCTTGTCATTTGACTATACCCACTGTAGCTCATTAGGAAACAGTATCATTTATAATCGTTTTCCATTTGTTGAAAACAAACACAAAATGTGCCATGAAAACTTCCCAAAATATCTGTTTCTTATTTAAAGGGGGGAAAAATAAGTAACTCACTCAAAAGAGAGGTCTTGTGTGTCAACAGATTCTGTCAGCAAGGACAAACAGATTTGCCCATAATACTCTTTAGGTGCTTCTGCAGGATGTGGAAACAAGTCTTGTGGTGAAAGGGAGAAAAGCACAATGTGTAAGTGCAATATGGCCATTACAGATTCAAAACTGTATACAGAACCTACATGTAGAACCATATACACAATTTCAGGGAGATTGCAGAAGGAATTTATATATGAAGAAAAAAATAGCTTGCCAGTGTGCTAAGAAGATTTATATAAAAGAAAAACATTCCATTTTCATATTGTTAAGTGGAAAAATAGCTTACTGGAATGAACAGCCCTGGAACCTGGAAAAACTTCTCAATGTGCCCAAGCGGTCAGAAGACCACAATGTAAATATGTGCTCTAGATGAGAAAGATGATATTTTAAAAAGATTCCCTTATACTGGATTTGGTTACTCTAAAAACTTCACATTCTCACTGGTAAAAACAAATTCTGACCAGCCTTTTGCTTGACTTCCAAGTTCAGCGTAGCTTAAGATGGACAGGCATGCTCTATTGAATAATTAAAAATTAAAAGATCATTCTAATCTGACATAAACAACCACAGATTATTTTTTAAAAGGCATAAATTATATCTCTTTATTGATTCTTAAAACACAGTTTGCTAGATAATGGCATCTATACCAAAATCTATGGTAGTGTACATTGGATCTGACACCAAACGGATGAGCATGGGCATGGTGAGAATGGTCACAAGTGGCGCTCCTCAGGGGTCAGTGCTATTTAACATCTTTATTAATAAGCTGGGCAATGAAGCAGAATGCACTCTCAGTAATTTTGCAGACAACAGCAAGATGGGGGAACCACTGATACACTGGAGGGCAGGACTGCTATTCAGAGGGATCTTGACAGCTGAATAAATCAACTGACAGCAACCTCATGAAGTTCAACATGAACAAAGACCCTCCACCAGAAACAAAATAACCCCATGCATCAGTAGAGGCTGAGGACTGACTGCCTGGGGAGCAGTTCTGCAGAAAAGGATCTGGGGGTCTTGGTGGACAGCAAGTGGAATGCGAGCCAGCAGCGTGCCCTGGCAGCAGCGAAAGCCAGCTGCACACTGGGCTGTATTAATAAGAGCATAGTCAACAGGTCTAGGGAAGTGTTTTTTCCCCTCTGTTTGGTGTTTGTGAGGCTACATCTGGAGTACTATGTAATATTGGGGCTCCCCAGTACAAGAATGACATTGGCATATTGGAACAAGTCCAGCAGTGAGGTACCAAGCTGGTCAGGGGCTGGAGGACAGGATGTACATGAAGAGGCTGAGGCATGGGTTTGTTCAGTCCGGAGAAGAGAAGGCTTGGGGGATTGTCTTCAGCTACCTAATGGGAGAGTRTAGAGCACACAGAAGTGCACATCAAAAAGACAAGAGGCAACAGACTCAAGCTGCAGCAAGAAAAAATCCAGTTAGACACAAGGAAAAATTTCTGCACAGTGAAGGTGAYTGAACACTGGAACAGATTTCTCAGAAAGGCTGTGGAATTCCCATCCTTGGAGACATTCAAAACACAACTTGATAAGGCATGGAGCAACCTGATCTAACTTTAAAGTATGATCTAACTTCAAACTTGGCCATGCTTTGAGCAGGGGWTTTGGACCAGGTGACCTCTGGAAGTCCTTCCCAACTTAAATTATTCTGTGATGCTATTGCATGCATCTGAGACAGGACTCATCCTGTAAGTGAGTCTGTAAAAGTCCTCTAAACCAAATTTGCCACATGAGTTGGAATCATGGTCTGAAAATATCTAAGATGTCCTTGTTTTGCTGTGCTATTCCAGGAGAAGCAGTCCAGAGACAGTATCTGACACTTGGATTAACAAGTTGCCATGCTGCACAGTGTGTAGGAATGGGTCTGCAGGCTCATATCCACACCTTCACCTCTTCCGCCTCCCTCCACTTTTCATTAATCTGCCCTCTCTGGGGAAAGCAAGGAAAAGCAGTCCATATGCTATCAGTAAATCCTTATAGTATTACCTTCTAAGGAGTAAGTAAAGCACCTCCTTCCATTTTATAACAGTGGGATGCAAAAAGATTCTATAGGGAATGGCTGCTTCAACTTCTTCCAGCCTTTTAAGTTCAGCAGCAAGGAACTGTGAACTGAAGACTTTGTGAATATATAAATCTTATCAGAGCAGGATGATTTTGTAAGTCTGAAGATCTGAAAACAGTAATCATAGCTAGAACAAATGAAACCATTTGAGACACCCCCCCCACACACACATACACACTGAAACTGCTTTACCACTACAGAAGTTATTTGCTCCCAATTCTCTTTAACCCAGAGGGCCTTAGGCAGTTCTGAGCCTCCTTGGAGGTTTCCCTGGCTCAGTAGGAATAGTTTCTTTCTTTGCCCTTGTCATCCACCTGGCTCCAGAAACAGCAACCAAACATCGAAGATACTTTAAAACAAAGGTTTTGTTTATAACATCACTAAAAAGGATCAAACACATAGAAATTACCAGAGCAAGACATAAATTACCACTAGAAAGCCTATGTGTGAAAGATACCAGGAAGAGGTTGGAACAAGGCAGTGTAAAATACCACCCGCCACCAGCAAATGACAAAGAGGCCTTAAATCTGCAGCCAGGCACTGGAAAGCAGTACTGGAGAGTCTCATGTGTATCTATGGGAATTTCAAAGGATGTAAACTGTTGCTGTAATGTTGGAAGGCAGGCTCCACAATATCTATTATTTAATTCCTCATTTCCATGGTACACATGACCATGGCAGCTAGTTGCTGATTTACAAAGGTGAAGCAACAAATTCAAAGGGATTTTCATCCTGGTGAGGATTAGTGTGCAAAATAAGTGTATCTAGCATTATGTCATTAGGACCCTACACTGCTGACCTGCCTAACGCAAATTGCAAGAGCAAGAGTTTAGGAATTATAATTCGTTATCTAGGGAGCAGACACAGCATGCAAGCAAGCACTTCAAAAGACAATGTGACACACTCCCTTCCCACAAAGCTGTCTTACACAACCCATTGTGGATTAGAAATCAGCTCAGAGATATCTGAATTGTGGTGGTCACTAATCATTGTGTAAGTCAGCAGTTAAGAAGGGGTTTTGAAAGGAAAAGTGAACAACAAAAAGGAGCTCCTGTTGAGTATGTGGTGACACACAGATAAAGCAACTAAGATGTGAACAACTGACTTTGGCACTGAGCAAAAGTCATAGGAGGAAACAAAAGAGATCAGTCAGAGGCTGAGGTCTGCATGGATTGAGCATAAAGAATAGCAAGAGCTGAAGGAGAAGAGGAAGCTGGAGTGGAGTTTCAAAAGCAAAAGTAGGGTGGATTTTGAGATTGGCAGAAGGGGAATATTTCATTGAATAGTGGATGAAGTGGAGGAGGGTGAAGTGAAAGGAACAGAAGTCAAGATCGTAGATTATAGAAATACTCAGAGAGCTTATTTTTATTTCCATAGTTTGGATTCATCATCTTAAAGTCTCCTGAATCAATTTAGCCATTTCACTGAATTTACCCTTCCCAAAGACAGGACTACTGGTGACAACTAAGCACCTCAGCCACTTTGAGCCCCGTACTGCCACAACTAAAGCAGCAGGTGGGCCTTGGGGAAGTCTAGAGAAGTAGCCATGTTAACATGTGAGTTGTGTTCATTCATTTAGGGAAATAAAATCTGCCAACACATCCATAGCCACCAGAAAACACCTCAGATTAAGACTATCAGGCAGCGCTTGAAGCAAGAACTTTTGGGCAGTCCCTACAATGAAATATATATTCACCAAAACTTATTTAAGTCTAATCTAGAGAGATCATAAGCCCTTCAAAGGATGAATTCTGAACCAAAGGTCAGAGTAAGTACAAAGCCCACAGTATTTGTGGTAAACAGCTAAACCAGCTTCGATAATCACAGACTAAACTGAACAGGGCAAACAATGCAGCCTTTTATTCCAACGCATGCACTCAACCAGCAAGTTTATAGCACTCAACCATAAAAACAGCATTTTTACCTTAGGTAAATAGATAAAGTTCTCGCACTATTCCTTTATCTCCAGTGTATAGGGTGCAAACATTGGACTAGTGGGCTGGGTTTTCACCTGGTGGAAATGGGAACCATTCCACTGACGTCAAAGACGCACACCCCAGCAACACCAAATGAGAACCTGGCCTGAAGCTTTTTTTGACATTTGCTAAATGTTAAATTTTTAAACCTTTCTTCATTTTTTCTAGAAAAACTTTCTGCCCCAACTGCTGCTCCACTCATACACACGAGTAAAATAGCCTGGAATCCAAGGCCGTACTAAAAAAAAGAAATTGGCCTCTTTTGCCAGCTGTTTAGAAGAAAGAGCATTTAATAAATAAAGCCTCCACTCAGCCTTTCTTAGCTTTTAATTGCCTTATTCTCTTCTGATTTTCTTTAGTTTTAGTCACTTCTATAATTAACATTCTGCTGACATCTCAGGCTGACAATGGCAACTGCTCAGTGATTTATGGTACACAGTATTTAAATGGGCTTCTCAGAAAGAAGAAAGCACTGAGATAACAGGTATCCCATTCCTATTTTACAGTGCCTTTTTTGAAGCATGCATCCTGGACCCTGACTTTGCAAGGTCCTCAAAACTCATTAACTTCTGCTCRAAAGGACACCAGATATGCTGGACTTGCTGGGCCTGCACCATGTATTGATCTGCTGAAGTGCAAAGTAACTCCACACAGTCTCAGCAGCAAGACCTGAACCTGCTGCCATACAGAGTAATTATTGTGCACATACAGGCAACATGCACAGGATCCCCCAAATCCTCAGTACTGCTGTTGTAGGATCTAAGGAACAATAACAATAAATTACCTTGAATTGCCAGAAAGTATTTCCAAAAAAGTCTGCATAAAACTCAGAACTATTTTTTTTAAACTGCTTTCCAAGGTAGGGCTTTCATATCTGGTGGCTGAAATAAAATCAGGTTTTAGACAAAATAATTCAAAAACAAAGCCAATTTAATTTAATAGTCATGCAACCAGAAAAACAAGCAAAAAAAAAAAAGCTTCAAAAACTTGTATTTGTTTAAAGGAAGGCCTGTCTATTCCCTTGGTTACATATCATTACTGAATCAGATACCCACTTTTGAGATAATAAAGTAGGAGGAAAAGTACATTTTAATGTAAAGTTGCTGACACATGGACCAGAAAATTCCAAAGATTAATTTTTCACAGCTCACCTTTGTAACACCTACCCAAATACCACCAGACAAAAATACTATTTCTGGTGAATTATTCATCCAGTTCAATACTGTTTACATAATTAAAGCAAATACAGTTTATTTTTTTCCATGTATATTCTCCTCAGGCAATATCTTCTTAATCCCTTTTATCTATTGCATCAACTTAGTCACTACAGTGTACCTGTCTTTCTCAGCTTGAAGTTCATATACCTTAAAAAAAAAATCTGTAGTAACCAAACTGTTTAATCACTTTCCTTCCTCTGTTTCATTTTCAGCACATTTGGTCACAGTCACTGAAAGAGCAGGCAACCAATTCTTCACACTGCTCTCCTTTTTTGGACACTTTTGCACTTAAACCACCTTACCTACAGACTATTTATCCTCCTCAAAACACTGTTCCCCATCATAAGGTAACTAAGCATTTGACAACTTCCTCATCATGCAAGAGTCCTGTTTGTTCTTGTCTGTATTGCTTTTAAAGTTGTGGGGGAAAAAAAATGAAGAGAGCACAGATTGGCTGAAGATATACAGTTTATTCCTGGAGAATTTGGGTTTTATTAGCACTGTCCATTATTTCACTGCATATCTCAGTCCAAAATGGGACAAAATAAAACATTCAGAATTTCCCACAAAATGGAGAAAAATGATCTTGAGTCAGCTGACATTTTTGTTTTGATAAAGCTGAGGCATTTCATTCTGGTTTCGATTTTTTCATGGTATGTATATAGACATGAAAAAATAAAACCCTAAACCAAAAATTATTTTGAAAAGTGAAATCAAAACATTCCATTCTAACAGAAATGATCAATTTGTGTCTTTCATAACTGAAATTTCAACAAATGTCTATGGAAGGTTTCAATATTAATGAAATATCATTGTCTAGTAGAAACAGGAGCCATTAGAACATACTCCTCCAACCAAATATCACTCCAGTCTTCAAAAAAGACAAGAAGGAGGACCCAGGGAACTACGGGCTGGTCAGCCTCACCTCGATCCCTGGAAAGGTGATGGAGCAACTAATGCTGGATACCATTTCCAGGCATATGAAGGACAAGAAGGTGATCAGCATGTAGGCTGTAGTAGTCAGCATGTATTCACAARAGGAAATCATGCTTAACCAACCTGATAGCCTTCTCTGACAGGATGACTGGCTGGGGAGATGAGGAGGGAGCTGTGGCTGTCGTCTACCTTGACTTCAGTAAGGCTTTTGACACTGTCTCCCATAACGTCCTCATAGGCAAGCTGATAAAATACAGGTTACATGAGCAGACAGTGAGGTGGATTGAAAACTGGCTGAGCTGCTGGGCTCAGAGGGTTGTGATCAGTGGCATGAAATCCAGCTGGCGGCCAGTCACTAGTGGTGTAACCCAGGGGTCGATACTGGGTCCAATCCTGTTTAACACCTTCGTTAATGACCTGGATGAAGGCACAGAGTGCACCCTCAGCAAGTTTGCTGATGATACAAAACTGGGAGGAGTGGCCGATACCCCRGAGGGCTGTGCTGCCATTCAGAGAGACCTGGACAGGCTGGAGAGGTGGGCGGAGAGGAACCTCMTGAAGTTCAACAAAGGCAAGTGCAGGGTCCTGCACCTGGGGAGGAATAACCCCAGGCACCAGTACAGGYTGGGGGCTGACCTGCTGSAAAGCAGCTCTGCGGAGAAGGACCTGGGAGTGCTGGTGGACACCAAGTTAAGCATGAGGCAGCAATGTGCCCTTGTGGCCAAGAAGGCCAATGGTCTCCTGGGGTGCATCAGGAAGAGTGTTGCCAGCAGGTGGAGGGAGGTGATCCTCCCCCTCTACTCAGCCCTGGTGAGGCCTCACCTGGAGTTCTGGGTCCAGGTCTGGACTCCCTAGTACCAGAGAGATATGGTGCTACTGGAGAGAGTCCAGCAAAAGGCTGCTAATATCATTAAGGGCCTGGAGCATCCCTCATATGAGGAAAGGCTGAGAGAGCCGGAGAAGAGAAGGCTGAGGGGGCATCTTATCAATGTGTACAAATATCTGAATGTAGTAGAACAATAATATCAAGCGCGAGGGAGAGAGGAACCAAAAAAAAAAAAAAAAAAAGAGGCCAGTCACTGCTGGTCTGAAATTTTGAGAGTTATAAATAGTGAAACTCTTATGAATTTTTTTTTTTTTTGTATTTGAATCATTTAACATTCTTGATGTTTAAAATCTCCCTGAACTCCATCAGAGCAGACTGAAATATATGCTAAGTGATTTCAATGATGAAGTGTCATGATCTGGCCTTCTCATAGGTTCTTTATGCAGCCCACTTCCAGTCTACAGTGTTTAAAGAAATAACACATTAGAGCTATTTTGTTAAAAGGACATGAGGACAATATTACTAGCCCAGACCAAAGGCCCATTTGGCCCAGGAACCAAGGCTGATAGTCAATGGTAAGAGAAATAAAATAGGAATGGAATGTGCAGAGAGGAATCTGTCCCTTGATATCACCCTTAACCCCTCTCTCTCTCCCAGGCTTCTGGTACTCCATGGGCTAGGGACTTCCTCAAGCAGATGTTGATGTAATAGTCAACATCAGTTTGCAACTCTGTTTTTGATTTTATTTTATACTTTTGGCCTCCTACTATTGCCGGCTACAGCAATATGTAGCCATGAATTCTACAGCCTAATTATGCTTTTCATTCTTTAAAAGCTCAAGGGTTTGTTCTCTGTCTTCATTTTTTAACTTACACTCAGTTCTTGAGGCCAAAAATTCTGACTGCAAGAACTGCCACTTAAAAATAAAAACAAGCTAAGAAATCACCCAAAGCTCTCTACCGGACATCTCATKCAGTGGGATCTGGGGCCCTGCAAGCCACTTTCAGCAATGGAGGAACACTAAATATATATCAAAGCAGTCACCTTTGTGACCCTTCCACACTCATTCCTATTTGCAGGGTGTTCCCCGAGATGTTATTCCTCCCACTCCTGTTCTGTTTAACGTTAGATAAATAAATAACCCGATTTCTCTAGCAAACTCCTGGCTTCAGCCCAGGGGCAGTAGAGGCAAGGAGACATGAAATACAGTCATACTGTTGACTTGCTGCTACACCTTGCGACTGTTTGGGACAATACGTTGTTGGAGTTCTTTGGAGGTACGTATCCAGAGACAAGACTTTGATTTTGACCCACTTCCTCAGAAAGAGCCTGCGCCTCCTTCAGTTACACTTGGTATACCTCAGTGTGGGCAGGACTAGGGATTTTTTCAGCTCAAGGAAATTATTAGGGATTGGTTTAAAGTTAAGGGATAAGATTATCTGCAACTGTAAATCAGCTTTTCTCTATTGATATTAGGGAAGGTTTTGATGTATTGTATTTACACATTTTTCTCATCACAGACTTTTTCAAAGTATCCCTCAATTTTGGATTATTGTAGTTCTAAAACATCCTTACATTTTTTTTTCTTTGGACTTGCTTAGGAGGACAAGTGCCTTTTTGGAGCATTTGGGGAGATTACTTTGGGAGATAAAATGACATAGGATACAATGTAAACAGCTTTATATATTGGATATAGAAATCCATCTTGACTCAATGCACACTGGGTTAGGTGTCTAGTGAAGGCCAGCAGAGCACTGAACTGTGGAACAAGACCAGTATTATGCAAATGACGTGAAAGCTATAGTATTAACATATTTGCACACATGAGCCGCTAAGATATTATTTCATTGTTAGCAGCCTAATCTCATATACAAGTCAGCATTGTGACAAAGCCTTTTGTCTCCAAGGCCCCATTCTGAATGCAATGTAAGTTGGTAGCAAATAAAGTAGCTACCCAGCTGCTGGCACTTACTGGCTTGTATAAAATTAATTGCCTACCATCACATATTTTTAATTATATGGCATGAAAACATCATGCTGCCCGATCCTTTTCTGTCAGCAGTTGTGCCTAGTTAACTGAGAAACCATTTCAGAATACTTTTTTACAGAGTTTAAGGCCAGAGGAGACCAATGGATGACCTATTTGACCTCCTCCATGTCACAGGTGATTGCATTCCAATAAGTTATCTTTGTATTGAGTTCAGAAACACAGAAGCAACATAAGCATTTTGGTCCCCAAAGCCCAGATAATTTAATACCACTGATGAACAAAAACCTCTGATGCTAAAGGCCTTTCTGAAGGAAAGGAGCTGACAGGTGAGAATTACTTGCTCCAGCACAACATATCTCACCTGGCAAAGGTGGGGAGAGGTGGTGCAGGAGGAATGGCATGCCTCACAAACTCCCTGAGGATGCTGACCAGAAGGAAAATTCTTTCCCAATCACAAATCTAACTTAAGTCTGCAGTCATTGGTAGGACAATTTTTTAAGGTCATCCTCAGCATTGTCTRCTCAAGCACTCAGTCCCTAGCAGCAGTTGTTTCAAGGTTTTTCTACCCTTATGAACAGGAAATGATACCTTATTATTAGGGTGACTTTGCCTAAAGTCAACTTCCAGCCACTATGTCTTGGAAGGTTTTGCAAACTAGACTGCAAAGCTGCAAGATTTGCTTTCTACCTGCCAGTAACTAATATAGTGACCAGTTTGCCTGTCAGTATTCTCTTTGATTAAACCAAAAAGAGCAACCTTAAATGCCTTAAGCTTCACAGAAGAAGGGGTTTTCTCCTCAGACTCTTGATTGTTTTGTAACCATTTTCTAAACTCTTGAACCCATATTCCCCATCCTTTGGCATGTCTGGTTATCAGGACTAGACTAACAGCATCTTACAAATGCTGTGTTTACAGGCAAGAACAGTATATTTCTACAGGTATTTTTATTATCTTTTTATACATCCAAAAAATTGTACCAGTCCAGCTGACCCAGCATTGCATGGAGGCATTTATCTAAAATACATAAACTTTTAGTTCCCAAGAGAAAGTCTCCCATCTCTTAATTCAACTTGCATGCTTGATTTCCATGTGTTACCTTGTGTTTTTCTGCATTTTTTCATATTTTATGGAGTGATTCACTAAAAGTTTTAGAGAGGTGCCTTGCATCTGAGTTTGAAATGGAGGTGGGGAGAAAATTAGAAGTGTAAAGTAAATTAGGAGTGACATTTTTTTTTAGTTTCTTTTGTTGAGCTACATGAATATCTGTTACTATCCTGGAATGAATCATAATTTTAACAGCATAATTCTATGCATATAGTGTAACATTCTTATTCACAAAATGTAAGTGGGTGCGTGATTCTTGTGTAAAAAGCTGGAGCTATTTTTATTATACAGAAATGCTTATCTGCCTCCCTTATGCTTCTGCTTGCTAAAAAGCACTAATTCTTTTTTCTTCATCATGATTTTAGCCTACTTTGTGGTGCCCAGAACAACTAGTTTCAGAAACTTGAAACATTTCTTTTGTCTAATTCACAAGACCATCTAACTTCATTTAAATCTAAAAACAAATTCAGCCAGGGGTGTAAAGAATCTTTATCCTTCCAGTTAGCACCATCCAGTGTGATGCATGAGCCTGCCTTAAGTAACTTGGCTACTGCTACATGACTGTACAGATGCCCCCAGGGAGGTGAGGGGAGGTCTGTGCCTCTTCTTGGATCCTTTCTGAGGCATATCTTCAGCAGAAAGCAGGCAACATCAAAAAAGTATGATTGTCCAATCACCTGGAAAATAGTAAGTCAGCAGTTCTGGGCTGCTCTTGAGGGCCACAGTCCAACCCATAGCACCATTTCTTTTCACCACTAAGCAGCTCCTAGTGGTGTAGAAAAGCAAGGGAAGGTACATTTCAAAGAGAAGGGAGAGAAGCAGGGCTTGTGCCTTGCTTTGGGGGTGTGCCAAGTGCAGGGGAGCTGAAGATGGGACTCAGTGGCACTTAGCACCATGAGCTACCACTGCATCTGCAGGGG
The DNA here is from genome assembly GCF_003343035.1 of Apteryx rowi. Lineage (NCBI taxonomy): Eukaryota > Metazoa > Chordata > Aves > Apterygiformes > Apterygidae > Apteryx > Apteryx rowi. The sequence continues at coordinate 20,388 of NW_020451047.1, read as the reverse complement.
AGGCATAAGTCACTCTCACGGTATTAGCAAGCAACTGCCAGAATTGGCATCCTGTCTGCAATTTTAAAAAAATGCTGGGTCCCCCTGACTGCAGTGGTTTATATAGCATCCTACTCTCCCTTCTGAAGTAATATTTTTATTTGCCTCAGTAAATCACCCACCAACAATGTCTATTTTTTTCAAGTAAAAGAAAAAAAGCTTTTTAGCAGGTATTGTGCTTCCTCTCACACTTCTAATAAGAGTCTGTAGCCTTCCTGCACGCAAGTGAACTGAACTGATACTCATTACAAATGAACAATGTTTCAGGCTTAGGTTCAAGAAGCGGAGCTATTGAAGGAGCTGTATTGAACTTATTTTCTTTTTACTCCTGTTGGCTTACAGAACTTAAAACTCATGTTACTAGGAATAGCTAAATTCATCAGAGAAAAGCCAAGCTTGTACAAACAGGAAACGCTGACCTCAGTGGGTCTCAGCAGATTTTGATTTTTACAATATTATTTACTATATTACAGATGAGAGCACTCTAGCTTTGCAGGCAGGTACTTTACGGATTTATTCCAGTGACAATTACCAAGGAAGGGGTTTATCAGGATGGCAAAAGAAATGTATTGATTTGCTTTACTCTAATGTAATTTCAGATTTACTTTAAAGTGCTGTACAAGCCAGCTGAGCCAATGCAACAATTGGTGCTTCACTTCTGTTTCACTCACAAATGGGCTATAATATAAATTACAGGAAAGTGCTTCCTAGACAACTTCACAATATGAATTGTGGAGAACTATCTTAAGTAGATGGATATCATCTTCTGATCCCGGTATTTCTGTATGAAATCACTCTTGGAAGAGTTAATTTTGACTATGGAGCATCAACACTTTCTAAAAATAGCCAAAACTACATTCAGACAAAAATCAGTATCTCTATAGGGGTTTAGGAACTAGGCAGCTCACCTGCATGATACACTTGAGGCTAATTCAAAATCCTACTGGATTTCCAAGGATAAACTTACTATTCTGATCTATTATTACTGTGGTTGTGTATTTTTGTTGTTTCTAAAGTTTTGCGGCAGAAAACAAGCATAGACTCTAAAGAAATAAAGAATTTTCCTTGGCTTTAAATTCATTTTAGACTTTCCAGTAAGGAGAGAATCACAGTCTAGTTATATCCTGACTAAAAGCTTGCAGGTTGCCTAAAATCTATCAAAAGTTGTCAACAAAAAGAAAAAAGAAAAGTCATGTTATAACTGGTTTATTTTTATTACATGTAATTAGCAAGAAAAATGGATCACCACTACCACCTAAAAACAAGATTTCACTATCTAGGTCTTGACTAGCTTGCATGGTTTTAATTAATTATGTGTTTGGCTTGGAAGAATCTTGCCCCAAATGTCAACTTTTCCATTTTCCATTAGCAAATTTTTAATGCACTAGTGATACTGCCAAGAAAGTTTGACAAAAATAATTATAAGGTAACCTGAAATGGCCCAGTTCATTAGCCCTTCTGGATGTGAAGTATTCTTTTCCACAGGCAACCTCTAACAACATAGACACAGTGTGTATGGAAAGATCTGGAAATATCAATTAGAAATACACTAAACAGATCTCAGCGTTTCTAATAAAATACCATATTTGTTCCACTGGCAAAGACTATAGCTTCTGCTCCAAATTACCTTAATGACATTCAATCAAAAGAGTGTCCCAAAGTCTGCTGTAAAAGAGTAGAAGTGACCTAGTGCTATGTAGAAATAATGTTATTTATTCTCTCTGCTTAAATCTTTGCAAATACTTGGTGATCTGCAAGACAGAAAGGGAGCTGGCAATATTTTAAAGTCTTTCAGGACACCTTTGTAATAAGGTAATTTCTCAATAATCAAGTTAAAAAACAAAACAATTTAGTTCAGCATTCATAAATTTAACAAAGCTTGTACCTACTCTTAGCAATGCAGCAAAGAAAAGCTAGTTTTTCTGTAGCTGTATGCCCTAGCCACTACAAGACGATTCAAGGCCATGGCTCATAAGCAAAAACTGTGTTTACTGTGGCAGTTCCCTGTTATGTCCATCTAGCAAAACCAAAGAGATGAAAAATGTGCTCAACCTTTCCTGAGAAGCAATCAAAAAAGTTTTGCTGCAATCATTTTCCTCAAGAGTGGTTTTCCTGCTTCTTGTTAAAAAGAAAAGAAAAAAAAAAAAAAAGCTGTGAGAAACATGCAAAGTCTTCCACACTTAAATTTGGAATTGGGAAGTTATGGGTGAGACCATTAACTCATGTAAATCAACATGGCTCATTTCTTACAGTGGCTCTGTGCTGATTTTTACCAAGTCTAGATTTGGCTCATAAATATATCCAACACATATTAAGCTTGTGTCAAATATAGTCTGTCAGTGGTATATTTTATTGCAAACAAATCTACTACTAATTACCCCCTTGGGGACTCAGAAACACAGTTTTATTTGGCCCTGTTCATTTGAGGATGCTGATTGTAACACACAGAGCCTTAAATTGTCAGCATTGGCTTACTCTGGGGGGAATCCTTGTTCCATGTCCGAATTCCCAGAGAGTGGTCAGCAGGGTGCCTAAGATTGATCCTCTCCTCTACACAGAAGAAAGTTSTGTCTGGCAGAGCCTTCTCTGTGAGTGCTCCAAGACTTGGATCTTACTCCTTTCCTTGTTCCGAAATAGCCTGAATTTGAGGACCTTCCAGGGCTGCTGCAAAAAAAATCTGTTTAGTAGGAGGGTTGGAAAAGGCTGAGGATATGTTTGCTACAATAGTGAAGGAGCAGGAATGAGTTTCTGTGAATAGCTGACTGACTGATCTCTTGTTGAAAYGGTCCTCTTGTGGCCAAGATTGCATTGCATTGCTAACGCTGTTTTCAGGTATTTAAATCTTGGAAAGAGGACTTTTTAGCTATTATTAAAATTGAAAGTGTGGTAATTAACTGTGGAGACTTGTGGATAAGAAGTAAGAAAATCTTATCATGCATATTACCCATGATTTCTGTCACTTCTAATGCATAAGCAAAAAAGTGCTTGAAGACTTCTAAAATTATTGCTATGGAAACATTATCAAGCATAAATAACTAAAAACCTACCAGAAACTGCATCGAATGGTATTGCTTCATTCTTCCACTTGAATTTATTGTCACTGGATGTGAGAAGGCTAATTTTCTTTGCATTACTATGGACCATAACATAAGTAGTAGACTGTTTTTCAGTACAGCATTTCTACATCTAATAAATATGGGAGACATTCTAAATGTATTTCTGCTGCAGCAGCTGAAAAGTAGTGAAAAAAAGAGATGATCCAAGTTCCTTAATTTGGAATTGGATTCTTAAGCTTGCTGTCAATATAAGAATGTTTTACAGTATCTCTACAGAATGTCTATGCAGATCTCTGTATAATAATTATTCTGTTCAACAATATAACCTTCAAGAAGCTTACAAACTCTTTGGTCTTAACTGAGCAATTTCATCAGAATTATTTTATCAGTCTGATGAAAGAAATTTCTTTACTATGTCTCTCTGCTCTGTTGCTTAAATGTAGGAGTTTAGTAATATCTGATATGCCCTAAGGAATCCCACTGAGCTTCCAGTTGCTTCTCCAGAAAAAGGTTTCCTTTTCGTCCTGTGTCACATCTTTAAGTCTTGTGCAGATACCTCAAATACCATGAGGTACCTAAAATGGCACTAGATGTGTAAGCTGAGATAATTGAATTCCTGACTCTAATGGCTGGTCAGCTGAAAGTCTCCTGAGGCTCCAGTACGCATGTAGACAACTACCTGGTAGCACCAGTGGTTAAGTGTCTTAACGTGGAGCTGAATCTTACATTTGGGATAATAATCAAGAATTGATTTGGGAAATCTCACAAAAAAATTGCAAAMTGGATAGGCACCAGTATTTTTTTTCAAGCCTTTCCTATGTCATGCCATGATAAACTGAGAGAAGAAAAGGCTATTACTGATGACCAAACACTGGACAAATCTTTTTGAGAGGAGATCATGTAATTCAAGGTACATTTACTTTTTATTTAAGGCAGAATGCCTCTTTCAATCCAGAAAAATGGGTTTTAATCTCATAAAATGTCAGGAGAATTGTTACCATTTCTGTGATTTTGTCATCACCTGTATAGTTTGATTACACCACGCTGCCAAGGTTCCCAAGTGTGCCTAGAGATTTTAAGGYTATGTTTTTAAATGGACACTGCTGACACAAGCCATGTCTGGAACAGGACCTCTGTTTTCTTTCTGCTGGTGTTCATACCCTAGCCCAGAGTAGTACAATCAAAACAGTCAGTAATGTCCCTCATGCTCTGGTGCATTCCTAGCCAGTGTACAATTGTCGGCAAAGACCAGCACCATTAGGACCAGTGGGTTAGAAGTTCTGCCATCTGTGGAAGATTGATTGTGACTGACTCTACTGACATCTTTAGTTGCATCAGATCTTTGTTTAAAAAGCATTAGGAGAACAGTGATAAACTCTGACATTTCTTCTTGAATAAAGACCCTCACATAACCTGGCCTTTGTGAAATGAGTGAATCCTATTCACAAACTTGTCCAGACAACTGAATTTGCACAGAAATTTCTAACAGCCTTCATATATGAGGGTAGTAAATAAAAATTTTGGTTAGATCAACTGCAACTATGTCATTCTCCTCTTTACACTCTTCTTGAGTTTGCCTGGCTGGAAAAATTGCATCAGCTCTATGCTGAGCAGGCTGCAAACCAGATTTACCTTCCCAAAGGATCTTTTCAGCAACTTCATTAGAAAGTCTTGTGATCAGTATTCCAGCAAAAATTTGTCAGCAGTTGAGAGAAGCAAGCTATCGTGGTCATTGTCACAATGTATGCTGTCACTCTTCTGCTTGCAGTGGTGAACAGTGTTTGCATTCTTGAATCCCTGAAAAGCTATGTTCTTCCCTTCTCTGAGAGCCACCAGATGCACCTGTTGTTTTGTCAGGACCCTCATGTTTTTGCATTTCAGGAGGTATGCAGTGGGCATGTTCTGCCTTGTCCTGTGACATTTGTTTGACAGCTTTAAGACTTTCTGCTATATTTTTAGGAAAACACTGAACCAATCATGGTACAAGAGAAGAGAATTGGAGCTTGCATTTAGCACAGTTAGCTTGCTGTGTACTTCTAAACACAAAATACATTGAAACATGGGGTAATTTTGAAAAAGTAAACAATAAAACTGTTAAACGTACTTCAGCATATATTCAATACAAATGGGAGTTAAGTTGGAATAGGAGTCAATCAGCCATGGAGCCAACATACTAATACTATGAAGAAATTGTGGTCTATTCAACCTCTTTGGAGCTGAGAGAAGCCTTTACATTTCATATTGATTCTGATACTAGTATTCTAGATGATTTACACAGCTGTATCTAGGATCACATTTTCATACCTGACTACTAATTTTGAGTGCTTTGCATTTGTGCACACAGATGCATTAGGCTTAGCTTTCCATAGTACCATCCATCCACAATTGCTAATGAAGTGATTTTGGGGGGTACTGAGCAGCTATGAAAATCATATCCAAAATGTTTATGGTTTAGAAGCTGGAAGAGCACCTCAATTGTTGTTTCCATTACAAAATGTGTATCTTAAATATTCTTCTTTGATTTAATTTTCATATCAGGGAGATAGGAATTATACTGAGGGATCTGTAAGCATTTATGCAGCCTATAGAGGCTATGACACACTTAGCATGGAGGATTTCTAGTACTGCAGTGTTATGAAACAGTTGATAGATAACAGATTATGTACAAAATAATTAGAAAAAGAGACTGTGGTAGCATTAAGTATCAGAGTTTACATAGGTATAATTCTTCACTGAAAGATGGATCTTTGGGAGATTAAGGGAATGAAAATCTTTAGGAAGGGTGGAGCAGCTGTAAATTACAGCACAGATTTTGAATGGGACCAGGGATAAGCCATTCAAACAGACTGCTATGGGAAATGATGGATTTGCTGTCCCTTGGGCTGGGTTTCCTCTACACAAAATTCATCACTCAAGGTGTAATTACATGCTCTCCCACACTGGTCACTTGGTCACCAGCCAGCTACTTCTTTCCTACTGCCAGTGGCCTGCACCCTAGAGGTGTAGCCCTTCCCCAAGGGGTATCTATCATATCCTCCATACTCCTCTGGACGTGAGGCAGACTCTGGCCAGACGGGTGCCTGGGTTGTGTATGCTGACTGTGCTGTGCACGCTGGCCTCGTTGCAGCCTCTCACCTTCTGGGTTTCTGCACAGACACCCTGCACTGGCACCGTCATGCCTCCCTGCTGCAAACAGACCTCCAAGGCACAAAGGTTTTTCTGCATCTACAGATCCTGCGTGTCCCGCAAGGCCAGGGAAATGTGGAGGACATTCAGACTGATCTTCTCATGGATGTGGAAAGCAAATTCTCTCATGGCTTTCAAACAAGGTTCCTTTCTACCCCCCTTACTCCTTCCCATACAACTTGCAACCTCTGTCTCCTAGTCAGTCCCCTCAGGCACATCACAGTCTGTTTAACAGGCTGCTGCAGCCAGGCCTGTCCGTATTTTGGAGTACATGCGTGTTTCACTTCTTTCAAATCACTGGCTCTAGTGTCTGGCCTCTTCTAAACCTAAGCTTTGGAGTACCTTTGGTCACTGAGTGAGTTAAGCAGGGCAAAAGAATAAACAGAGTAGTCTTTATTCAAGTGCACAATAGAGAAAGGGGAATGCTTAGCTCAGATATCTCTTCTGAAGTCGAGCTGTGGTCGCCAGCCTGCCTCTGCATGACCAGAGGATGACAGGAAAGCATTCCACTGATCACCTGCGAACTCACACCGAGCTGCAGGACGTTCCCCAGATACTGGAGTTAGCTGAAATAAAACCCATAAACACCTCACAATAATCAAGCTGCAAAGTAAGAGGAGAAATTCTAACTTAGAGGGAAAAAGGCATTTGGGGGCCTGATCCCACTTGGTCTTTAACTTTAAAACAGAATGTGCATAAGGATTAAAAAAATGTTCCCCTCAAACACTGAAAGAGTCATGTCTCCAAGAGCCGGAGCCAAGTTTTGCTCACTTCTCTATGCATGTGATTTTTTTATGAAAGTATGGCACAGTTCTAACTTTGACATCATTTTGAGTTGTTGTTGCTCTTTAGGGATGGATGCTTAAGCAGATATCCCACAGGTGAAAGACAAGGTATTTTTTTCCCATTACAGTAATTACAAGAGAAGCACTGAGCACCTCAATAGTTGTATCAGGACACAGTGAGCACTGCGTCTACATTGCAAAAAGACAAGGTATCACCTTTCAGTAATATTTACATAAAATCCTTTTACTTCTTCAGCTAGAAGCTGGGCAAATAATACCAGAGATTTTCTGCTGACATTTTTTAAGATTGATTTAATTAGGTTTAGCCATGTTCATGCTCCTTTTGTATTTACTTTCTGTGAATATGCAAGTGATTGCATTTCATGTTCATGGAAAGTGGATTTCAGAGTTACATTCACAAGTATTTTCAAAAACCAAATTTAAATGTAATGTGGAGAAAGCATTGAAGCTGGAAGTCTCTGTGTACTCATCTAATCAGGGAACAGGAAGAGTACCATATGCCTTATCAGGACTGTCATGAAAGCTAAGCACCATCACTTCGATTTGTAAAGTTGTGGTCCATCAATAGAGTAAAACATTCAGGAATCATTATAGAATAGGCCTGAATTAGAAATATTTTGGAGAGAAACTGATCAGTTCACAGATGTTCTGTGAACATAAAACAAAGCTGAATTCATTGAAAACAGTTAATCAAGGGAGTTATTCATTCACTTCTTCTGAGTATGGAGTATGGTCTATTAAAACGTAGTCATATTTCCCTGTGCAATACAAAGACCTAGGAACGCTGAGATAAATGTCAATTAGAAGGCATCCCTCTTGCATTTCACTGAAATAGAACCTTGATATAAACACTTGTTTAAAATAGTTCCATTTTAATAATAAGACAAAACCCTAAATCCAGACTGACATCTCAGATTTAAGCAGGGGATTTCCGGAAATCCAAACTTTAGTTCTGTGCCGTAGTCAATCCTATCTGGCATCAGACCAGGTCTTGTTTCTACTATTTTTGAAATCACAGACAAAACCACAGGCAACTGGATCTCTCCTAGGAAAAGTTTGGATAAGAAGCAAAAAGAGTTTAATATTCTTCCATCCTCTAGTCCCCAAAAGAACATTATTTTGATTTCTGTTCTCCTCATTTTCACTGTGCAATAGTTATAGTACTTAGAAGGGAAAAAAGAAAATATATGTTTTTACTACTCAGATATAGTATTACACTAAATACTCAACATATTTTAAGTATATTGGAACTATTAATAGAAAGGGCAAGTACAGCAGCATCCCTCTTCTCTCTTTTCAAGACAAATAAATGACTGTTTCAAAGGATTTCAAAGGGGATGGGATGGGGAAGAATCCCTCATTAAACCAGTAACAGAGGCTAAGTCACTGACATTTGGAGTGCAAATACAGCTAACAGAGACACATTTGTCATTATCTCCCAAAATATTGTTCATTCCATTATCTTCCTACATCTCAAACACCATTTTTAATACAAAATGTCCTAACATTTTTTTGCAATTAATTATGGTCATTGTAGTTTTCAGTTCTGCTAAAAGTGCCTCGAATGGCTTCCATAAGAGGAAGGACTGACTGGACTCTTCAGTCTGTAAAAGAGGTATTTGCAGGGATATGACAGAAGTCTGCAGAATCATCTTGACATGGACAGGGTAGATAGTGCTTGATTGCTCATTCTTTCTCCCAATAGAAATAATAAGTGGCATCAAAGAAAATGAGCAGAAATCAGATTCAAAGCAAAAAAAAAAAAAAAAAAAAAAAAGCCACCTGACACCAGATACCTGACCAGCACAACTCCTTGCCAAAGTATGCAGTGGGTGCGAAATTTATGGAAGTCCAAGGACAGACTAGACAAATAGATGGAAAAGACATTCCCTGATGGTTACTAAATCCACAGAAACCACATACAACTCAGGAAAGCCCCTGAACTGAAAACAGCTGAAGCCTACAAGAGTACTATTCTGTACTATTCTTACTCTTTTCTTGCACAGCTGGAGTCAGATACTGGGCTACCTGTATCCTTCATCTGACTCAGTATGGGCATGCTTTTTTCCTCACGTAGGTCTATAAATAACTGATATGCTTATCAGTAGTAAATGGCTTTAGTCATTTTCTTCATTGTTGTATTAATGCATTTGTTCAAAAATCTGGATTTCAGTGTGTTTATGTGGCTGTGAAACAATTACTTCAAATGTGTGAAGATTTGCAGAAGTAAGCTTCAGAAATAAAAGATTCACTATTGCTGTATTGTTTTTGAAATGAATGAATGAATGAATTCATTGACATTAACTACTTCTTTAAATCTAAGCAGTACACAAACAAATTTTACAAGATTAAGCAGAATAAATCTGTGTTTTAAGTAGATTCTGAAGTGATCCTTGGAAATAAGTTCTACAGAAATGTTAATTTTGTATCACTTAGACAGCAGAAATAGTACATAAACTGCTTGGTATTTGAAAAACTGACATCCAGATAATCTCCAATATTCTGTAACACCTGACCTCCAATGAAGATCACCAAATGTACATGCATACAAATGCTACTTTATATTTTCTAAGTTTGAATATTAGAGAAATTGGGCCCAAGTATCTGTACCTAACATTCCATTCATTTTCTGTTTTGGGCCAACTAACCCAAACACATATGAAGCCCTGCAGAGTATCAGAATGAAGGATGATCCTTTCAACCTGTCTCAAACTGCAACTGTCCACACTACCTCACTACGTTGAAAAGCTGCCTGTGTTTGTGTGCTCAGCATTTGCACTGCTGGTTCTAAAGTATATCAAAATAAAGTTCCTTTATTTTGCTTTCTGACTACAGGCATACCTTGGAGATATTGCAGGTTCAGTTTCAGACCACCACCATAAAGCAAATATCGCAATAAAGCGAGTCACATGAATTTTTTGGTTTCCCAGTGCATATAAAAGTTATGTTTACGCTATACTGTAGTCTATTAAGTGTGCAATAGCATTATGTCTAAAAAAACAATGTACAAAATGTGACACAGAGACACGAAGTGAGCACATGCTGTTGAAAAAATGGCGCTGATAGACCTGCTTGATGCAAGGTTGCCACAAACCTTCAATTTGTAAAAGAAGCAATATCTGTGAAGCGCAATAAAACAAGGTATGCCTGTATTGAAGTTTCACTGAAACTCTGGACCTCAGCTGATTAACCTGTCAAGGAATGTCAAGCTGTCACAATTATAAATACTCTCAGACACATGATGCAAACACAGATGGCTATTTAGCTCCATTCCAAAAATGGCAAATTTTTCAGGGCTAAATTTTTCAAGTAGTAAAATCCCTGCTTATCAAATCATCACTTCCTTCTCTTGCTTTTCAAATGCATGGGCTACTCATTCTTATGCATCTTCTACGGTGCAATTTGCTGCAGCTTCATGCTTTTCACTTCGTTTCTATGTTCCAGTTTCTATAGCCTAGAAYGGGTAGTTACACTCTGCTGTTCAGGTGATTCTCATATCTTTGAATGAGTGCATGCATTATACAATATGGATCCCATCTTTCAAGTTCTACATGATGTGCTCATTCTACATGCAGAACTACACAATCTGTATCAGATCTACATGTATTAGAAACTATACAGTAGTCACTGAGTTTGCATTCTCACTACAGCCTTCTTACATCTCCAAATAATAAGGTAAGGTGTGTAATACCCACTGGGAATATGCCTTTCTTGATCTACGAGTATATATTACCTATTAGATTTAGCAGTTACAACAAAGTGTCAGGTTGAAAAAAAAAGTGCCCCAAAGCAGGACTTGGGCAGAATTTAGTGACCAGAATGCCAAGCCACAGTCTTAAAAACCTCTACTCAGGTAGCAATTCTGCTTAACTACTACCTAAACCTGCAGATGCACAAACTCAATAGCTGCCCCTCTCCTTCACAGTAAATACTCAGCCCACACCCTGCCCAGATCTGCCTGAGTGTGAACAGTTCAGCACTTACCTCCTCAGCCAGTCAGTATCCAAAGACAAGGCATCCTTCTGCTTATGTCAGTGCTGGACCTCATCTGATAGGGATTGGCCCYTCCAAAAAAAAGAATTACACAGAATCACAGAATCGCTGAGGTTGGAAGGGACCTCTGGAGATCATCTAGTCCAACCCCCTGCTCAAGCAGGGTCACCTAGAGCACGTTGCACAGGATCGCGTCCAGGCGGCTTTTGAATATCTCCAGAGAAGGAGACTCCACAACCTCTCTGGGCAGCCTGTTCCAGTGCTCTGTCATCCTCACAGTGAAGAAGTTTTTCCTCATGTTCAGATGGAACTGCCTGTGTTTCAGTTTGTGCCCGTTGCCTCGCTTCCTGTCGCTGGGCACCACTGAAAAGAGTCTGGTCCCATCCTCTCGACACCCTCCCTTCAGATACTTGCACACATTAATAAGATCCCCTCTCAGCCTTCTCTTCTCCAGGCTAAACAGGCCAAGCTCTCTCAGTCTTTCCTCATAAGAGAGATGCTCCAGTCCCCT
>NW_020451047.1:0-6957 GCF_003343035.1 Apteryx rowi | reverse complement strand
GAACCAGGGCCTGGGATCGTGAGGCTACTTCCAGCTGCCTGTAGAAGGCCTCCGCCACTTCCTCTTCCTGATCAGGTGGCCTGTAGTAAACACCCACAACAGTGTCACCCATGCTAGCCTGCCCTTTAATCCTTCCCCATAAGCTCTCGACTGCTCTTCAGCCACCCCTAGGCACAGCTCAATACATTCCAGTTGCTCTCTCACATAAAGAGCAACTCCACCACCTCGCTTTCCTGGCCTGTCTTTCCTAAAAAGCACATAGCCATCCATGACAGCAAAGTGAGGACATGACAGCATCCATGACAGCACAGTGAGGATCCTTTCTTTGTTTTGAAGTAGGACTTCTGGAGGAGGAAGTGGGAGGATGCAAAACACCATTTACATTTTAGCTTAGTAATAGGAGCACTCATCTGAGGAAGCACCTTCTGCCTGATGGGGTTCAGATCCCCATTGTCTTATGCCTTAAGCCACAATTTGGTAGGCAGAGCCCTCTCAGGGTAGTTCCTGATAGTGAAAGCTGATGCACCCTGTAGCCCAGATGTATGATGGACAGAAAGAATGACTGTTTAAATCAATGGTTTGAGCAGTTTCTTTTGAAAAAGGCAAGTGGGTTTCTGGTATCTGTTCCCAGTGCACTTTAGGCCTTATATTTCAATCTTGCTGAATGTAAAATACATTAAAAGCCTTAGATTCTGAAACCAGAATCTGGCTTGCCTTTCCAACCACTATTCGCCATGCTATGTTGTGTCTTTCTAGCCTGATTAATCTTGAATCCCTTCTAAATTATTTAACTTCAGGAAGAGGCATCATTTCATCAAGAGAAAGACTGAGTTCTTCCACACATTGCTAAAAAGGATGCCTTTCTCTAAGGTTTGATGTGTCTGAAATCTCTTTGATTTACAAGGGCGTTAAATTCAGAATRTCTGTGGGAGAATGCCCTAAATGCAAGGTTATGGGGTAAAGTGGGTCAGTGTCACACTTCTTGATGAGTCTCTTGAAACCCTCCTCATGTCTTCATCTCTATCCCCATCCTCTCTTTCTTCAGGAATCACAGTTTCAGAAAGAGTGACCCTTGCTCCTTCCTTGGGACAATGGGCAGTAGCTATCCGCTCCCTCAGGAAAGCTCTGGGCTGGGCATCCCCAGCAGGTGCGAGCACCTCCCTGCCACCCTGAACAAGGTGCTCACTCTGGAGCAGGCAGGATTTCAGCATATCACCAATGCCTGGGCTTCCTACCAGCGTGTTTCAGAAAGCTCCCTGCCGAAGGCAGGGGATTTCAGATCTCTCCAGCACTCTGCAGAGAGCCGAGGTCCCTGACTAGGTGCTAAATTGTACAGGAGAGGCCAAGGACTTCAAAGCAGATTGATTGTCAAGAGACAAACAGTGTAGAAGAGATTGTTCTTTGTCTGTGGGTATCTGCAGCAGATTCAGGGACTGGATAAGATCTCAGGTTTAGCAGTTAGAGAAGTAGGCCTGGGACCAGCTGACCTGAACAATGTTGTTCGAGTTTACTGGACAAAATAGTTCAGTGAGTGACTGACACTGAGCAGGGAAGGACCTCCTTTTTTTACTCTTGAACTTTTGTTCTATGTTCATTGTACTTGTGGACAGAAACAAAACAGTATTTGCTTCTCTTACAGGACTGATTTTAGATTTATATTATATTTTGTGTCTGGTCCTAAAAGGCTTGATATAGGCTTTTAACCTCAGTGACTACAGGCTGGAGAGGTGGGTGGAGAGGAACCTCATGAAGTTCAACAAAGGCAAGTGCAGGGTCCTGCACCTGGGGAAGAATAACCCCAGGCACCAGTACAGGTTGGGGGCTGACCTGCYGGAAAGCAGCTCTGCAGAGAAGGACCTGGGAGTGCTGGTGGACACCAAGTTAAGCATGAGGCAGCAGTGTGCCCTTGTGGCCAAGAAGGCCAGTGGTCTCCTGGGGTGCATCAGGAAGAGTGTTGCCAGCAGGTSGAGGGAGGTGATCCTCCCCCTCTACTCAGCCCTGCTGAGGCCACATCTGGAGTACTGCGTCCAGTTCTGGGCTCCCCAGTACAAGAGGRATGTGGCACTACTGGAGCAAGTCCAGCGAAGGGYYACAAAGATGATKAGGGGACTGGAGCATCTCTCTTATGAGGAAAGACTGAGAGAGCTTGGCCTGTTTAGCCTGGAGAAGAGAAGGCTGAGAGGAGATCTTATYAATGTGTACAAGTATCTGAAGGGAGGGTGTCGAGAGGATGGGACCAGACTCTTTTCAGTGGTGCCCAGTGACAGGACACGAGGCAACGGGCACAAACTGAAACACAGACAGTTCCGTCTGAACATGAGGAAAAACTTTTTCACTGTGAGGGTGCCAGAGCACTGGACCAGGTTGCCCCGAGAGGTTGTGGAGTCTCCTTCTCTGGAGATATTCAAAAGCCACCTGGACGCGATCCTGTGCAACGTGCTCTAGGTGACCCTGCTTGAGCAGGGGGGTTGGACTAGATGATCTCCAGAGGTCCCTTCCAACCTCAACCATTCTGTGATTCTGTGATTCTGTGACTGATTCACCTCAATCACTTAAAGACAAAGACCCAGCCAAAACTTCAGGTCTGATACTAAGGTTAAAAATTCAGTTTAGCAGGCTCAGGCTAACCCCAAAAGAGTAAGAACTCGGCGAACGGAAATGGCCACCATGCAACTGGAACCGTCCCTGAAGGTCTCAGCAGGCAAGCAAGGTACAGGGTGATCATAAACCCTGCCCCCAGAGACAGCCTTCCTCAAACCTGCTGCACAGTGCAGTCCACTTCTGATCTTCACCAGTGAAACTCAGTAAAGGAAGTATGTGAATTATAAATGACATTAAAAAAATTCAAAAAAGGATCTATCTTCCAACTGAATGTCACTTGTGCTGTTTTCTGACATACTGATAGGTGATATTTCCTAATTTTCTACAGGAAGAGTAACTTGGGGACTCTTAGGCCAGAGCATCCACCTGCTTTAAAACAAGTGAAATGTATTTAAGCTACTGTTCCTTCTAAGGAAAATATAATCTGTGTTTTAGACATTGCAGTTTATTGCGCTGAAAACATCATTTTGATATTCCAGCACAAACAATTAGTTACTAAGTTTTGTATAAATGCTGAAACACTAATTTACAGACTAAATCAATATGATACCTGTGTTTTCCATCTCTTTAGGTACCTGACTATAAGGGCTGTGTTAAAATGCCTTCAAGAGCACATCTTTGGAAGAGCAGTATATTGTATGACCTGATATCTAGGGCAAAAACAAAATAACTCTTTTACAAAAACAAACCAGACTGTTTTTTTCAGTCGCTGAACAAAGAAGCAGCAGTCCTAACTCTCTGGGCTGCATGGGAAACTGAGGGGAACCGTACTGTCTAACATCACAAATTGCAATGTTAGGAAAGGGAAAGATGGCTACAAAGATTTCTCCATTTTGTGGGCCACCTTGCTCCTGTCTGTACTGATGGGGCCGGGATGCTGCAATCAGCACAAATGAGTCTTACAGAAGGCAACTTAGAGTGTAGATCTAGGAAAGGAAATGCTGAAGCATTTTTCTTCCCCAAAATACATTCTATATGTAACTGGAAAATACCAACTCAGGCCCTGTGAGAATTTGAATCTCATAGAGGGAAAGCATAGTATTATTTCTTTTTACTCTAACTGATCACCATGTTAGATGCACTGAGTCAGATCCTCAGCTTGCATAAATCAAAGCAAGTCAGTGAAGCCGTATGGATTCACACCGGCTTATTTTTTAACCCAACTGTATTTCAGGCTGTGTTCTTTAAGTAGAGCACAATCTATGACAGATTCCCAAAAGAAAGAGGAGGAGAAACAATATAATGAATCAGAGTACTGAAATATTTGCAACCGAAGAATAACAGTAGCCAAAGATAACACTTCATTACTGCAGTTTGGGGTTATAGTTATTAATTTTGTTCTCTTTTTTGTTTCTTTTATAATTTTGCAATGCTATGACAATAAGATCCTCTGGGAGAGCTAGACGAAGAAAACACAGGTCTTTCCAGGTGTCCCAGGCYAGAATACTACATCTTTTGCTACATGAACTCCAGCTGCAAAAGTTAATCTGAAGTAGAGCTGAGACTTCTGATTTTTTTCCCCTTTGTGTCTCTTTCTGACAATACAAATCCATAAATATACAAACTCTTAATGCTCTGAAATACCTACAGCTGTGTGTAATTAGTCCATTCTTTTTTAATATATTCTCAGCTTCACTCTCTATCGGGTTCCAAATTCTTGATATTCAAGTTAAAACAACAATCAATTGAAAAGTGTGAGTTTTACTGAGAAAGCTGGTTAAAATGCATGTGAAATTATTTGAGCACAAAAATATGGATCAGGCCAGGTGGAACTGACTGAATAATAGCTGGAGAATTATTTACCAGCTGGAAAGCAAAAGTTGTCAGTTTTCCTCAATCCATATTGTCTGATTGTGACATTTTTTATAACATTTGACTCATAAAGTGAAATCAGTAAGCTGTTAAAAATGTAGCTCTGCTAAAATATGCCTGGTTCACAGGAGGAACTTGTGGATATTCAGTAAAATATTCAATTAGCCTGGGGTAATTTTTATCTGTTACAGTGCACCTGTATAAAAACTCATACTGCAAGAAACTGCATAATTTACTAGTGTGAGGGTCTGAATTCATGAAGGCTATATTGAATAGGGCACACTATACTAAGTGAGAAATTGTATTAGGCCAAGGCACTGCAAGTAGTGCTATGAAAGGTGAAGAKAAAGAAAGAATGATCTAATAAAAGAAACTTTAGAGCAAAGTGATAAAGTGGATGGCATCAAACTGCTGGTTCGAGAAGATATTTATCCAAGAGTTCTGAAAAAGACCTCAGATGTGGAGGAATGTGCAAGAATTCTTAAAATAAACTTCAGGTATGATCCCAAGACTTATGAACCAGCCTGACATTGTCTATCCCTATACTAGGCAAACAGGTAACAAACAGAATAAATAATAGAAATAGTGGGTAAATTGGACATATTAGGACTCAACCTTTTTGGAGAGAAATAATGTCTCATAAGGAATCTTTGAAAGAGCCAGGAACATAATTCTTTTGGTAAAACCACTTGGATTTTCCTAAAACTTTCCACAAGGTCCCTCATGAAACTATTGAAGAAATGCAGTTGCCATTGGATTAGGGCTAAGGCAAATCCAAGATGAGAAAAGAAGCTAGGAATAAGTTTTTTGTTTTCGCAATAGAGGTAGATCTGCAGAGGTGCACCTGAGGACACTGCTTATGGGTAAAGTGACTATTGCTGGTGAGACACATTTGGTTGGAGCAGTTAAAACTGAAACATTTTTCAGTGCTTTGCACTTCAAAGCACACCAAAATGTGTAACAATATTGAGGATCTGAATGATGGATGGCAGATGAAATTCAGTGTTGATATATGCAGAGTCATGAACAAGGGGGAAAACCTCTCAGGCTGCATATGCAATGATGGGCTCTTATCTAACAGCTGATTATCAGGAAAAGGATCTTCAAGATAGTATCCATAGCTCTCTGAACACGTCAGCTCAGTAGTGATCAGAAAGGCAAGGAGCAGGGATTATTGGGGAAGGAATGGTGAATAAAGCAGAGGAGACCAGTGTTTAATTGTACATACATACCCATTGTCTGGCCACCCTCTGAGCACTGCATTCAGTTATAATCATCCAGTTTCAAAAGGAATGCAGTAGAAAAGTAAAGATACAAAAAACAGTGACAAAAATGATCAGAGGAATAAAGCAGCTTCTATCCAAAGAGTTCTAATATAGATTAGGACTCAGACTGGAAAAGCAACAACTGAGGCAGAGAGGGAGTGTGATGCTATTTAAAGTCATGAAGGGAATGGAGAGAGGTGACTAGGGAAGGATGATTCATTATTTTTATGGTCACATTTGGCCCCATGATTGTTCAGTGAAATTATCAAGCAGCAAGAGAAAAGGGGAACAAAAAGGATAGAAAGAACACCAGGGAAATAACTGCTCAGTCTTGCCCCAGGTTTTATTCTTTTCCCTGATGGAGCTAGGCCTTCAGGCTACATTGATCTTTGGTGTGATCTAGGGAGGCAGTCCTTATGCCCTTCTCTTCAACACGCCTGAACAGTTCAGGAAAGTAATTGGATATGACAGCAGGGAAGAACATGTAAGTCCACATTCAGAAAAGATTGGAAACAAACAGGTTAAATTCTATTGCAGCTTTCATTTTTAAACAAAACCCTTTCCCCATCATAGAATTATTTATTCAACAGTACAGTTTGTTACATTGCTTTCTTCCTATATTGTGGATGTGAATGTAATTTTCACCCTCAATGCATTTCTAATGTAATTTTTCTAATGAATATTATTGGGTATTTGATTAATAAGGCTTTATCACCTGCCTTAAGAATTGTGTCAAGATCATTAAAATACTGAAATGGAAAGCTACAATTGGACTGCCTTTTTCCCTCTGTGATGAAAATGAAATATCCATTTCACGACATAATTATTTTGACCAAATAAATTTGTTATATTTTATATTCCCACAGTACCACTACTGTAATCTTGAATTCTATTAGTTCAGTTAATTTCATGCACTCTTCAAGCTGTAATTTATAGTCACATTTTGCATTTGTAWCACACTCCTCTGTCAAAGCACTTTACTAACATGAGCCAAAACTATTCCTAAAATTAAATAGAGTCACTATTGGTTTATATATCTTAGCAAGACTTAATTTTTGAAGTCAACATTTTTGATGATGCAAAAAGGCACTTTTGAATATCTCCGATTGAAAATACTGGCCTCAATCTGTAAGAAATCCAAAAGGAGTTAATCTGAACTCTGAATCACAGAATCACAGAATCGCTGAGGTTGGAAGGGACCTCTGGAGATCATCTGGTCCAACCCCCCTGCTCAAGCAGGGTCACCTAGAGCACATTGCACAGGATTGCATCCAGGCGC